>NW_027361675.1:33505000-33940000 GCF_039654945.1 Dendrobates tinctorius
TTGGCATTTCCACTTGTTAACACTAGGGGGAGCAGCTACTGAAATTTGGCACAAAAACCTAGTGTACAGCGAGCTCACATTACTGCACTGCAGTAATTATGGGTGGAATCTGCTGACATGGGAGTGGTGTCACTCCTCTCCTCCCCTTCTGGGTGTTTGCTAAGAGAAAAGAGAGGATGACATCTAGGAACACAGTGAGCAGCCATTTTGTTGGGGCCTGCAAATTTACTGACTATCTTTGCATGCAAAGTCTGGATCAGGACAGGTCATCAATCAGCAGAAATGTTTCCTGGATTTCTGTGGAGCAGACAAGCAGATGGTCCATCCATGTGTATAAAACACAGTGCTCTATGTACAATCCCTGGCACTGAACAGGGCGCCCCCCATAGACCAGCACACTGCTCTCCTGAAATACTCTGTGCTGCTGTCGCCCTGCTCCTTCTACCATACATCAGGCTCCTGTCGCCTCGCTTTCACACATCGCCAGGACGGGATCTGAGGAGAGGAATGGGGTCTTCGGTCACCGAGGATGGCAGGCAGCAAGGATTCTGGGAGTAGGGTGACAGCAGCACAGAGTATTTCAGGAGAGCTGTGTGCTGTCTATGGGGGGAGGTCACAGAGGGAGATATATGGTGGAGGAGCAGGGTGACATCAGCACAGAGTATTTCAGGAGAGCAGTATCACACGGGATAGGATTAGATACACGGCTGAGCAGTCAGTAGAACACAGAAGATAAGATACATGGCTCAGCAGTCAGTATCACTAAGGATAGGATTAGATACACAGCTTAGCAGACATTATCACACAGGATAGGATTAGATACTCGGCTCAGCAGTCAGTATCACACAGGATAGGATTAGATACACGGCTCAGCAGTCAGTATCACACAGGATAGGAATAGATACACGGCTCAGCAGTCAGTATCACACAGGATAGGATTAGATACATGGCTCAGCAGACAGTATCACACAGGAGAGGATTAGATACACGGCTCAGCACACAGTATCACACAGGAGAGGATTAGATACATGGCTCAGCAAGCAGTATCACACAGGATAGGATTAGATACACGGCTCAGCACACAGTATCACACAGGAGAGGATTTGATACACGGCTCAGCAGGCAGTATCACACAGGATAGGATTAGATACACGACTCAGCACACAGTATCACACAGGAGAGGATTAGATACAGGGCTCAGCACACAGTATCACACAGGAGAGGATTAGAGATGTCCAGCAGATTGCCAAGTGTTTTGAAACAGCAGGGAGCAGCTCCTCCTATGTTTTGCAAGTGCAGGGGTAGCAGCTGGCCATGTGTTTTGGAAAGAGCAGCTTGGTGTCCAGGAGCTCGTCCTGGTTCCTCTCCTGCAGCTGGTATGTGCAGAGTGAACATCCAAGCCGTTATGCTGGAACAGTACAGCATCCAGGGCTTGCAATAGAGTGTAAATGAAGCTAAAAGAAAAGCACTGGGCTCTAATAAGATGGCACCTGGCCACACCTACAGCTGTGAATTGAGCTGCCCACAGAGGCATGCCCAGTTCACTCCTGATGCAGCTGCAATGAAAGAGATAGGGTCGGCAGCTGACTATTGTCTCTTATGCCCAGGGACTGCCGTAAATGAGCATGGAAAGTGTCATTCAGCAGCCAGAGAGGTAAGATGGCAGCCCCCAGTGGCTGCATTACCACAGAAAAAAAAAATCCATACACACCACTGATTCAAGCTTAGGGGACAATATCTTTTTATACTATTTTCTTTTTTACATTAAATTATGAAAAAAACACAGCACCTTCCCTTTAAGGAAAGTGCAGCTACCAGGAGAAAATGAATCTTTATGCCTCCTGGGACATGTGGCTATTGGTCGTAAAGGCTTGATGGTGAAGCAGTCCCTGGCAATTTTATTGACCAATAGTACTGCAGTACATCTGTGCGTCTCTAAGACTGAAAGCAAGCGGCCCCCAGGATGAATTAAGCTAATTTTCTCCCAGTAGCCACGCCCCCAATAAGGCAGCTGCATAGCAATAGAATGCAATTAACTTGCACATTAACATAATATCTGCAGATCAAAAGCATTTGGGGACATGACAGTTTCCCTTTAAGCATTGCTGTGCCAGTTTGATAAGGTGATATTGACACTTAACCTACCAAGATCTACTTAATAATAGAAAAAAAGATATTTTGCATAACCAGATCATGGGCTGTATTTCATTGTTTTGGAAAGGACAGTTATGTGGTCTCTGCATTTCATTGCTTCCTCATACTTGTAGGATATTTCTAATATCACTTTCCTGGACTAAAGCCTATTTTATTGCCCACCAAATGACTGCATTATTTGGAATTTACCACTGAAAGAAACTTTCATATATTTGCCATATTGTCCAGATGAAATATTATAAATTTATCACCTTGTTTAAATGGCAGATGCTTCATGTTCCATTTCAAGCAGCCTTTGCGCCCTTCAAAAGCTGAAATATTTCATTCAATGTGACTTTTCTGTGCATACTGGACAGTTTGGCCTCATTAAAGCCTTGTAGCGATTTTACAATGGTACTTAATGATGGAATGATCAAAAGGAGACATCCAATGATTAAGTCAACATGTGGAGACTTTTTATGTTAAAACTTCAGTTTCAGCTCTCTTGTAGCAGAAGGTTTAGCAAGAAATTCACGTCAGAAACTTGGGCATTGGACATGAAACTGTCTTCAAAAGAAAATAACTATTAATACAAAATGTAATTTTACTCTTCAAAGCAATGCACAAATTTATTACAGACCTGAAAAGCTAAAGAGAATCTACAATTTAGAGATTTCTTTTTTGGAGATTACGTTTCAGGAGTAAATACTTAAAGGGAGGTATCTATCACTTCAATAAAATATTTATAGGATAAATGGACAATGTTTAAAATCATTACTACCTTTTTATTATACATAGGACAATGAAATAATAACTTCAGCAATTTGGCATATAGGTCTCCACAATATTTTTTGGGGTTTTGGTTTTTAGCCAGGTTTCTGGAATTTAAAAATAAAGGTAGTTAAGATATATGCGTCCCTTCTGTAGGTTTTTCTAAGTAAATATGTAGTTGTAGCCAAAAGTTTTGAGACCAACACAAATTTTGTTGCTTGAGTGTTTCTAGAACTTTCAATCCGTTGTTTCTGTACTTATCTATTAAAGGTATTGCAATAATATGAAAGCTTTCTGATGTGCCCAGTGTACATGCACTAGGAGAAATACATTGAGATAGGGATGTTTTGATACATTGTTATTTAGATATAGAGGTATTTTGTAGCACTCTTTTATTGAACGCAGGTAAATCCGTATGTGCTTACTGAACCATGCGGATTTACCACATTCAATACATTTGATTGATGCAATTTCTGTTGCGTAGACTAGATGTCTGAAAGAGAAATAGACATACTGCAGTCTTGAAAGAATGTTTATGCAAAGTCTCAATGTTTAGAGTATTGACTCTTATTTTTATTTTTCAATTTACCCTGGCATACTGGGTATCAGTTTCTGGTCCAAATCCTGACTAGAGGCAATCTATTCTTGACTAAAGGTACTGTCACACTAAGCGATATCGCTAGCAATATCGCTATAACTTGTGACGTTATAGCGATAATGCTAGTGACATCGCTGTGTCTGATACTTACCTACGACCCGCTCCCCCGCTGGTTATCGCTGATCGCGCGAGAACATCCAGGACTGTTTCTCGTCGTCAGCTTCCTGCTGGGCTTCCTATGGAGAGATGAGCGACAAGCGTGGAGCCTGGCGGGAGGACGCAGGATCGCCTAGTGTGACAGGTAAGTAGCGACCTCCGTCCCCAACGATGTCGCTGGTGAGATCTGCCTGTGTGGCAGCTCACTAGCGACCACTTAGCGATGTGCCAGCGATCCTGACCACGTCATATCGCTGGTCGGGATCGCTGGTACATCGCTAAGTGTGACAGTACCTTAATTAGTGCTTGAAGTGTTTCCACAATGACTGAGTGTTTGTTTGTTTAAGGACTGACCACAACTTCTCAATTGGAAGATCTGTAAAGTTTTCTGGATATAGACCCAAAATTTCAATCTTTTGTTCACTCAGCCACTTAGTTAACATTTTTGCCTTGTGACGTGGTGCTCTATCAAGCTAGAAAGATCATTGTTCATCACTAAAGCTCCAAGGTTGTTGGAAGACGTTGTATGATGTTTAGATAACATTGATTCAGGATGCTTTCCTTTTATGACAGGATGAGCGATGGGTGAACCTTCGGGATGTTCGAGTCCGGTGGGTTCGGCTGAACATTTAACCAAAGTTTGGTCCGGGTACCAGATCCCATTCAAATGAATGTGGATCCGAACATCCATTGTTTGCCATGCTGTCATTTGCATGATAGAGCAGTAAACACTGCCTCTGATCAGGGTAACATTATTTCCAGAGAGAGCTTTGTGAGCCCGTAGCAGTGACCAGGGGTAAAAAGTTTACCTCTAGTCACAGAGGTGTCGGCTGATGAGAGAGTACTACTCCCATCAGCCTACATCTGCTGCCACTAATAACAGCGAGATCAGACATGGCTGATGGGTAGTATTAATCAGCTGGCACCTACTCTCTAAATACATTAAAAAATGGCATGGTTTCCACTCTATTTTTGATAACTATCATGGCAAAACTGACAGCTGTGGGCTGCAACCCTCATCTGTCAGCTTTATCATGGATGGCTATCAAGAATTTAAAAAAATAATTTAAAAAAACGGTGTGGGGTTCCCACATTTTTGACAACCAGTCAAGCTAAAGCAGACATCTGAGGTTGGCATTCTCAGAATTGTGAGGGGCCATGAATATAGCCCCCCAACCTAAAAATTGCAGCCCGCAGCCACCCCAGAAAAGGGACATCTATTAGATACACCAATTCTGGCTCTTTGACTGGATCTTCCCACTTGCCCTGTGGCGGTGGCAGATGAGGTAATATTTGTGGGGTCGATGTAACCCTTGTATTTTCAGGTAACATCAGTTAGTAATGGAGAGGTGGTCTCTATAAGAAACCTCTCCATTACTAACCCCATTGTCAGATGGTCCTGGACAGTAAAAAACACCAAGAAAAAAGTCCTTTCTTAGAAATGCAAAGAAACATTGTTTTATAAATCTATTTAAAAACAACAAACACAGTTATATTCACCTTATGACAATTCCATTGAAGCCCTCATCCCCCGTTAAAAAAACAGAAAATAATAAAAAGCAAAAATACTCACCTAACATCCAATCCATTGAAGCCCTGGTTGCCTGTAAAAAGAATATTAAACTAAAAAACAACAATATTCCACACCTGTCTGACATACTGTTCCATGCCATAATCCATGTCAACCTGAATGGTGTCAAGATGAAAAATATGGGCGAATGAGCTGCTGCAAGTGCAGCATCAGTGACTAACGGTGACATCATCAAGGTTGCTGCAGGTCACTGAGGCTGCGTTCCCAGCAAGGCCGATGAACTGTGGTGACCTCAGCGAGATCACCACTAGCACCATGAGAAAAGTCTTAAGGTGTGGCGCTGAGCTCAGTGAATTCACCGCAGTTCACCATGCTGTCAGTTTTGCCATGCTGGTTATCAAAAAAAGAGGGAAACCCAAGCCATTTTTATTTATTTATTTAGAGCACATGCACCAGCTGATAAATACAACCATCAGCTGCTCCTGATCTCGCTGTTATTAGCAGCAACAGGCATAGACTGATAGAAGTTGTACTATCTCATCAGCCGACACCTCTGTGACTGAAGGTAAAATTTTTACCACCAGCCACAGCGGCTGGGTCTCTGACTGGCGTTAATGAGTCACTGCTGTTTGTCGCACTGACATGCAGATCACAGCGTGGGAAACACCCAGTGATCGGGTTTGGGGTGCCTGTTCGGGCTTACTGTTTGGGTTCACCAATCACTGAACATGACTCATAATAGTGCTTTACTTTTCTTCTCTGGATAATCATTCTTCCAGATGTCCCAAACAGTCTGAAGGGGTCTTCATCAGAGAAAATAATTTTGCAGGCAGAGGAATGTGATAATGTTTTTTTCTCTGATAAAGCCTCTTTCTTTATAGGGACATCTGGAAGAGTGATTGTCCCAAGAAGAAAACATGAGCCTACCACGAGTTCTGCATCATGCCAATAATATAGAATATTGAGACGATTCATATATGTGGGGTTGCTTTTCATCTAAGGGACTGGGCTCATTCACAATTTTGCCTAAGATAACTGCCATGAATAAAGAATGGTGAGTAAGAATTTGATAATGACCAATTCTTTATCCAGCATGATGGATCCCCATGTCACAAGGCAAAAGTGATAAATAAGTGGTTTGGAGAACAAAATATTTACATTTTAGGTTCATGGCCAACAAACTTTTGAGATCTCAATCCCATTGACAAACTCTGTTTAATCCCCTTTACAACCTATGATGTATAGATACGTCATAGGTCACCTCCATCTGTTTGATGCGGCCTTCAGCGATGAGCACGCAACTTTTCCTTCACATATCACCTGGTTTCATCAGCTGACATATGCCCCAAGCTGCCACTAGTGGAATCGCGATCCACCATTGGCTGTTAATATGTTAAATGCCACTGTCAATCTCTGACATCAGCATTTAACATGATCGCACCGTAAGCACTTGATTAGCTCTGCATATTGGCAACCAAGTCACATGACCATGGGTCGTGTATAGGTTGGCATGACCAAGAGTCCTCTGTGTCTGTCATTGTTGGATTGCTATGATTGCCGCCCTGTGGCTGGCGCTCATAGCAGATGAACATTTTAGCTACACATAGCATGCTTGAATTTTTTTTTTGGTCCCTACAGCATTGCATTAAAATTCAATAACAGGCGATCAAAACACCATATCTACCCAAAAATGGTATCCATAAAATCGTAAACTCGACTCGCAAAATATAAGCCTTCACCCAGTTTCAAATCATGAAAAATGGAAACGCTACGGGTTTCAGAAAATGACAACTTTTTTAACAAACTTTGTATTTTATTTTCACCATTAAAATAAATAACAACATATACATGTTTGGTATACACATACTCATAATGACCAGGAAAATCATAATAGCAAGTCACATTTAGCATTTATTGAAAATGTTAAAAATAATTAAAAAAACAATTATGGAATTGCATTTTTTGCAATTTCACCTCACTTTGAATTTTTCCAGTTTTCCAGTACACCATATGGTAAAACCAATGGTGTAGTTCAAAGTACAACTTTGAACTACACGCAAAAAGCGGAAACTCAAAAACGGAAAAACCTAAGGTGGCGAAGGAGTTAATCCTTAAAAAGCGGTTGAACAAAACAAAAAACACAGAAATTGTTATATGTTCCCAGCACAGATTAGTCAAGAATATTCTCATCATTTAGGATTTAGCCCAGAAGCGGATATCCAGCATGTTGTGGGAACTGTAAATACTGACTCTTTGCATAAACTTGGTGCATTTGTCAATAAAAGTATAAAAAATTATTAAATCCTTGCAATTGTGCTTCAGTAACCATAGAACCATCTGACTGATAGACCTAAAACACTGCAGCAGCAAACTTTGTGAAAACTAAAATTTGGATCAAAACTGTTGGCCACAACTGTTTTCCCCATTCCCTCAAGGTAATTTTGAGATATTGGTATTGTAATTGATTAATTTCTCCAATGTTAATCTTTGAATGCCATACTTGTGAGCATAACATTTTGTCACACTGCAAAAAATAATCACATCCCTTGTTCCCTTGTGTAGAACTTGCTACCAATCTATTTGGCTTAAAGTTTATATTTGGGAACTACGTTGAAGGTTATATTGGAGAAATATATAAATAGCAATTCCCCTACACATTTTATTTAAAGGAAAAATTTGCTTTGGCAGTAAACCAATAGTAATCTGCTCTGCAGGTTGCTTCAGATATATCACATAGATAACAAGAATGCCTTTTATCAACCTATCTGCTGCCAAAATACCCTTGTCTTTAGCCAGATTAATATTACTGGTCCAAATCTGGTAATAACCAGGGAAGTAAAATTCAACCATTCACCTACTGACAAAAATCCGAAGTCACCTATACACAATTATTGCATTAATTTGTATGCAACCATCAATTCTGTAGTTTTATCTGCTCCATAATACAGTTCATTTTTTAATGATATGTCCAAGTATAACCATTTTTTGAGATACAAACAACATCACAGTTACAAGTAGGCAATGACAAACTTAAATTGGCGCCATATTAGTGAACGATTTTCTGGGAATGTTTACACAGTTTGTAATAACTGATTTTGATGCTTATAGTGGCTTACGAAAGTATTCAACCCCATTGGCATTTTTCATGATTTACTACATCAAAACCTGGAATTTCATTGGGTTTTTTTTTTTGAAGATTTACATGGGTTCATGCAATGAACGTGACTACAACTGTGAACATTTGGTTTTCTTTATATTGCGAAGCAAATAACAAATAGAACAAACTGAAAGCTTCACTGTGCATAACTATTCACATCCCTAAAGTCAGTACTTTGTAGAACCTCCTTTTGTGGCAATTACAGCTGCAAGTCACTTTGGATAAGTCTCTGTGAGCATTTCACATCTTTCCACTGGGATTTTTGCCCAATCCTCAAAGCAAAACCACCCCAGCTCCTTCAAATTAGATGGTTTCCTCCTATTTAGTGCTGATGCATCACACACAAATCGGATTACAAAAGTATTAAAAAACAGTTTGTAATATAACAAAATTGCTAAAAATCCAAGGGAATGAATATTTTTACTAGCTACTGTATACATTGATTCCTTACTATGTGGCAGCCTAATTACAAAAGGTCAAAGAGAAAGATGGCCACAAAATGCTTTATTTTAAGTGTCTCAGTATTTCAATACAAAATTGCAATATAAAATATTTATTAAAAAATATTGAAAAGTAGCAGTGAATTCAGGAGTCAAAAATTGACCAAGATCTAAACCAACAGAACACAACTATTCAAACCTACAATCTCCAAATTTTGAATTTGTTGTGTTAGTTTTTAATAATGAAGGCAATAATAACAGGGAGGTTATAAGACTTAACATACCAAATCACAAGGTAATGAGAGCCACGATCAAAACAGTTTACAATCTTAGAAGTACAGTGAACAAAGCATAAACAAAGGATATATTGGAGCCTGCTGGCAATAATGTAACTGTACTTTTTGCCTTTTGTGGATTATGGATTTTAGTGAGTTTCTCACGGAAGCATCATTTACACTGGAGAAGACCATGATATCCTTTATTAAGTTGACTTATAGTATTCATGGTAAATATGTATTGTGTGTATATAAACAAATCTAAAACTATACAAACAATAGTAAATAATGAACATCACAATGGAGGCTTTAGGTTTCAATCGTGGGCATTCTGAGAGCCTAATAATGACCTGCACCTGGCTCGTTAAGCTTGTAACCTTTTGTCAATCATTCCATGAGTCCAATATAAGACAGTTAAGAGCGCAACATGCTCTTAGCCTGCTTCCATATTATGAGATCCACACTTTGATGTGAAAAACAGCCTTAGGTGAGGAGGGTAGGAGCCTCCAAAATTGTTTCTTTGACACATTATTTAAATTCATCTAATAAAACCCAATGTAATTCACTTTTGCTGCTTAGTCAAGAGGCAGCATTCCGGTCGGTGTGACTTTGCTGTGATTGCCCCCGCTTTTAATAATGAAGAATAGTGATTAGCTTATTTGAAGTAGAGGATATTTAATTATAATTTATTAGGCACTAACATCCCTTGTCTCCCCTAGGACTCACGATCTAACAATATATTTTTGAAATGTGAGTTTCTATGTCACGACTCGTTGTAATGAAATAATTTTTGTGGGAAAAGAGACACTTATCCGGCAATTTATTTATTCAAATATCTGCTAATTCTGGGCTCAGGATTCCAGTGATTAGTCTTATTCAGTAATTGATAGCTATCACAGTATGCACATTTATTCAAGGAAGGCTGCCAATCACTTAGGGTACCGTTACACATAGCGACGCACCAATGATCCTGACAACGATACGATCTGGGTTAGATCATTGGTGCATTGCTAGTAAGCAGTCATACAGGCCGATCTCCTTAACGACGCATCAGCGATCAGCGATGCTACTAACGACCACGGCGATCGTTGGGACCTTGCCACCCAGTGTCTATTGTGACGATTCAGACCTTGAATAGGCATCCTTCTGCGTTACCTTTTCCACGCCCCTCCGCACCAATTGGTGGACACAGCTGCGCTCATATTATCTTATTGGGCGATGCACTTTACAACGCCCCTCTGCTCCGATTGGCCGGCGCTACTGTGACCACTTCTTAAATTTGAACTTATTTGCGCTCCCATCAATTGCTCCGGGGCACTGAGCGCTATTGTGTTCTCGTTGTTTTCACCTTGTTTTTTCTTGCCTCAGCTACACTATCGGAGATGCTACTGCATTTTTTTTTCCGTGTTCCTCAGGATTTTTTCTCTGTCTTTCAAGGTAAGCATTGTTTTCTGCATTTACATTTAAAGGGCATATATCTATTATATTTAATTATAAATTGTTTCATCTTTTTGTTATGCTTTGTCACCCATTTTAGCTTTCCTGCCGCGCCTGCCACCGCCATTTTAGGTTCTTGGCAGCGTTTATATTTATGGGCAATCTTTTAATTTTATATAATAGTTATGTGGTTCTCCTTTTTTTTGGCCTTTGCATTGGCGTGGTCACCCATTTTAGCTTTCCTGCCGCGCCCGCCACTGCCATTTTAGGTTCTTGGCAGTGTTTACATTTATGGGCAATCTTTTCAATTTATATAATAGTTATGCGGTTCTCCCTTTTTTCGGCCTTTGCATTGGCATGGTCACCCATTTTAGTTTTCCTGCTGCGCCCCCCACCGCCATTTTAGGTTCTTGGCAGTGTTTACATTTATGGGCCATATTTTCATTTTATGTAATAGTTATGTGGTTCTCCTTTTTTTTGGCCTTTGCATTGGCATGGTCACCCATTTTAGCTTTCCTGCGGCGCCCGCCACTGCCATTTTAGGTTCTTGGCAGTGTTTACATTTATGGGCAATCTTTTCAATTTATATAATAGTTATGCGGTTCTCCCTTTTTTCGGCCTTTGCATTGGCATGGTCACCCATTTTAGTTTTCCTGCCGCGCCCCCCACCGCCATTTTAGGTTCTTGGCAGCGTTTACATTTATGGGCCATGTTTTCATTTTATGTAATGGTTATGTGGTTCTCCTTTTTTTTGGCCTTTGCATTGGCATGGTCACCCATTTTAGCTTTCCTGCCGCGCCCGCCACCACCATTTTAGGTTCTTGGCAGCGTTTACATTTTCCTGCCACGCCCGCCACCGCCATTTTAGGTTATTGGCAGCGTTTACATTTGTGGGCAATCTTTTCATTTTATATAATAGTTATGCGGTTCTCCCTTTTTTCGGCCTTTGCATTGGCATGGTCACCCATTTTAGCTTTCCTGCTGCGCCCGCCACCGCCATTTTAGGTTCTTGGCAGCATTTACATTTATGGGCAATCTTTTCATTTGATATAATAGTTATGCGGTTCTCCTTTTTTTCGGCCTTTGCATTGGCATGGTCACTTTTTTTAGCTTTCCTGCCGCGCCCGCCACCGCCATTTTAGGTTCTTGGCAGCGTTTACATTTATGGGCAATCTTTTCATTTTATATAATAGTTATGTGGTTCTCCCTTTTTTCGGCCTTTGCATTGGCATGGTCATCCATTTTAGCTTTCCTGCCGTGCCCGCCACCGCCATTTTAGGTTTTTGGTAGCATTTACATTTATGGGCAATCTTTTCATTTGATATAATAGTTTTGCTGTTCTCCTTTTTTTCGACCTTTGCATTGGCATGGTCACCCATTTTAGTTTTTCTGCGGCGCCCGCCACCGCCATTTTAGGTTCTTGGCAGCGTTTATATTTATGGGCCATCTTTTCATTTTATATAATAGCAATGCGGTTCTCCTTTTTTTTCGGCCATAGCATTGGCATGGTCACCCATTTTAGTTTTTCTGCCGTGCCCGCTGCCGCCATTTTAGGTTCTTGGCAGTGTTTACATTTATGGGCTATCTTTTCATTTTAAATAATAGTTATGCGTTTCTCCTTTTTTATGCCTTTGCATTGGCATGGTCACACATTTTAGTTTTCCTGCCGCGCCCGCCACCACCATTTTAGGTTCTTGGCAGCATTTACATTTTCCTGGCACGCCCGCCACCGCCATTTTAGGTTATTGGCAGCATTTACATTTATGGGCTATCTTTTCATTTTAAATAATAGTTATGCGTTTCTCCTTTTTTATGCCTTTGCATTGGCATGGTCACACATTTTAGTTTTCCTGCCGCGCCCGCCACCACCATTTTAGGTTCTTGGCAGCGTTTACATTTTCCTGGCACGCCCGCCACCGACATTTGAGGTTCTTGGCAGTGTTTACCTTTATGGGCCATCTTTCCATCTTATATAACAATAATTCGATAACCCTTTTTCTTTTTTTTATTTTCAGATGTCGTCCAACAAGCAAGAATTCATTCGCAAATTTATTGAGAAATATCGCTCCCTGCCGTGTCTGTGGAAAATTAAATCTGCAGACTACAGCAAGAGGATTAAAAAAGGGAGGACTATGAGCAGCTTATTGATATTCACAACCCAAATGAGACAGTGGATGAGGCTGTCATGAAAAAAAAAATACAAGGCCTCCGCACCGTCTACAAGAAAGAGTTAAACAAGGTCGAAAAACAACAAAATCTGGTGGTGGTACTGAAGATGTCTATGTACCAATGCTGTGGTACTATGATTTAATGTCGTTCACGAGAGACCAGAAGGTACCAAGAAGGATGGTAGCGATGTTGGCCGAAGAAAATGAGATTCAGTCTGAATCACCCGTAGGAGATGTAAGTACCTTTTTTTCTTCCCTCAAAATAGCATTGTAAAGTGGTATGTTCATGGCTAGGTAAAATAGAAAATAGTACCTCTCGTTTTACATGATTACTTTTGCAGGTTATAAAAAGTTATGTTGCTGTATGATTTACAATAGCTTCATTTCTTAGCTTTAATGTTCTTTTTTATGTTTATGCAGGTGCCTGATGATACCTTGTCAACGACTTCAGCCAGTCACGACATCGACAGCACGCCTATCATCACGGAGGAGGAGAACAACGAACCAGCCCCTTCAGCATTACCTCGGCGAATGCACTCTTCAGCGCGAAAAAGAAAGGCTCCCACCTCTGATACACCGGAATTCATTCAAATTGCCAAAAAAGTACTTACAATGCAGCAAACCCAACCGGTAATCACCGGTATTGCCCATTATGTGAATGAAAAAATAACAACTCTAGAAGAAACTCAACGTATTCACACAGAAAGCATCATTCTTGATGCTTTAAGCAAAGCGGCAATGGGGAAACTCAGTGACACGTCTGCCCTCGTCATACACCGTTTAACTCCTTGGCACAGACACAGGAACCTATGGAGAGTGTAATGCGTAGGGGGATAGACAGTACATTAAATCAGAATCTTGGTCCCCCGCAAAGTTTCTATTTCACTCCACCGAGGCAACGGTTTAATGACTCAGACCCATATTACCATCAGTTGTGATTGTTTTGTGGTTTTCTTTACTTGTTCATTTCTTTCTACAAATATTGTGTTAATTTTATGTTTAATATATAGCTTACTGTAATAAGTTTATTTTGAATTTAAATTGTGGTCTACTTTAATAAAATCTAAAAACACTTTTTTGGGTGTCCTACAAATCATAGGTAATGGGATGGGTTCACGGCTGGTGAGGACCGCCATCAGGACAGTAATCTAGGACTAGATGCCAGCAGGGTTAAAGGGGTAAATGTGTTTGTGTATGGTTTTATTTAAAAAAAATTTTTTTTTAAGAAGTAGACACTGCAGCGGGTGTTAAGTTTAACTCTAAATTGTTTATCAAAGATTTTTTACATATAAAAAAGTCAGCATTTTTTTTTCCAAAACAGCATCAACCATTTAACACAATTAAAAAAACATTATTGCCTGCGGCCCTGTTGTAGGTTAGCCACGAACCTTTCCAGCATCACTCCGTGTTGATGCGTAGCTGCATTAATGGCTGCAATCATCAGCCGTGCGAGGCCACCAGGTCCTGTAATAAGGTGTTGATTTCTGTAGATGGAACAGTAGAAGTTAACCAGACTTTATTCTATTGCAATATGTAACAACAGGAACATGTTTGTTGTTTAACACTTACGGTTTTGGGGCTTCCCTGCTTCTTCTGAGGAGGAGCTTACAGCCCACCCGGATCCTGAGGCAACACTGGCTATGAAAACACACAAATATTAATATTACATGACAGGCCATCATCCTATTAAGACCAAACTAGCTGTTCCAACAAGTATGGAGCTTATGTTATTAGCTGTAATTACCGGAAGACGAGCCAGCAGCAGTGTCACGGAGTGATGCTGGGGAGAAACCAACATCAGGGGATGACATGGAAGACGCCAAATTTGGAGGGGTAACAAGAGGAGATGGGGTTTCTGCGTTAGAGGGTGTACCACCTGGAGATGGTGGTGCAGATGGTGGTGCTGCAGGTGGTGCTGGCGGAGATGGTGGAGCAGCTGGTGGTGCTGCAGGTGGTGCTGGCGGAGATGTTGGAGCAGCTGGAGAGGGTGGTCCTAAGGATCGGAAAAACATTTTCTTGATATAAGAAAGTATTACGTTTTTGATTATTCATATTGTATGAGGGACTGATGTAGATGTGTCTTGAGAGCTCACACGCTGAGACTGTTCCAAGGCAGCCCATGCACTGTCTGTTTAACCAAATTTCAAAATTAAAAAGCATAAAAATACAAAAATGTGTGATTAGAATTGAAGAGTGTACAAAAAAAAAACTACATAACAATAAAAACTCACCACGACGCCGTCCATTTTGTTGGCAGATGCTGGCAATCCGATCAGTAGACCTGTATCGCAGGTCCGCTATTTTCTTGCGGATTTGGGTCATGGACCTTTCAATCCCAAATTGGCGGGATAGGCCCCTTCGGATTTTGCGCAGCACCTTCTTTTTGTGCCGCATAGGATGGGCAGTATGTTGTTCACATGCATTGTCGTGTGCATCCATCTCACTAATGAGGTAGTGCACCTCTCCATCCCCCCATGGTGTTGCACGCCTGGACACCATGTTTTCTCAGCAAAGTGCGCTACACCGCATTAACGACGCCCACCTGTGCGTCGTGACGTCATCACACCGCGCAGGCGCCGGTGGAGACGCAGCTGCGTCCTATACAACAAGTGGTGACACAAATGCGTCTTGCCAAGGGCTTCATGACGTAACAATGCACGAGTGGGCGTTGTTAAAGCGGCGTGGTGCACATTGTTGTAAATATTACGTCCATGCGTGCAGCACCATGTAGGGATGTAGAGGTGCGCTGTCTTAACCCCTTTACTCCCCAAAAGCACATTCAAGATCTTTATTAACCCTTCAGGTGCTTCACAGTTATTTTTTGATCCTTTAAAAAAAAGAACATTGCCCTTTTTTTATTAACCAAATAAAAAACTGCAGGTCCCCTTTTTTTTATTTTACAAACAGTACATTGGACAGCAAAAGTTATTATGCAATTTGTCCTAAGTACGTTGATACATGATATGTAGGGGAGGAGTTTTCTGTGGTACAAGAAGACGTTGTCAGCGGTAGCATGGAGATTTATATGCGTCTTTTTTATCGTGCATTATTGCATGTTTAGCTCGCCGGTACAATGATAAATCATTATTTCTAGCATTTTTTTTTAATTTTTAAGGGGCTTTCAAAAGGGGATAACTAATGAGACAGTTTAATAGGGCGGGTCGTTACAGATGCTGCGAGACCAAATATGTGTAATTTTTTTTTTAACTTAATTTTTTCCCTTTTTTAAAAAAAATGTATTACGTTGTTCAACCCGTTGAGCCACGGACAGACCTTTACATCTATGTGGATGCCATACGTAAGCGCATAGTGGATTGCTATGATGCTGCCAATTAGTATCACCAGGCATATTAAAAAATAAACATCACTCCCCTTTCCCA
Organism: Dendrobates tinctorius; assembly: GCF_039654945.1. Lineage (NCBI taxonomy): Eukaryota > Metazoa > Chordata > Amphibia > Anura > Dendrobatidae > Dendrobates > Dendrobates tinctorius. Next base: position 33,521,047 of record NW_027361675.1, read on the forward strand.
ATCAATCCCATCACGCCCTTATGTGTGAAAGAACCATAAAGCATTTGTAAAGTGAAACATAGCTTTTATTTTATTAAATACAATAACAAATGATAACAAATAGCATAATAACAACAAATGAGGGTAAAAAAATCTATAACAGTGATCTGTAGGCCACTAGATCTGATGCTGCCAAGGTACAGCACCAGGTCCGTTAAAATATGCACAGTATTTGTCTCTGCAGGCCTTGGCATCATCCCTTGTTCTGCCGTATATGACAGGTTGTAGTCCAGCAATTGCAGGATCATTTTCCCGCCAGTCGCCGAGCACCACTTCACCATTTGTTTGGTCAGCTGAGTCCACAAATCCTGGCAGACTGTACGCAATAGCATCGTGCCGGCGAAGGAAATTGTGAAGGATGCAACATGCCAACACCACAGTCTATGGATTCTAGCTTCAGGTTTATAGGTGTGTGGAAGACTCTGAAGCGGTTGGCCATGATGCCCAAGGCCTTTTCGACAACACTTCGTGCCCTTGACAACCGATAGTTAAAAAAAATTTTTTCCTCCGTCAGACTTTTTTGTGGGTATGGTTTGACAAGATTCGCATGCAGGGGGAAGGCTTCATCGCCCACAAAAACAAAATTTAGGTTGCCTCTAATGTCACTATTGGGAGGCAAGTGCAGGTCACCGTTAGCCAATCGGTCACCAAAAATTGTGTGCTCCAGTACGCCACCATCCGAAACCCTGCCGTTCATGCCAACATCAACGCTAATAAGCTCATAATTGGCATTAACAAGGGCCATCAGGATAATGTTGAAATAGTCCTTGTAGTTGTAATAATACGATCCGCTGTTAGGTGGTTGCGTGATCCGTACATGTTTTCCGTCCAAAGCCCCACCACAATTAGGGAACTGCCAAATGAGCTCAAAATTCCGAAGATATTTTTTGCCATTCTGCCTCTGTTTTTGGAAATGGCATGTAGCTCCATAGACTTTGTACTATTGCCTTGCATGTCTCAGGGATTAAACTGCTGAGCAAAGACCTCAAAACTGCAGCCGAAAATTGCAAGTCTTGAAGAGAGCATCCGGTGGCAAGGTATTGCATCGTCACTGCCAATCTTTCGTCTGCCGGGACAGCTGCACACATCACTGTGTCCTTACGTTCAATAAGTGGCTTTACACTCTCCAGTAAGAGTTGGAAGGACTCCTCAGACATACGAAGATAGTTCTGGAAATCATGCGGATTCTTCTCCTGCAACTCTCGCACTAATTGCATATGTGAGAATTTAGCCCACTGCTGCAGCCATTCCTGGGTCCACATGCTACGCTTTCGTTTGGAACGCCTCTCTTGCATCCGTTCCTCTTGCTGCCGATCTCCCTCCATCAGTAACGCAGCAACAACAACCACACACTCCGCAGTGTTCATATTCATGCTGTGCAAACTGCAAAATAAACGGTAATGATCAGAAATGTGGATAAAACACCAAAAAAAAATTATTATAGCTGGACGTGTTTAAATAATAACATTGCATATTACTGATAGCTGACTTAATTATTAATGGTAATGGTAACAACAAAGATCCAACAATGCCGGGGGCGGGCGCGGTTGGAAAACTAAAATGTCTGCCCATGAAAAACCCTATGTTAACACGCATAGAAGCCAAGCAGTCCACAATTTTCGTTCAAGTGTAAAAGCCTAAAAAAAAGGTAGAATACAGTTAGGATTACAGGGGTGCGTGGGTGCGGCTGGAAAAGTTTAATGGCTGACTATGTGAAAGCATAAAATTATTTAAAATCGTGTAATGATTTAATATAATACTTAGATGGCCTATAAATGGAAAGGCTACAAAAAACTACAATGGCATGGGTGGGTGCGGCAGGGAAAAAATATGGCAGCATATAAAAAAGCATAAAATAATTTAGAATCTAATTAGGATTTAATAAAATTGGTAGATGGCCTATAAATGTAAATGCTTACAAAAAAAGTACAATGGCGAGGGCGGGCGCGGCTGTATAACTAAAAGGGCTGCCCATACTAAAAATGAAGGAAAGAGAAGCCAAGTACCCCCTATTACCGTTTAAGTGTTAAAGCAGCTAAAATATCTAGAATAGAATTTAAAAAAAAAGAAAAACGCAACAAAGATCCTATTATGAGACCCCAAACAATGCCTACCTTGCAAAGACAGAGCAAAATCCAGAAAATACATGAAAAGACAATGAAATCACGCAATAGCGACTCCGACAGGGTCGATCGACCAGAAAAACAGCTCTCCACAGCGCTCAGGAACAATGGAATGGGAGCGATGCTACGGAGTCTTTTATGACGAAGTCGCTGTTGCGGGCACCAATCGGAGCTTAGGGGGCGTTGCAAAGCAAAAGTTAATCACGCCTACGTTGCAGAGATCTGAGTCGCCAACGAGGTCACTCATCGTTGATAAAGGACGTCAAACACAGCGATGCATGCTGGTCAGCGGGACGCCAGCGATCAAAAAATGATCCTTGACGTTCGAGCACGATCAGCGACATCGCAGCGGGGCGCCGGTCGCTGCCGCGTATCACACTTAGCGAGATCGCTACCGATGTCGCTATTGCGTCACAAAATCGGTGTCGTTATAGCAATATCGCTAGCGATCTCGCTGTGCGTAACGGGGGCTTTAGTCAGATCTTCCAGTGGACTCCTCAGCTTAGAATGGGCAGAGATTTGAATTAATTATTAGTTATACTAAATTGTTTCCCATAATCTTATATCAGTATGGTCAGCATCTCCTGCTCCATATAGAGCTACCTGCATATGAAAATGCATTTTCATCATAACACATTAACTTAGAGGAAGGAGTTTAGGCAGCGAACATAGAAAGAAGGACGTATAATGGGGGCAATGCAAGTATGGATGTTTATGGGGTTTAGACATATGTTTCTGTGGACATATTTGAGCTAACAAAGGAAACTTTGGTGAAAAAATAGAAATCAGAAGCACCATTGGATAGGAAGCATAGGTGAATAATGGATTGAGTTAAGGGTTTTACGGTTTATGCATGTGTAATAATGGATGCTTCAGTCATGTGATAATCTGTGGAGGTATATGGAACTGAAAGTGGATACAAATTCCTTTTGAGATGGGGATGGGGAGGTGGGATGGTCCAAATATCATAAAATCATCACAAGATAGCAGGCATTATAAAGACTTTACTTTTTAGGCAGAAAGATCTGGATTCATTGGAGAAAGCAACTGGTTCTGGGAAAGTGTACAGGGCAGGTTGGAGTAACAAAGGTATACTTGTTTTCTGGGCCCCAATGAGAATGCATGTGATAGACGGTTTCTCCGTAAGTTTATTCAGAGTTATGCTTATTGTTGTTTGAATCTATTGTTTTTTTCCGTCCTTTTGGGGTAATGGAAAGGGCTCTATCACTGGTGAGAATAGGCAGGCTAACTGTTTTGCACAAGGATTGCCCAGATAAAGAAAAGGCAAAGTTTGTTGTAAGAGGGTTTCAGTATTGATTATCAGTTGCCAGTAGACGAGAGCATGAATTGGTAAAATAAGAAAAAACAATTGAAATCAACAAAAGTGCATGTAGAAAGAGATAAAATGGGTACAGAAAGTATTCAGATCGCTTTACATTTTTCACTTTGTTTCATTGCAGCCATTTGGTAAATTCAAAAAAAGTTCATTTTTTTCTCATTAATGTACACTCTGCACCTCATCTTGACTGAAAAAACCCCAGAAATGTTGAAATTTTTGCAAATTTGTTAAAAAATAAAACCTGAAATCTCACATGGTCATAAGTATTCAGACCCTTTGCTCAGTATTGAGTAGAAGCACCCTTTTGAGCTAGTACAGCCATAAGTCTTCTTGGGAATGATGCAACAAGTTTTTCACACCTGGATTTGGGGATCCTTTGCCTCTGCAGATCCTCTCCAGTTCCATCAGGTTGGATGGTGAACGTTGGTGGACAGCCATTTTCAGGTCTCTCCAGAGATGCTCAATTGGGTTTAGGTCAGGGGCTCTGGCTGGGCCAGTCAAGAACGGTCACAGAGTTGTTCTGAAGCCGCTCCTTTGTTATTTTAGCTTTGTGCTTAGGGTAATTGTCTTGTTGGAAGGTGAACCTTTGGCCAAATCTCAGGTGTAGAGCACTCTGGAAGAGGTTTTCATCCACAATATCTCTGTACTTGGCCGCATTCATGTTTCCTTCAATTGCAACCAGTCATTCTGTCCCTGCAGCTGAAAAAACACCCCCATAGCATGATGCTACCACCATCATGTTTCACTGTTGGGATTGAATTGGGCAGGTGATGAGCAGTGCCTGGTTTACTCCACACATACCACTTAGAATTATCACCAAAAATTTCTATCTTCATCTCATCAGACCAGAGAAACTTATTTCTCATAGTCTGGGAGTCTTTCATGTGTTTTTTTATCAATCTCTATGCGGACTTTCATATGTCTTGCACTCAGGAGAGGTTTCCGTCGGGTCACTCTGGCATAAAGGTCCGACTGCTGAAGGGCTGCAGTGATAGTTGACTTTGTGGAACTTTCTCCCATCTCCCTACTGCATCTGTGGAACTCAGCCAAAGTTATATTGGGGTTCTTCTTTACCTGTCTCACCAACTCTCTTTTCCCACGATTGCTCAGTTTTGCTGGACGGCCAGGTGTAGGAAGACCTCTGGTGGTCCTAAACTTTTCCATTTAAGGATTATGGAGGCCACTGTGCTCTTAGGAACTTTGAGTACCGCAGAAATTCTTTTGTAACCTTGGCCAGATCTGTGCCTTGCCACAATTCTGTCTTTGAGCTCCTTGGCCAATTCATTTGACCTCGTGATTCTCATTTGGTCTGACATGCACTGTGAGCTGTGAGGTCTTATCAGTTTAATTAAACACAGCTGGACTCCAATGAAGGAGAAGAATCATCTCAAGGAGGATCACAATGAAATGAACAGCATGTGACTTAAATATGAGTGTCTGACCAAAGGGTCTGAATACTTATGATCATGTGATATTTCAGTTTTGTTTTTTCAATAAATTTGCAAAAATTTCTACATTTCTGTTTTTTTCAGTCAAGATTTGCTCAGAGTATAAATTACTGAAAAAGAATAACTTTTTTGAATTTACCAAATGGCTGCAATGAAACAAAGAGTGAAAAATTTAAAGGGGTCTGAATACTTTACCCACTGTATGTGAGAGAAGCTCATCATGTAAGAACAGCATAGGAGCATGAAAGAATTATAAAAAATGTATCATAAAAGTGTATTTTAGCAACGTTTTTCCAACGTGAATGGCAAAATTAACACAGAGGATGCTTCAGGCATATCAGGAAAGCTTAAAAGGGTTTTACCCATGTACAAAGTACATTTTAATCAATAGATCTTTTAATTAAAATAAATTCCACAATTGGATGTGTTACAAAAAATCTTCCTATGCTGAGATAATCTTATAAAAGTGCCCCTGCTATATTCTGAGAATGAGGCTCCATAAGGTTACTTGTGATCGCTTCACAGTTCAGCACTGGCACTGACCTCATAAGAACTGGCCTCTGTGAACTGAGATAACCTTTCTGACATCACCACAGTTTATAGCAGCTGAGTCTTGTGCAGTACAGCGAGAGACAGCAGTGGCAGCTGCTCCAGTCTATGGATCTGCATTCCCTGAACGAGGCTTCATAGACTGGATGAAGAAGACTGGGATCGCCGTGAGACCTCCATTTCAATTACGGCGGACCTTGTTGATTATTATTATTATTTTAATAAATAGGGAAAGAGGGAAATTGTTGGGAAGTTTTTTCAAATAAAGATTTTATTTCAGTGTGTTTTCTTCTCTTTTTATTTACAGGGTAAGAAATAGGGGCTTCTGATAGAAGCCTGTCCATTACTAACCTGTGGCCTTGATGTCAGCAGTCATTACACAGCTGACATAAACCCCACAATCCCATTACCCTGATTACCACCACAGGGCAATCGGGAAAAGCTGAGGCTAAGTGCTAGAATTGGAGCATCTAATGGATGTGCTATTTCTAGGGTGACTGAGGGCTGGTCTTATTAGGCTGGGAAGAGGCAAATATCTTTCCACTCTATTAATATTAGCTCCCTGCTGTCTGCTTTGCCTTAACTGGTTATTAAAAATAGGGGGACTCACATCATTTTTTAAGGGTCAACACATTTTTAAAAACCAGTAAAGGCAAAGCCAACATATGGGGGCTGGGAGGGTGGGAGAGTCCAGGGATAGTGACCCCTTCCCAGTATAATAAGACGAGCTCACAGCAGTCTGCTTTCCATAGTTATTTAAAATAGGGGAGACACCAGATGTTTTTTTCTCATTTATTTATTAGTATTTTCATTCATTCATTTATTTATTTATTAGTAATAAAAAAATAAATAAACAAATAAAAAAATCTGGTTATTTTCAATAACCAGCTAAGGGAAAGCAAACTGCAGGCTTATATTAATAGGCTGGGAATGCTCATGGCTATTTGGCCATTTTCAACCTGCAAATATAAGCCTGCAGATGCCCCAAAAATGAAAATGTTCTGAAAACGAGGGTTACTCCTGGTCAGCAGCAGGTAGGAGCTTTAACATTTCCATGCCTGCCTCTGAATGAGTGTGAATTATGAAGTCTCATTCTGAGAATTTTATCAGAACGAGACTTAATAGGATTTGATGGGCGAAGTGGGACATTTCACTACTGGATTATCATCAGGACTTCCTGGATTTATTCTTAACTTTGTGAGGGAATCATTACTAAAATAAAGTATTTTATTCCTGTGACTGTGGTTTTTTAGCTATTCACTTACTTGGTTAGTAATGGGGGTGTTTGATAGATGCTGCCCCATTACCTTACGTTGGCCTTGATGTCAGCAGACATTACACAGAGTGCTTCCTTTTTTGTTTGAGTGTATATAAGTTGGTGACTCTAGGTTAAGCACCTGTTCACACTTCGTTTATGCTTGGATGTGACCGTCAGTTTTTTCAAACTTGTATTCATTAACCTTATGACTGAGCACTCTACCTCTTAGCCGCAGGTGTTTTTAATCACAGCAGGGCCACCACCCCTCCACAGAGATATAGATTTCAGTCTAATGAGGGAATTAACATAGGTTCCCATACAGATGAAGACTTTAGTCTAAATGAGGATTGGCATTAGGTTAGGGTCCTGGAAAACAAAAAACGTCTTAACATGGCTTCCAGGTACACAAAAATTGGCCATTATATGTGCTAAGCTTTCTCAATTTTTCATATTTCTAATGCAGAAATGTAATTCATTTTTCATATTTCATGTTTGCATGCTATGGCGCTACAGAGTGCTTACTTTTTTGTTTGAGCGGACATTACACATCTGACATCAACCCCAAATATTACCCCACTTTCCAACACATCAGGGCAGATGCAAAGAGCCAGGCAAAGAACCAGCATTGTTGCATCTAATGGGTGTGCCTTTTCTGTGGTAGCTGCAGGCTGCTATTTTTAGGCTGAGGGACAAATATCCACGGACTTACTCAGGCTGAGAATACAAGCCCCCAGCTGCCTGCTCTACCTTGTCTTATTATCAAAAATGGGGGGACCTCACACCATTTTTTACAATTATTTAGTTATATAATTAAAAAATTTGTGTGGTGGCTCTCTATTTTTCATAGCTAGCCAAAAGAAAGCAGACATCTTAGGGCTGCTTTACCTACGCTTGATATAAAAAATAGAAGGGACCCTACATCTTTTGGTTTTTATTTATTTTTTCTCACATGGTGCACCAGCCAATCACAGCCATGCCAATATTTGGAAGTGCACACACCGGAAAAAATTGTTGACTGGCTGCTCTAGAGCCAAACCTGAATAGTAACACAGACTTCCATAAAAAGTCCATATTCGGAGTCCGTGCATGGACACTAGGTGTCCAGTATGAACAGTTCATGTTTGCTCATCTGTACTCCTATTTTCCTCAGAAGGAGCTGATTGTCACCCAGCAAGCAATGTATGGAGCTGGTTTGCTCTGCTCCATAAACTGTTTACATCTGGCCACCACAGGAAGGGAGAACATTGTTATATTGATAAACAATCCCTACTTTTCCATGCACATACAAATTCATCCAAGTATATGGCAGCTGCTTATCTCTGTGTTATGATAGTGTAGCAACTCACTCTGGAAAATAAGTAACACGCTAAAAACTGCAACTGACCCTGTACAGACTAGACCTCCTTACTGTCACGATCCCACCGCTGACACCAGTATGTCACGGATGGGGGTACGTGACCTTTGGCTGCACACAACTATCACAGGCGCAGGGGGGTTTATCTTAGTTATCCCACTGCTGGCACCATGTGATAAAAAAAAAGCAAGCTAGTCTTGCCCTAACAATTTATCGCAGGGAGGTTTATTTTGGTTATGCCACCACTGCCACAATATGTTACAAGCTGTCGGGATTTATGTATATCCCACTTTTTAGTTCCACTTTGGAACTCGCAGCTCTCCGGCGCCCCCCTTATCCTCAGGTCAGTCAGGGAACTACACCTAGTATAATTAGTCGCTAGACAGGCTGCCTGTGGTGCACTGGCGATTAGGCCACTGCAGTTAGGGAATTATAAATGCTTTGGCCGCAGCCATACAATCAGCTTATAAAACCCCTTCGGTCACTGCCAACTAGCCCACCTGGCCAAATCACACTTTGCTGCCACAGCTTTGATTTCTCTATTAATATTTAAAATTAATAGAGGGGTTCAAAGCAAACCCAAATCAGTAGCGTAATTAGCTTATAGGTGCATGAATTCATCACAGAGCATGAAGGCAGAACTAATAACATTTTATAGTATATTCCCAAAAGATGGGCAGTGTTTAGAGACAATATAAAGGCTTTACGAAATGAGACAATATTATATGTACAATACGACTACAAATAAAATAAGGGTTAAAACAGAAGATACACTTACATAATGCTTAGATCATGTCCAGCAGAACCATGCTGGGGGGTGGAGCCAGACATCTCCATCTAGAATGAATGAAGGTTTAGGGGACAATGCCTTATAGCTTTGGGCTAGTGACGGTCCTCCCCTTACTCTTGGAGTTAGAATCTGACTACAAAACTTATAATAACTATATCTCGCAGAGGGTAACTCGTATAGACACGCACATAGTATTATCTTTTCCAGCTCGCCGCTGGCAATCATCCAGAACCAAACACAGGCTAGTTATTTCACACGGTTCAGGAGAAATCCTTTTATCTCATCCTGTTGGCGCTGTAACCGTGAAAACCATGGGCTATGAAGCTGGGTTGACGCACATCGCAGAAATGTAATTTTTGTGTTTTTACCATAAACGTGCGGCATTTTATGACCAAATGATTAGATGTCCATTATTGTCTATGAGAGAAGCTGCACATGGAGGAGAGACAAAGGGACCCCATGCCATGAGGCAGGAAGGAGCTCACACTGGTAATTCAGGTTAGACTGGTTGTGTGTGTGAACTGAGGGGAGGAGGAACAGGGGGTGAGTAGCTGCAGTGACAGAATACAAAACTGCAGCTGTGAGAAGCTAAGGAAGGGAAGGGGAGTCAAACCCCCCACACTGACATAGCATAGTTCAGTGTGTAACTAGAAGATTCTGGAATGTTCCATGGAAATCATACATATTTTAAATTACCATTACACTTACCCTATAGTCCCTTGTAGTTACTGCATGAGCTGAGATAGCCATAGCCACAGACTAGATGATGACAACTCAGATCTATGTTGCTTGAAAAGCCATTGAGTGCCTCACGTTCCTCCTAAAGAACCTCATAAAAAATGGTAGGGCAGAGCAGAGTGCAAATTACAAAAAGATGGGAAAGTGTGCTAAAATAGAAAGAGATCCCAGAGTGAGAAAAATAAAGCACAAAACACAAAATAAAGGAATAAATACTGTTAGAATCATGCTGTCTAGTTCCTAAAAAAGAAACAGAAGATAGGTGCAGGGTAAAGAATATAAAAACCTGTCACCAGCAGGAAATATGGCAGGAAATGCCATCAGGAGAAAGAATATAAAGCCACGCCTGAAAGATGATAGGGCAGACAAATGAGTAAATGAAAACACATGTTAACTTAAAAAGATTAAAGCAATGATAACAGAAACTAATCAAGTAGAGAATAGGTGAAACTGATGTGGCTTGGTGGACAAAGAAGCTGACCACAAAGCACAGGCTCAAAGGTTCAAAGCAAGAAGCATTACACTTTGACTGAATATGTTAAAATATAGTATGCCCTGACTCTCTCTGTCATGCGAGAGTCAAGCCAACCCAATATGCATAACATGGATGTATGCTTCCACTGGAATAATCAGGTTCTGCTGCCTATTTTTTAATGTGCATGAGTACCTTTTGCATATGGTTATTAGAGAGAATGGTCAGATTATGCTGAAAGCATTGATAATTCATAAACCAATACTGATAAATTTATTCATTATCAAGGAGCTACTGAAAGATATCTACTTGGACAACCCCTTCGGAATCCGTATGTTTCCCCCAGTAAAATAATGAAATTTATACTCACCTCCAGCATTGGGTCTCATGGGGATCGAGTAACTTTTTGACCAATCAGCGCTGGCATCATGGTCCTCTTCTATGGGTTTAATTGACATCCGGAAGAAGTAAGAGCTGTGATTGCCTTATATGCATGCTTCTTGGACAGGACTTTATAAATGTGTCCATGTGACTCTAGAGAAACATTAGTCATAAGTATTGCACTTGCACTTTTGAATACGACCATTAGGATATGTTTCCACTTTCAGGATTACATCCGGATTAGCTGCGGGTTGAACGCTGTGTACAGTCGCAGCGTTCAATCCACAGCGTCCAGATGTTATAGCCTAGTGGAGGGGATTTTATGAAATTCCGTCTCCACTATGCGTCCTAATACGTGGGTGACACACCCGCGTAACCAGACATACGGCGCGTCTTTTTAGACCGCAGCATGTCTGTTTACCTTGCGGAGATGCTCAGTCTCCACAAGGTAAATAGCCTACTCTATGTATACGATGCGGCGATTCCGGATGTGTTCAATTAGCACATCCGGAATCACCGCGTGTACAGAAGGGGGAAACATAGCCTTATACTTATTATATTGATGTATAAAAACCTTATTATCGACTGGTTTTCTATTACATTGAGTAGTCTTTTTTGACTTATGTATTATAATAACATATTGCTTAACTCATGTTTACTATGGCACCTTAGGAATAATATATATGTGAAAGATCTTTAACATTTCTCTGAATTACATGGCATCTCTGTATTTTGTTACTTTTTAGTATTTGTATACTGTATACTGAATTTTTGTGCATTAATAAAGATTTATATATGTTTGAGTTTGGGCATCTACTTCCTTCTTCTGTAGGTTTTTAATATTTCGTAGGAGTTGCTTGAGATTAGAAAAAGAGTCTTGAATATTGATTAGCACAATACTGGACAGCGGGCATAGATATTAGCTGAGATGTATCAGCCTTTTTCTATTCTCATGCAAGATGCTCAGATTTAGTTTTCAATGCAGTTTTTAAGCCAAGTATGAGTTTTTCCATTTATATTTTTCCTTCCTCTAACATAATATGTGACAGCACATGTGAAAAAGACTTGGGTATACTAATAGATCACAGACTGAATATGAGTCAACAGTGTGATGCAGCAGCAAAAAAGGCCAATGCAATTCTAGGATGTATTAACAGAAGCATACAGTCTAGATCACGTGAAGTAATTATTTCCCTCTACTCCTCTTTGGTCAGACCTCATCTGGAATATTGTGTCCAATTTTGGGCACCACATTTTAAAAAAGACATCAACAAACTGGAGCAAGTTCAGAAAAGAGCGACCAGAATGGTGACCGGTCTGCAAACCCTGTCTTATGAGGAAAGGTTGCAGGATTTGGGAATGTTTAGTTTGCAAAAGAGAAGACTGAGAGGAGACTTAATAGCTGTCTACAAATATCTAAAGGGCTGTCACATTGTAGAAGGATCAACTTTATTCTCATTTGCACAAGGAAAGACTAGAAGCAATGGGATGAAGCTGAATGGGAGGAGACACAGATTAGATATTAGAAAAAACTTTTTGACAGTTAGAGTGATCAATGAGTGGAACAGGCTGCCACGAGAAGTGGTGAGTTCTCCTTCAATGGAAGTCTTCAAACAGAGGCTGGACAGACATCTAACTGGGATGATTTAGCGAATCCTGCTTTGAGCAGGGGGTTGGACCAGATGGCCCAGGAGGTCCCTTCCAACTCTACCATTCTATGATTCTATGATTCTATGATTCTATGATTCTATGTATTTCTCAATTTACCCTAAATATTGTTGCTGACAACCATTTGATAATTTGCAATAAAAAGCAAATGCCATTTTCTAATTCTATTAATGAAAGAATAAATATATGAATATATTCAAACTAAAAAAAATCAATCTGCAAGTAGATAAAAACATAACAAATGAAAGAAATAAACAAGCCTTAATGTACTGATGCCTGGGCTGTAGCTGAACAGTTTTATTGTATTGAAGAAGTTTCAATTTTTCAAAAGGCACATATTATTTTTTCCCTGCAGCATTATGGAGGTGCTTGAAGTACAAGAATCACTCCTTTAATTGTTAGTTCCATAAAAAAAAAGTCCTTGAAAATCAATTGCACAGAAGATCTCATTATTATGGAGTGTACAGGCCTTCCATTATGGTGGCTGAGCAGACCATGTTTTACAATGAAAGATGGACAAATATAGCTATTATTTTCCTTATGGACCAAAGTTTGCAATGCGGGGCTCAGGTGTCTATCAATATACCATTATCAATTTGTGTGGCTTAGAAGTGAAGAACATTTCCTTCAAGAATAATGGAAGCTCTTCTGAAAAGGCCATTCAGAGAACCTCTGGGAGAATTAAAGAAGCAATAAAATCAGTGCGCTGGTGCCATGGAGTCTGTATAAGCTTCATCTGAGCAACATCCAGCTGCTGGCGAAGTGCTGATAAATATAGCACCCTTATCTCTAAATATGCCTTCTTCTACACAATGAGGTAATCCAAACTAAATTGAAGAGGCATGAAGATGCTTCACTGCTGAATGAAATACACTAGTGAAGAATGTGACATCCATTACCTGCTATACTGTGGCCACATTCATTTACTTATGTGCAAGTATATTTGACAAAACATGTGGAGGACCATAAAGGTAGCAATTAAAGAAGGGAAGACAAAATCATGAACCCTTGGTGCACGATTCATCATTTGAGATTTCTTGAAGTCACTGTTCTTTTTTTTGCCCTGGATTTGTTGATTTTTTTTTCTCAAAATTCTTTGTTTCATAAATTTGGCGCAAAACCAGAAATACATTTTATTTTTGTCTGTAACTAGTTATTCCAACTTTCAGCACCAAGAGTTTCAAATTTATTAACAACTCACATGGTTTTATAAAAAAAATGCACCAAACGGCAAACTCCTTCAGACACCTTACTCTGAGCATGGGCTGAAATCAGTTGACTGGAGTTTTGATCTTTCAATTGGGTCAATAATGGACAAAATCTCTTTATCGCTTTGACTGTATTGAAAGCTTTAAATTGCTCACATAGAACGCATACATTTCAAACACACTCTATGGCCCAGAAAATATGGCCAATTAAAATAGCAGTAAGAAGATTCCGGCCAGGACCAGACAATATGGCACTTGAAAAACCAATGGCTTATTATTTTTGCTATAGCCCATTCATAAAATATTTGGGGGGGCAGAAGTAAAAGGTTTATTACATTTTTCTTTGCCCTCACCAAAAAGTATGGTGAGGCAGTTGGTTATCATATATAAAGACCCTTATTATTAAAATTCAAGATATTTTTAATACACCTTAAAATAGTGCTAAATTTTACAACAAAACCCAGAACAAAAAACATAATAGATATTCACATTTGATAGTAAATAACACCCTGATATCATACCTGTACTTAGCCACTACCTGACAGCGGATGTTGGCACCATAGGGAAGCTATATGGCGCCACTGCTCCTCGGCGGCTGTCCCTGAAATTCCCTATTGTGCCCTACTTGTCTCAATCTCAATATAATGTGACAGCATGAACCAGAGGTATATCTACAATCCAACAAAGTCTTTGTGTCCATATGCAACTGAAATATTGCAGCAACCAGGGGGTGAGTTATATACCAGAACAAATTGTCAAAATATGATATAACAGATGCTTATAATGGGGAGTATTAAATTGCCTAATCAACTCAAAACTACCTTACAGCAAAGGCTAGAATTCTAAATATTTGACATTGGTGCCCTAGCTACTCGGTGGCTGTCCCTTTGATGCCCTATAGTGTCTTAAATTAACAACACCTTAATAACATTTTCTGGGAATTTTTTTTTTTGATAACCCATCAACAGTAGGGCAAAATATAGTACTCATCTAGATACATCTTCCCGTCTCCCTGTAAATGTCTCATCATCATGCAGCTCATCGGGAGGCCTCATGCAATGATGTTAAATCATGATATCCAATGTTACTATGTCCTTTGTCAAAAGACCTGTTTAAATAACCCACTGCTTTAGACCACTCCTCAAACACGCTCTCTCTTCCTGTTAGGAGGGAGGAAGAGCAGATAGTAGACACCAATAGTGATTGTATCCATTACCCTAGGGCGCATGCTCCACATTTTAGACACTAGAGCTCCCTCTGGTCTCACTGCATATGCCCGGATATAAGGTGCTTCAGCATTCCACCCTGGAATGCACAAAGATACCGGCAGTACAGTGCACATGAGTCCATGCATACCTATAGTTGAAACCAGAAGTTTACATACACTATATAAAAAGACACATATGCATGTTTTTCTCAATATCCGACATGAAATCAGAATAAACCTTTCCTGTTTTAGGTCAATTATGATTACCATAATTATTAATATTTGCCAAATACCAGAATACTGAGAGAGAGAATGTTTTAACACTAGAACTACTGCATGTTTCATAATACCTATAACTACCATTAGGGGTCATTTTGACCCCCATTCAAAAGTACTGACTCTGGAGTAAAAATAACTTTTTTGTTGCCAACAAATTAAAGAACATTTATTTTAACTTAGTAGGAACAATGTTAAGATCAAGTACTGCACGCATTTTCCTTTTACATGGTCATAGCATGCGGTGTCCAACAGTTAACACAAACAGTACTTTCTTCCACTTTCCCAGTGCATTTTCCACAAACTGGTTTGTTACAGCTTGCGCAAGTTTTAGTTGTTTTGTTTTCGTTGCATCTTCCAACTCCACATTTTCGACGCTTGCGGATTTCTTGTCCTTTTGTTTGTGGCTCAGACATCGCGGATGATGGACCACTTCTTCTGACTCATTTTCAGATAAATTCTGAAGACATTTCAAAATTTCATCACTTGTCAGACCCCTCTGCTTACTCATGCTTCAAATATACGTCACAAAAAGGGACTTGTAAGATCGCAGAAGTAATAAAACGACACTGTACAAACATGCAAAGTTGTAGCTTCAACTGTAATGTTTGCTACTGAAGTGCAGACAGAAATCGCTACAAGAGACATGTATCAAACATGTTCAGACAAGTTTAGACAAAACAAAATGCTGAGTCATCCCTGATATGCAAAGAAACAATTACACTCTACAACTAGGGAGAATCACTGTGATTTTCTGTACTCTGTAATATTAGGTGACTTGCCTACTACTACTTTTATGTATGGGGTCAAATTGACCCCGTCAGTACTTATAGGTATGAATTGTAAAATCCGGGCCCCTGAAAAAGTTACAATTCATTTTTGTGTCCTAAAATATATACTACCATGAATAAATAAAAGTCACAAAAAGTCAGAACTCATTTGTTAAAATTTTAGAAATTATAGGAAAAAGAAATAGCAAAAGGGTCAAAATGACCCCTCCGGCAGTTCTAGTGTTCAGGCATTTTTATTACTTACTGCAAAGTCAAAAGTTCACATACATTTCATTAGTATTTGATACCATTGCCTTTAAACTGAATGACTGTTGATGCAGTACATGTTTCATTGTGGATATTGACACAATCTTACCAGCTTCCGCCATCATCTTCACAAGGTTTTCTGCTTTTGTCCTTGGGTTGATATGCACATGTCGCACCAAATCTCTGTATCTCTGAGATACAGAACTCATCTCCTTCCTGAGTGGTATGATGGCTGGACATTCCTATCTTGTTTATGCTTGCGTATAATTGTTTGTACAGAGGAACGAGGCACCTTCAGGTATTTTGAAATTGTACTCAAGGATGAGCCAGGCTTGTGCAAGTCCACAATTCTCTTCCTGATATAATGGCTTATTTCTTGAGACTTTCCCATGATGCTACACAAAGGATCAGTGTGTTTCAGGTATGCATTAAAATACATAAAAAACATCCACAGGTGTGTTTCCAATTAACTCAGATGTTGCCAAAAAACTTTTAGAGGTTTCCAAACACATGGCATCATCATATCTGCAGTCCAAAATTGTTTAAAGTCATAGCAATCTTAGTGTATGTAAACTTTTGACTTTGCAGTAATTAAAAATGCCTTAAACATTCTCTCTTTCTATCATTATTCTGGCATCTGGGAAATATTAATAATTATGGTAATCTTAACTGACATAAAACAGGGAAGGTTTATTCTGATTTCATGTCAGATATTGAGAAAAACATCCATATGGGTCTTTTTATATTGTTCTGCCCTCTGATATAGGGCAGTCTGTTTGTGTTATGTGACTCTGAATAAAGCAATATGCTTGTATTATTGCTAGGTTAATTATAGCACCATCTAGTGGTGGCTGAATTTATAGCTACGTCCTAAGTAGCATTTAAAGCCTGTGACTTTAACAGAAGCAATGCATGTAGGATTGAAGCAATGCTTTGTGGGAACGAAGAAGAGTATTCTGGGAGGAGGGGACTCCATTTTCCTTTTGTGGATCTCATAGGATGCACATGTTTTGTCCTCCTGTGTAACCTTTGTTTTTCCTGCAACTTCTCTACTTGAGTCACTACATGGCTAAAGCATATCTGGTAAGAGTCAGTGTTTTCTTGCAATGCAGTGATTCAGAGAGGTGTTATTTCCTGTCTAGCAGCCAAGAGATGTCATTAACCCTTTAGTTGCCTGTTCTCAGTAAATGTAATCATAAACTAATGTATTCCTATGTAATGTTTGCATCACAATGTGCACTTCCTGTGATTGTGTTAGCTGTGATCATCTGCCCAATACTTATGCATGCTATTTGTATTCCTTGTAGTTTTACCGTGCATGTTCTATACTCTTCACAAATAAACAAGTTAGACTACAGAGAAAAGTCTGCTTATTTTGGAAGACAGACCTGTGGTTTATACTGTATGCTGGATTGCACATCGTGTCAGCGTGCTTGAAGGCAGAATATATATAGTGTAGGTAAACCTTCAACTGTATATTACATCCCAGGCTGGAGCACATAGAGACTAGAGGTCAAAGAGGTATGCGTTTTAGCCTGATTCATCTACAGCAGGGATAGTTAATTGCTCCCATTCCTTAAAAATATATATACGGTAATCCTTGACAGGGAGGATTTAAAGCAGTAGTCACATAAAGGATAAGAGTTGAACAAGGAATTACCTTCTTCATTTTCATCTTGCCAAATGCACCAGACATGGTGTCAGGTGAACCTACAGAAACATATAGATATACAGTTGTGGCCAAAAGTATTGACACCCCTGCAAATCTGTCAGATAATACTCAGTTTCTTCCTGAAAATGATTGCAAACACAAATTCTTTGGTATTATTATCTTCATTTAATTTGTCTTAAATGAAAAAACACAAAAGAGAATGAAGCAAAAAGCAAAACATTGATCATTTCACACAAAACTCCAAAAATGGGCCAGACAAATGTATTGGCACCCTCAGCCTAATACTTGGTTGCACAACCTTTAGCCAAAATAACTGCGACCAACCGCTTCCGGTAACCATCAATGAGTTTCTTACAATGCCCTGCTTGAATTTTAGACCAATCTTTGGCAAACTGCTCCAGGTCCCTGATATTTGAAGGGTGCCTTCTCCAAACTGCCATTTTTAGATCTCTCCACAGGTGTTCTATGGGATTCAGGTCTGGATTCATTGCTGGCCACCTTAGAAGTCTCCAGTGCTTTCTCTCAAACCATTTTCTAGTGCTTTTTGAAGTGTGTTTTGGGTCATTGTCCTGCTGGAAGACCCATGACCTCTGAGGGAGACCCAGCTTTCTCACACTGGGCCCTACATTATGCTGCAAAATTTGTTGGTAGTCTTCTGACTTCATAATACCATGCACACGATCAAGCAGTCCAGTGCCAGAGGCAGCAAAGCCACCCCAAAACATCAGGGAACCTCCGCCATGTTTGACTGTAGGGACCGTGTTCTTTTCTTTGAATGCCTCTTTTTTTCTCCTGTAAACTCTATGTTGATGTCTTTGCCCAAAAAGCTCTACTTTTGTCTCATCTGACCAGAGAACATTCTTCCAAAATGTTTTAGGCTTTTTCAGGTAAGTTTTGGCAAACTCCAGCCTGGCTTTTTTATGTCTCGGGGTAAGAAGTGGGGTCTTCCTGGGTCTCCAACCATACAGTCCCTTTTCATTCAGACGCCGACGGATAGTACGGGTTGACACTGTTGTACCCTCGGACTGCAGGGCAGCTTGAACTTGTTTGGATGTTAGTCGAGGTTCTTTATCCAACATCCGCACAATCTTGCGTTGAAATCTCTTGTCAATTTTTCTTTTCCATCCACATCTAGGGAGGTTAGCCACAGTGCCATGGGCTTTAAACTTCTTGATGACACTGCGCACGGTAGACACCGGAACATTCAGGTCTTTGGAGATGGACTTGTAGCCTTGAGATTGCTCATGCTTCCTCACAATTTGGTTTCTCAAGTCCTCAGACAGTTCTTTGATCTTCTTTGATCTTCTTTCTTTTCTCCATGCTCAATGTGGTACACACAAGGACACAGGACAGAGGTTGAGTCAACTTTAATCCTTGTCAACTGACTGCAAGTGTGATTTAGTCATTGCCAACACCTGTTGGGTGCCACAGGTAAGTTACAGGTGCTGTTAATTACACAAATTAGAGAAGCATCACACTTTTGTCCACCCTCTTTTTTATGTTTGGTGTGGAATTATATCCAATTTGACTTTAGGACAATTCTTTTTGTGTTTTTTCATTTAAGACAAATTAAATGAAGATAATAATACCAAAGAATTTGTGTTTGCAATCATTTTCAGGAAGAAACTGAGTATTATCTGACAGAATTGCAGGGGTGTCAATACTTTTGGCCACAACTGTATTTAGATAAGTCACAGACAATATGCCAGACCTAGTGTCAAGAGTAGTAACATAGCAAATGGTCAGAGATTTATCCAAATAAAGGTCTATTAGGAGGCTGTATTCACAAAAAACAAGCATATGATATATGTTTGTTTAATCCCTTCAGGGTTAATGAATCCATTCTGAATATCCATTCACTCTCCCTTTTAATTATATTTCTATCTTGATACCCCCCATTGTGGATAGATTTTATCACCTCTATAAGGGTATGTGCACACAGAGTTTTTTGGATCTGCGGATTTTGTAGGAAATCCGCAAGACTAAAGTCCTGCGGTTTATCTGCGGATTTGCCTGTGGTTTTGCCCTGCGGTTTCACTCCTCATAATGTTCTGCACAAAAGAATTGACATGCTGCGGATTGTAAACCGCAGCAAAACCACGTGGAAAAATCCGCAGCATGTGCACAGCGCTTTTTTTTTACATAGGAAATAAAGGTACTGTACAACGCAGCAAAATCTGCTGTGGACCCACAGAGCCAAAACTGCTGCAGATCCGCAGCAGAATCCGCAGCGTGTGCACATAACCTAACAGAAAAGGAGATCTCGCCTATCTCCCCATGATGTACCCTATTCATATATTTCGCTAGCGGGGTGTCACGATCTTTCATTTTATATTACCCAAATGTTCACACATGCTCCTTCTTAACTCCTTTCCCCACGTAATCAATGAGGCAGGAACATGTGGCCATGTGGACTAAACCTGCAGTTTTGAAGTTAGAGAAGTCCCTCTGATAGAAAGTTTTACTCGTGGATGAGCTAGTAAAACAATTATTTTATCTCATCCATTTGCAAAAATTACAGCCCTCACAACTAAAGAAACCACAAGTTTTTCTATCCAGCCATGTACCTAGTCATGTTTTTTTTTTATAATATCTATGTATTGAATGATCCCTAATGGAACGTCCTCTCCTATAGGTAATGGTAGGAGAACATACCCATCACATTTCTGGATCTAACCTCACAACGTCCCAGTGTTGAAGATGCATTCATGTTGGCTGTCAAATGTACCTATGATCCTTGTGATCCCATATGGGTCTTTTCTTTTCTTCTCGGTTGGTGTTGAAGAAGGGACTCTCTATCTTTGTTTTCTTCAATCATGCGGGCCAAATCTAGAATATATTGGAGATAACCCTTGTCCCTGAACCTACCTTTCATATCCCTTGCCTGTTTATGAAATTCCTGGATACTTGAGCAGTTCCTCCTCAATCTGAGGAGCTGCCCTTTTGAAATAACTTTTTTGAGAAGGGTTGAGTGGTCGCTATCCCACTTTAGGAGGCTATTTGTACTGGTAGGTTTATGATAGATTTGTGTTCCTAAAGTTCCATCTTGTTCTTTTTTGATAACCACATCCAGAAACGGTATTTGTTTGCTATTTGATTCAGATGAAAATTTCAGACCCACCCTATTTATAATGAGTTCTGTGATGAAATCAAGAAATTGCTCATCAGTGCCAGTAAATCTGGACCCGACGTCTATGTGGGGATGCCACCATCTAGTCTCATCCCCAAAGACTATGGTTTCCTCCCACCAGCCCAGGAACAGATTGGCATGTAATGTGGCACAAGGGCTGCCGGTCGGAGTACTTCTAGGATGGCTGAAGTACTTCCTGTCAAAGAGGAAAAAATTGAGAGTAAGGATAAACCTAAGATGATTAATGACAAAGTCATTATGATTATTATATGCAATTGATCTTGATTTGAGAAAGTGATATACTCCTTTAAAGTCAAACTCATGTGGGCCTCTGAGAGGTACCAAGCCCTTGTGAATTTTGGACAATGTGTAAAAAGTAGCTATAAGGGGATGAGTTGGCAGTAGAAAACTAATCTTGTTTTTAGAGATCAATTCCATATCAGTAGCCCCTTCCAGTAGATGACTGAGCTCTTTAATGAATGTTAAGGCAGTGGCTTAACATTCACTAAAAGTAGTGAAAGAAAACTTGTGATTCAGGTTAGGTGGGTGAATGATGGAGGTGGTTGGGGAGAACAATGATTGGGGTGGTGGAGTGGGTAATGATGGGGGTCGTGGAGAGGGCAATGATGGAAGTGGTGTAGAGGGAAATGATGAGGTGGTGGGGAGAACAATGATTTGGGTGGTGGAGAGGACAATGATGGAGGTGGTGGAGAGAAAAATGATGGGGTGGTGAAAAGGGAAATGATGGGGGTGGTGGAGAGGGCAATGATGGGGGGGTGGTGGAGTAGACAATAATGGAGGTGGGGGAGAAGGGAATGATGGGGTGGTGGGAGAGGGCAATGATGGAGGAGAGGAGAGGTGATAGGTGGTGTGTGAGCTTTTTTAACAATACATTTGGGGAGTTGGAGATGGCAATGATTGATGTGGGAGAGAGGGCAATGATGGGAGTGGGCGAGAACAATGATTGGGGTGTGGAGAGGGCAATTATGAGGGTGTTGGAGAGGGCAATGATAGGGTGGTGGGGGAGAACAATGATTTGGGTGGTGTAGAGGGTATTGATGGGGGTGGTAGAGAGGTCAATGATGTAGGTGATGAAGCGGGAAATGATGAGGGTGGTGGAGAGAGCAATGATGGAGGTGTTGAAGAGGGCAATGGTGGGGGTGATGGAGGAGAAAAGTGATCCACAATGTCATGACACAAGGTCTTCTGTGATTGGCTGCCAAAGTCACATGTCCCTGGCCATATAAAAAGCAGACATCTTGTTTTGATGGCTTCATTTCCTCAGTGTCACAGTGCAGAGAGGTCGCTCCTACACTAGTGCTAGTGCTGAAAGGGAACTTGACAGTTAAATAGGTAGAATCTTGAATGTGTGAAATCGATCTTGCAGCATCGAATTAGATGTGCAAAAACTGTGTGGCAGTCTCCAGAAGCCCCATTAGCTACGTCAAATCGTTTATGCTAAAACTGTGTTTCAGTGTCAAATCACAAGGCCAGATTTCCACTTAAAAATTGTTAGGCCTAATTTACTAGTGCAGCCACAAGACACAATTATCTACTCCAAATCGTTTGTGCTAAAACTGTGTTTCAGTAGCAAATCAGAAGGCCAGATTTCCACTTAAAAATCATAGGCATAACAGTGTTGTTCAGGAACACTATCAAAGAAAATAAATAGTGATTGTTCATTTACAAGAAAAAATTGGATCAGCTTGCTGAATATATAAAAAATCACTTCTTTATTTCACACCATATAAAAAATAGAACAACTGTGTCCAAGTGAATATAAAACAGAGAATGTGATCACTGTGTTTATATTCACTTGGACACAGTTGTTCTCTTTTTTTATATGGTGTGAAATAAAAAAGGGATTTTTCATATATTCAGCAAGTTGATCCAATTTTTTCTTGTACCTATATCCGATGATCAGACGGACTATGGATCTTTGCTACGGCATTCAAGGCTACTGCACTGATTACATGGTGAGGCAAGGTCCCCTTTTTTTCTTTTTCATGATTGTTCATTTAGTGGCAGGGGACTGACAGCTATGGGCCTAAGGTTTTGAAACAGCAGGGTACAAGAGGGGAAGGCTTCTGACAACGTGAGTGGGAAAAAGCGAGGCTGTGGTTGAAGGAGGAATAGGCTTGGTGTTCAACATTTATGTGGGTTAGATGTTAATGTGAATAAAAGCTCAACTGAAGAAATACAGTCTCGTCCTGTCCAAAGACCACTGAGAAAATCTGTTACTGGACGACAACTCTATATGTTTTTCAACTAACCCCTGCTATACCCCCCAATGTTATTTAAGACCCCCTTACTTACTCTGCCTTGATCATCCTGCATTTGCATCTAGTTCACTCATAATTGTCTGACCAAGATGAGCACAGACCACTCCCATCAGCTCCACACCTGAATGCATTTTCTAGGAAATATATTACAAACCATACATCTGCAAGACATCAAGTGCATCATAGAAGTGTGAGCTATGAATTAGTCCAGAAATGAACCAGAAGGGAACTGAAGGTACCTGGATACAGTCACAGTAAACAATGTTTCTGTTTGTTTTAACTCTCACCCCTATAATCCTTCACTTTCTACTAACCCCCTAATCCCTGCACCTACTGTAGCAATGAACTGGTCTTCTCTCCCTCCATCCTACACATCCATCTCACCTCCTCCTCAAAACTGTTCCTCAACATACAATCCTGTCTCCAAACACAGACAGCCCCCTCATGCTCCCTTCCTGCTCCCACCTGCTATCACTGTCTCTGCTCCTCTTCAGTGCCGGCGATACCTCTCCAAATCTTGGTCCTCCTCACCACATCCCCACATTAATTTCTACCTCCCATCCACTCTATATCACACATTTTCGCAACCTATCTAACCTTATACCCATTTCCCCAGCCCCCACTTCTCCAGTCCCACTAACAGGAGCTCTATGGAACGCTCACTCTGTCTGTTACAAACTTTCCTACATCCATGATCTTTTATCACTAATAAACTTTCCTTCTTTACCATCACCGAAACCTGGCTCACTCCCTCTGACACAACCTCTCCTGCTGCATTATCGTATGGTGGATTCCACCATTCCCACCCCAGCAGCAAGCATGGTGGAAGAGTTGGTTTTCTCCTTTCAGATAACTGTTATTTCACCCAAATCCCATTGCCACCCTCCCTTCCTTTGAGGTGCAATCTGTACACATCTACTTCCCCTCCAACCTCCAACTGGCTGTCATTTACCATCCCCCCAGGGCCAGCCACAACCTTATTCGACCTCTTCACTACCTTGCTACTTCATTTCCTCTCTGCTGACATCCCCACTATCATCATGGGTGACTTCAACATCCCCATTGACACTTCTCTTTCAGCTGCCACTAAACTTCTCTCACTTCATACAAAACCATCCACAACCTGTGTCCTCCATACATCTATGACCTAATCAAATAAATAAGGCAGCACTCTGTAGTGCCATAGCTTGCAAATATGAAATATGAAAGTTGAACTGCATAACTGCACTAGAAATATGAAAAATTGAGAATGCTTAGCACATAAATTGGCCAATTCATTTGTGTCCCTGGAAGCCACGTTAAAGCGATTCTCATTTTCCAGGACCTAACACTGCTAAACCTGTCTTAGACTAAAGTCTTCATGTATGGATACCTGTGAATCCTCTTTTTGACTGAAATCTAAATCTTTTTGGGGGGAGGGTCCTGCTGTGATTAAAAATGTCTGAGGCTAAAAGGCGGAGTGCTCAGTCAGAAGGCTAATGAATACAAATTTCAAAAAACTGGCCGTCACATCCAAACATAGCCTAGGTGTGAACAGGTGTTTACCTAGAGTCAAGAAACCTCCCAAAAAATATTGATGGGATCAAAAAAAAAAAAAAACAAGTAAGCACAATAATTTGAACCCCTAAAAAATACCTAATTAATTCAATAATTAAAAACACTAGACAATCCTAAATACCAGGGGGTAAAGGGCCTGTACCAGTACTCAATATGAAAATCAAGGTAAATATATTTTATTAAAGGGGAAAAGCTAAGCTCACGCTATTGGGCCCTATTAAGTCCCTTCCTGACTGCGGAGGTTGGCACCCTAGTTGTTGACGATGTGGCGCCCCCGCTCAATGTCAGTAACCCTAGAAGACCCTAGACCACCCTAAGTAGACAAAAAATGGGATACACAGAAAAAACACACACATACATATACACCCAAAAAAGATCCCCTAGTGGGGAGACATAAATATGTCTCTTAAGGAAAAAATATGTCTCTCGAAGTAAAAAATCACTATTGGATGAACTTATCTCAGAGTAAAAAGATTTTTATCATTGCAGCTAGTAGGACTTATCTCGTAATATAAAAATACTTATATGCTGCAAAAAAGACCCATGGGGTAAATACCCACACACTGATAATACCTCAAAAAAGTATACAGAAAAAGTCAAATGTCTATAATTAGAGTACTTTAGTGTTGGAAGACAACTGTTAGTTTAACAGACTAAGTAAAACAGCACACAATAGATCACTTATCCCCTAATCCAAATAGTATTAATAAAGCCCACCAGGTATATTAGTCAGAAATAACACAATAAAAATCACAGTGCATCTGGACATAATAGTCCATCTAGAGACATATTGCAACAATTCAGGGGTATTTAGTAAACCACATAGAGGCTAATTTTTCTCACCCCACAAATAAACTCACAATGTGATATACACGTTGCAATAAATAATAGGTCTGTCGGCCAAAAAAATAAATGTAAGCCAATACTTATCAGCCATAGATGTAAAGAAAGCCTGACACGTTTCCCCCTCTAGATTGTTGAGGGTTCATCAGGGGTCAAGCAAATGGGGTCTCATCACCCCCCGTCCGAAAGAACAGTGCAATGTGTGGTGTGTTCCATGCGCATCTGACGCTATTATTTAAAGATTCCCGCGGCAGGTATGCAGCGTAGTTTCCGGTCACATGTAACAAGATGATGTCCACATGGAACACAACATGCGCTCCAAATACCGGAAATACATCAGAGTGGGGCGGGCCAAATGCCACATGTGTTCCAAATCCAGGAAATCAACGCTACCATGTATACTTCCAGTCACATGATATGGTGGAACGCAGCTTGCGTTCCAAAACTGGGAAGTATAGCAGGCTAAGGGCAGTAAAGAGCTAGAAGTACGCTCCAGAAAGACATTAGAATACAAAATAAAGAATAAACATTACCCCAAATAATAGATAATTAATGCCATCAGCCATAGAAAAATAATACAAAATAATGAACTCCAGGTTAGATCTGCCATATAACATGTGATAATCAATACACACATATCCCATTCACTAATAGTGCGTGAATAAAAATCTTAGCCCCATCAAAAGATACAGTGAAACACATCCGTGTATTCAAAAACAAAAAATATATATATCTTAATAATAAATAATACTAGACACAGTTGTCATTGCTCAAACAAGAGACATATAAAAGTATGCTGGATCTGTCAGAAACCACATTATAATAGATAACTCGTAAAGTTCAATTGTTCATATAGACCATTAGGGCTCTGTGATTCGAGCCAGAAGATCCAATCTCCCTGTCTTACTGCGGGTTGAAGTCTGTCAACAACACAAAAGGAAATTTGTTTCTCATCACCCCCATGTATCAAATTGACATGTGGGGTGAGTGGAGTGTCTCTACCATGTCTAATGTCCCCCCAGATGCTCACCAATACAAATGCATAATTCTCGCTTCGTCTTGCCCACATAGTCAAGAGGACAGGAGCAAGTACAGACATATACCACCTCTGCAGTTGTGCAATTCGCAAAGCAGTTCATGTTATAGATTCTTGTCGTATTGGCACTAGAGAACATCTTTGATGGGCATACAAATTTACAGAAACTACAATGTCCACATCTAAATGTTCCAATTGCTCTGTTCTGCAACCATGTGCCTTCTTTTTTCAAATTCTCAAAATGGCTTTTTACCACCTGATCATTGATTGATTTACCCCTCCTATAGGTGACTGAAGGTTTGAGGGTAACAAAATCACATATGCCATGATCAGTCCTTTGAATTGCCTAATATTTCTTGAGAATTTCCACAATCCTCCCAGACTAATCATCAAACGTACCTATGAGTCTAGTTAGATTATTGGGGTCTACTCTCTCTGGGGACCAATAAAGATGCCCTCCTTGTTTGTTTAGCAACTTTATAGGCAGGTTCTAGGGTCTTCGCAGGGTAACCTCTGTCCCTAAAACTCCCCTACAAATCTCTGGATTGTACCTCAAAGTCTCCCCAGTCAGAACAGTAATTTTTTTTATTATGTATACCCCTCCACATATGTAAAACACCATAGAATAAATGGTGCTATAATAATAATAAATAATAATAATAATGGGCGAACCCCTGGATATTTGGGTCTGGTGGGTTTGGTCAAACAGTTAAAAAAAGTTTGGTTCAGGTACATATTTGTGGGGTTGATGTTACCTTTGTATTGTCCAGTGACATCAAGCCCACGGCTTAGTAATGGAGAGGCATCTATAAGACATCAATCCATTACTAATCCTATAGTTATATTATAAATAAACAATAAACAGTTCCAAGATGAGATAGTTGAGGTATATGGTTGTTTTGTATTTTTGTTTTTTTACAGAAGACCATGGCTTCAGTGTATTGTGCGTTAAGTGAGTATTTTTGTTGTTTATTATGTAACATTTTTTACAGGAGATGATGGCTTCAGTAAAATGGGTGTTAGGTGAGTATAACTGTGTTTGTTATTTTTAAATAAAAAAGTAAAAGTGTGCTTTTTTATTTCAAATAAACTACTTTATTCTAGCTGTGTGTGTTTTTACAATATAACAAATCTAAAGGATTAGCAATGGTTAAGTGACTTATAGACGCCTCTCCATTACTAAGCAGTGAGCTTGATGTCACCTGACAATACATAGATGACATCAGCCCCACAAAGGTGAACCCCACTTGCCACCGCCACAGGGCAATTGGGAAGAGCCGGGCAAAGAGCCACAATTGGTGCATATACAGTAATAGATGTGCCTTTTCTGGGTTGCCTGCGGGCTGCTATTTTTAGGCTGGCAGGGGCCAATATCCATAGCCTGAGAATACCAGCCCCCAGCTGTCTGCTTAAACATGGTTAGTTGTCAAAAATGAGGGGGACTCCATGCCATTTTTTTAAATGATTTATTTAAATCATTTAAAAAAATGACATTCTGACCCCTCTATTCTTGATAACTAACCTCTCTAGAGCTGACACCTGAGGGTTGCAGCCTGCAGCTGTCAGTTTTGCCTGACTGGTTATCAAAAGTACAGGGGAACCCACTTGGCTTTTTAATTATTTATTTAGAGCACAGGATACTCCCATCAGCTGCCATCTGCTTTCGCTGTTATTAGCGGCAGCAGGCATAGGCTGATTTGAGTAGTAGATGCCAGTGACTGGAGATAAACTTTTTACCTCTGGTCACATTTGCAGATTCATGCTGTCATTTGACAGTGTGGTTACCATGGCTCTCTGACCGGTGGTATTAATCTTACCACCGATTAGAGCCGCCGGTGTTTCTTGTGCTGTCATGCAGATGTCAGCTCAAGAAACTCCCAGTGTTCAGGGTGCCGAACCAAAGCAGTAAAGTGAGCTTGCTGGTGAAGTCCATATTCAGGGTCCATCCCCAAACAATAGGTGTTCAGTACGGACTCCGAACTTTACTGTTTGGGTTCACCCATCTCTAGTCTTTACATATTCGAATACTTACAGTAAGTCAAAAACAGACCAGGCCAGTAAGGGTACATGGTCAGGATATTTCTCTTTTCCACATTATGTCCACTTTGCCATATTATGCATGCATTATACTACTTGTCATTCTATTAACAAGGTCTTTCCTTCTTAGTACATGAGGAACAAACTCCCCTAACAAAATACCAATTTTCAATCTTTACTTTGGCGATGCCTCTTACTTGCAGGATCTGACCCTAATCATTTTGGTTTTCATTCATTCTGCATTGGGGCTGCTATAGAGGCTGCTAGAGTGAGCCATCCTGATTTGGTTATTCAGCACATAGCCTGATGCAGTCCACTTGTTTTGCCAGATATGTTCACTCTGATTTGCTGTTGATTTTACTTTCAGGTTTAATTTCTATTACGTTATCCCAAGCAAAAAATTTGACGAAGGCAGCATGCCGAAACGCACATTGTGAAATACACCATTCAGGAGAGAGAGAGAGACCCACAATACTTGAGTAAGTAGTACTTCCACCACAATTGGACATATCATTTTACACCCACACTTTGGTCTCTTCTCTCTCCTTTATATATATTGTCTATCTGTGCCTGCACTTTCCTTGACATAAATATGATTAGAATAGCACTTGATTATATGTAGATCACAAGCAGTGATTATTTTTTGTTTTTGATTTTTTCAGTATTTAGCACAAAGCACTTTATTTATATGATCTATTTCTTTAGCTATCTTGTTCCTTATCACTTTTTTTGCAAAAAAACCCCTGTTTGGGAGAGAAAAACAGACAAATCATGGCGCCCTAAGTGCGTAAACACAATATTGTAGTCTTTAAAGGATGCACAATTTTATGCACTCACCTGATAGAAGACTAATATGACTTTAGATTGTGTATCCTCAAAGATCCTTCCTTCTGGGATACTCTATAGTAGACAGGGCTTGCAGCTTGCCTCGGGTGGATCCAAGTGAAAGAGCCAGGTTCAGGCTCACACAGGATGAGTAAATCAAGAAAGGCACATCCAGCCCATGAATGGCAGCGCTTCCCAGGTCTCACATCCAAAGATGATATTTCATATTTTTTTATTTTATAGGTTAAAAATGGAGATACAACGCATTTCGGATACAGTGTATATCCTTCATCAGGTGTCATAAAAGCACAGTACTCCCCCTGTTTTTAATTGTATGCTACACCTTTTTATCATGTCTTGCCCCCTTTTTTAATTGGTAATTGCATTTTGATTGGTGTCTCTAATGAAAATTGGTATTTTTGGTACATTCTTTTTGCATTATATTTTTGTATTAACTCTAGTGCTCAAGTAGTTTTTGTATGTTTAAACAATAATGTACAATTTCAAATACAGAATTAAAAGCAGTTCAAACATTAAAAAAGAAATCTAATCTGATTATTAAAAAATCAAAAAAAGCAGGCTGCATTGTTTTTTTATAACCTTTTGTATGAACAATTGGTCTACAATAATTTGGATGATGATACTATTTACAGAAGAGTTCCTTCTGATCCAACTAACATATGTAAAAACACATTAATGTGGGGAATTAATAAAGGTGTTTTGGATAGCAAAAGCAGCAAATTTCTTCTAAAAGAAGCCCCCTTTATGTCGATCTTTCACAGGCTTTCCAAAACCCATAAACTGACATTTCAACCTCTTCTATGCCCAATTATATCAGGGATGGGATCCCTCAATGAGAATCTAAGTACTTGGGTTGACTATCTTCTTCAATCTTTAGCCCCTTAACCCCCAAGGGTGGTTTGCACGTTCATGACCGGGCCAATTTTTACAATTCTGACCACTGTCCCTTTATGAGGTAATAACTCTGAAACACCTCCATGGATCCCAGTGATTCTGACACTGTTTTCTTGTGACATATTGTACTTCATGCTAGTGGTAAAATTTAATTCATATAACTTGCATTTATTTGTGAAAAAATGGAAATTTGGCGAAAATTTCGCAATTTTCCAACTTTGAATTTTTATGCCATTAAATCACAGAGATACAGCACACAAAAAACGTAATAAGTAACATTTCCCACATGTTTACATTACATCGGCACAATTTTGGAACCAAAATTTTTTTTTGTTAGGAAGTTATAAGGGTTAAGAGTTGACCAGCGATTTCTCATTTTTGCAACACCATTTTATTTTTACGGACCACATCACATTTGAAGCCACTTTGACGGGTCTATATGATAGAAAATACCTAAAAGTGACACCATTCTAAAAACTGCACCCCTTAAGGTGCTCAAAACCACATTCAAGAAGTTTATTAACCCTTCAGGTGCTTCACAGGAATTTTTTGAATATTTAAAAAAAAATGAACATTTAACTTTTTTTCACAAAAAAATTACTTCTGGTTCAATTATTTTTATTTTACCAAGGGTAACAGAGAAATTGGACTGCAAAAGTTATTGTGCAGTTTGTCCTAAGTACACTGATACCTGATATGTGGGGGTGAACCACTGTTTCAGCGCATGGCAGAGCTCAGAAGGGAAGGAGCGCCGTTTGACTTTTTCAATGCAAAATTGGCTGGAATTCAGATCGGACGTCATGTCACGTATGGAGATCCCCTGATGTACATAAACAGTGGAAACCTCCCACAAGTGACCCCATTTTGGAAACTAGACCCCTCAAGGAATTTATCTAGATATGTGGTGAGAACTTTGAACCCACAAGGGCTTCACAGAAGTTTATAACGTTCAGCGGTACAATTAAAAAATCATATTTTTTCCACAAAAATGATCTTTTCACCCCCAATTTTTATTTTCCCAAGGGTAACAGGACCCTAAAATTTATTGTGCAATTTGTCCTGAGTACGCTGATACCCCACATGTGGGGGTCAACCACTATTTGGGCGCATGGCAGAGCTCGGAAGGGAAGCAGCGCCATGTGACGTTTTTGGCTGGAATTGAGATCGGACACCATGTCGCGTTTGGAAAGCCCCTGATGTACCAAAAAGTGAAACCCCCCCAGAAATGACACCATTTTGGAAACTAGACCCCCAAAGGAACTTATCTAGATGTGTGGTGCTTCAAAGAAGTTTATAACGACCGGGCATGAATATAAAAAAATCATATTTTTTCCACAAACATGATCATTTAGTCACCAATTTTTTTATTTTCCCAAGGGTACCAGGAGAAATTGGACCCCAAAAGTTGTTGTCCAATTTGTCCTGAGTATGCTGATACCCCATATGTGGGAGAAAACTACTGTATGGGCACACTTCAGGGCTCAGAAGGGAAGTAGTGACGTTTTGGAATGCAGACTTTGATGGAATGGTCTGCGGGTGTCGTGTTGCTTTTGGAGAGCCCCTGATGTACCTAAACAGTGGAAACCCCCCACAAGTGACCCCATTTTGGAAACTAGACCCCCTAAGGAATTTATCTAGATGTGTGGTGAGCACTTTGAACCCCCAAGGGCTTCACAGAAGTTTATAATGCCCAGGCATGAAAATAAAAAAATCATATTTTTTCCACAAACATGATCATTTAGTCCCCAATTTTTTTATTTTCCCAAGGGTAACAGGAGAAATTGGACTGCAAAAGTTGTTGCCCAATGTGTCCTGAGTACGCTGATACCTCATATGTGGGAGAAAACTACTGTATGGGCACACGTCGGAGCTCGGAAGGGAAGTAGTGACGTTTTGGAATGCAGACTTTGATGGAATGGTCTGCGGGTGTCGTGCGTTTGGGGGGCCCCTGATGTACCTAAACTATTGAAACTCCCCACAAGTGACCCCATTTTGGAAACAAGAAACCCCACGGAACTTATCTAGATGTGTGGTGAGCACCTTGAACCCCCAAGTGCTTCACAGAAGTTTATAACGCCTGGGCGTGAAAATAAAAAAATCATTTTTTTCCACAAAAATGATATTTTTGCCCCCAATTTTTTATTTTCCTAAGGGTAACAGGAGAAATTGGACCCCAAAAGTTGTTTTTCAATTTGTCCTGAGTAGGCTGATACCCTATATGTGGGGGTAAAACACTGTTTGGGCGCATGGCAGAGCTTGGAAGGGAAGAAGCACCATTTGACTTTTTCAACGCAGAATTGGCTGGAATTGAGATCAGACGCCATGTTGCATTTGGAGAGCACCTGATGTGCCCAAACAGTGGAAACCCCCCAATTATAACTCCAACCCTACCCCAACACACCCCTAACCCTAGCCCTAACCCTAACCCTAGCCATAACCCTAGCCCTAACCCTAGCCCTAACCCTAACGGTAGAATGGAAATAAATACATTTTCTTTTAATTGTATTATTTTTCCCTAACTAAGGGGTGATAACGGGGGGTTTGATTTACTATTTATGGTGGGTTTTTATTTTTGGCAGCTGTCGCATGCTAAAAGACACTTTTTATTGTAAAAATAGTTTTTGCATCACCACATATTGAGAGCTATAATTTTTCCATATTTTGACCCACAGAGTCATGTGAGGTCTTATTTTTTGCGAAATGAGTTTATGTTTTTATTGGTATCATTTTCGGGCATGTTTGATCGCTTTTTATTATGATTTTTAGGATGCAGAATGAACAAAAACCAGCGTTTCATGAATTTCTTTTGGGGGGTGCGTTTACACCGTTCCACCTGCAGTAAAATTGATAAAGCGCTTTTATTGTTCGGGTCAGTACAGTTACAGCGATACCTCATTTAAGTCTTTTTTTATGTTTTGGCGGTTTTATGCAGTGAAAACAATTTTATATAAAAAATAATTATTTTTGCATCGCTTTATTCCGCAAGCTATAACTTTTTTATTTTTTGCTGATGATGCTGTATGGCAGCTCGTTTTTTGGCGGACAAGATGACGTTTTCAGCGGTACCATGGATATTTATATGCGTCTTTTTGTTCGCACGTTATTGCACTTTTTGTTCGGCGGTATGATAATAAATCATTATTTTTTGCTTCGTTTTTTATTTTTATTTTTTAAGGGGTTCGCTAAAGGGGTTAACCAATAGGACAGTTTTATAGGGCGGGTCGTTACGGACGCGGCGATACCAAATATGTGTACTTTTATTGTTTTATTTATTATTTACAAAAAATGAATTTATTAGGGAATATTTTTTTTTTTTTAAATTTATTTAGAGACTTTTTAAAAATTATTTTTAACACTTTTTTTTTAACTTTATTACATTGTCCCAGGGGGGACATAACTGTCATGTGACAGATCGCTGATCTGTCACATCACAGATCACTGTGACAGATCAGCGATCTGTCACAGGCACTGCACAAGGCTTCCTCGTGCCTGCGCTTTGCAGGCACTGAGGAAGCTAGCTCCCTGCAGGCCCCCGAAGGTCCCCGTCACCATCTTGGATTCAAGGACCTGCAGGGATAGAGCACCCCGCAGCAGCGTTGCACATTGCGCTGCTGTGGGGGGCTCAGGGAAGCACGGAGGGAGCCCCCTCCATGCCGATGCTTCCCTTTAACCCCCGGTACACCGCGATCGTGTTTGATCGTGGTGTGCAAGGGGTTAACGTGTCGGGGGCCCTGACACATTGTGCCGGGTGTCAGCTGTGATAATCAGCTGACACCCGGCCGTGATCAGTGGCGCTCACCACGTGGGCGCCGCTGATCGCTGTGACGTACTATCCCGTCCCTGGGAATTAAGTCCCAGGGCACATGGACGGGATAGTACATCACATGACAGAAAGGGGTTAATCACCAGAATTCCAGGCTTTCAAAAGGATAGCACATCAGTTTTAATAAATATGGAAACATTCGCGTGGTCTGAACAATCTTCATTCCTAACATGTGATATAGTAAATCTCTACTCATGTACAGTGGGGCAAAAAAGTATTTAGTCAGTCAGCAATAGTGCAAGTTCCACCACTTAAAAAGATGAGAGGCATCTGTAATTTACATCATAGGTAGACCTCAACTATGGGAGACAAACTGAGAAAAAAAAAATCCAGAAAATCACATTGTCTGTTTTTTTTTTCATTTTATTTGCATATTATGGTGGAAAATAAGTATTTGGTCAGAAACAAAATTTCATCTCAATACTTTGTGATATATCCTTTGTTGGCAATGACAGAGGTCAAACGTTTTCTGTAAGTCTTCACAAGGTTGCCACACACTGTTGTTGGTATGTTGGCCCATTCCTCCATGCAGATCTCCTCTAGAGCAGTGATGTTTTTGGCTTTTCGCTTGGCAACACGGACTTTCAACTCCCTCCAAAGGTTTTCTATAGGGCTGAGATCTGGAGACTGGCTAGGCCACTCCAGGACCTTGAAATGCTTCTTACGAAGCCACTCCTTCGTTGCCCTGGCGGTGTGCTTTGGATCATTGTCATGTTGAAAGACCCAGCCACGTTTCATCTTCAATGCCCTTGCTGATGGAAGGAGGTTTGCACTCAAAATCTCATGATACATGGCCCCATTCATTCTTTCATGTACCCGGATCAGTCGTCCTGGCCCCTTTGCAGAGAAACAGCCCCAAAGCATGATGTTTCCACCACCATGCTTTACAGTAGGTATGGTGTTTGATGGATGCAACTCAGTATTCTTTTTCCTCCAAACACGACAAGTTGTGTTTCTACCAAACAGTTCCAGTTTGGTTTCATCAGACCATAGGACATTCTCCCAAAACTCCTCTGGATCATCCAAATGCTCTCTAGCAAACTTCAGACAGGCCCGGACATGTACAGGCTTAAGCAGTGGGACACGTCTGGCACTGCAGGATCTGAGTCCATGGTGGCGTAGTGTGTTACTTATGGTAGGCCTTGTTACATTGGTCCCAGCTCTCTGCAGTTCATTCACTAGGTCCCCCCGCGTGGTTCTGGGATTTTTGCTCACCGTTCTTGTGATCATTCTGACCCCACGGGGTGGGATTTTGCGTGGAGCACCAGATCGAGGGAGATTATCAGTGGTCTTGTATGTCTTCCATTTTCTAATTATTGCTCCCACAGTTGATTTCTTCACTCCAAGCTGGTTGGCTATTGCAGATTCAGTCTTCCCAGCCTGGTGCAGGGCTACAATTTTGTTTCTGGTGTCCTTTGACAGCTCTTTGGTCTTCACCATAGTGGAGTTTGGAGTCAGACTGTTTGAGGGTGTGCACAGGTGTCTTTTTATACTGATAACAAGTTTAAACAGGTGCCATTACTACAGGTAATGAGTGGAGGAAAGAGGAGACTCTTAAAGAAGAAGTTACATGTCTGTGAGAGCCAGAAATCTTGATTGCTTGTTTCTGACCAAATACTTATTTTCCACCATAATATGCAAATAAAATGAAAAAAAAACAGACAATGTGATTTTCTGGGTTTTTTTTTCTCAGTTTGTCTCCCATAGTTGAGGTCTACCTATGATGTAAATTACAGACGCCTCTCATCTTTTTAAGTGGTGGAACTTGCACTATTGCTGACTGACTAAATACTTTTTTGCCCCACTGTATTCACCACCATCTTGCTTTAAAAGCTATCAAACTCACTTTCCAAAGAGGAGGCTTACTTAGCAGCATCAAACTTCCCTTTCAAATGGCATGCAGATGCTATAAAATATTTGGGAGTCTTCATTCGTTCTGACCCATCCAAACTTTTTTCTCTTAACTATCAAAAAATTTAAGAATTTCGGATCATATAGCAAACTGAAATTGTCATGGTTTGGAAGGATGAATGCCATTAAAATGGATATAATACCTCTATTTCTCTATATTTTTCAGACCACAACTGTATCTCCTCCGTGCAATTTTTTTGATAAGTTTCGTTCTGTTATTATAAGATTTGTGTGGGGGAGATCTAGGCCTAGAATTAGTATGCAAACTTCAACACGCCCTAAAACATTTCTTAACTTTAAAAAATACTTCCGAGCCTCTACCATAGCTCGGTTCATAGATTTGCATTTTTTCCCGGTAAGAAATTAAGGAAAGAGAGCGCACATAGGGCGATAAAAGTGATTTTTTTTTGGGTGACAATACACGGTTAGTGCACTCACCTTTACAGGTTGTGAACAGTCACAACCCCTTGCAGAATGTGAAAGGAACCAGTGGTCGCTGCAGACTCGAGTAGATGCCAATGTCACAAAGGAGGAAGAAAAAGACGGGGTTTTTCAATGCATCCGCGCTGACCACACAAGGACAGAAATATTCTTCATGACTTTATTGTGCTGACGCGTTTCGTGGCAGAACTGCCACTTCCTCAGGGCCAAAGGGTCCTCTCTCCTTCTGTACTTGTGTGTGTCTTGTATTGCTCATGTTTATTGTACTTGTCTATATTTGCCCCTTTTCACATGTAAAGCGCCATGGAATAAATGGCGCTATAAAAATGTATAATAAAAATGTATAATGTATAACTTTGAAGCACTTGCCGTGGATCCCGTGGACAGAGGCTTCCAGGCTGGGTTACTTAAATAATTTGACAGTAGAGACACTCAAAATATGGCATACTTTCTGTAAGGGAAAATTTCCCTCTGGGAGTATCAGTCCTTTTACATCACTTTTTTTCAATCCGTCATTTTGCCTGGGTTATTTGAGAGAGGCTTTTCTCAGTTGGAGGGCAGTGGAGGACACCCGTATACATCTTGTTCTTATTGCTGATAAGTTGCCCACATTCAGTTCTCTGCAGGCTCAATCCCCATACAAGATCCTTTCTTGGTTTGAATATCTACAATTGCAAACTCTTATATCTTCTAAGGGTCTAGACCACTTATGCCAATTCACACCCTCCCTTTTTGAAAAATTATTTTTACAGGAATCTCCGCCTAAGCATGTGATTTCGGTTATATACAACTACCTAATCAGAGAGTGATGCGGGGGAAAATGGGCTATCAGTTGGCATGGGAACGGGAACTTGGGGAATGTTTATCTCAGGCAGAGAGGGAGAAAGGATAATCTATCAATCACTTGTCCTGCCCAGGAAAAAAACTCTAAAACTATTACAATATGGTATCATTATCCTTCAAAATTGCCTGCTATTTTTCCATCTGTTCCTGACACATGTTGGCGATGTAGAAGAGACAGAGGTAATATGATAGACATATGGTGGGATTGCAGTAGAATCAATATATCAAATACTGGGCATACTCATGAGATTCTGATGCGAAAAAGTGATTTAATACATACAGTAGCCACTAGTTACAAATGTTTCGGTTGTGATAGACCTTCATCATTGTACTACAGAAGAAGAACAAATTGAAAATAAAATATAAATAAAATGAAAAAAAAGAAAAAAACAAAAAAGTGCAAAATTACATAACAAAGGTATATACAAAATACATGTGGTAAGTATCGGTCAATAGTAAAGCAGCTGATAAATAATCAATATGGAGACAATCCAAATTGCATAAATATCTAATCTGGAAAAGAGATGACGACATACCTAGGGTAAGAATTGAGCAGACATGTGAGATTCTCACATGTGGTGGCGTTGAGGAGACGATAGTCTGTTGTGGAAGGAGGGCATAAATATCAGGGCCGTATGTGTGATAATATAGAGATCAGTAAAAAAGTAAAACAAACCTTAATGAGGAATCTGATAGGAGTGCTGATGGTTAGTGACCGCAGTAATATCCTGGAGCTATAAAGGAATGCATAAGGAATGCTTAAGTAAGCATGTGAGGGCTGTCGCCTGTGTGAGAGGACACAGGTGGTATGAACTTACCAAAGCAGCTGCGCTGCTGGGTGTCCTGTGATGCGGTTTCTGCCACCTGTCAGGGAGGTGTGAGGAGGAGCGCGGTGTGTCTATTTGTAATGGCAGAGTGCATGCGCGGCGTGCAGGGGAACAGGAAGTGGACGGCTGTGAGTGACATCTGAGGGTGGAAGTGCCGTAAGCGTGCATTCCAAAGCCTGGAAAGTGGGCTGACATGCACTCCAAGGGTGGGTCAATCACAATGTGGCTCAGTATGTTAATCGATAGTGAAGACCAGAGCCGGACAAAGACGAGCAAAGTAGTGAAAGATCAGGTTGCAAAGTATTCAATACTGACGATTCTGTGGAGAAGGAAAACAATGTCAGAGCCAGAAATACATACAGGATATCTGAATAATATATAAGCAGAGCATCAGTTAGACAAAATGGTGTATCTCAAAATACATAGAGGCAGACGATAAGTAATGACAAATGTAAGAACCACAGTTCAGATGAACGAATGTAAATCATAGTCTCTATTGAGGCTGTTCGGGGTCAGAGTCTTTAGTTCATGGATCCAGAACACTTCTCTGCGTTTAAGTAATCCTATACGATTCCCCCCGCGACGTGGTTGGGGGACATTATCTATAACCTGAAAGTGTAGTTGTGATACGCTATGGCAATTTGACAGAAAGTGATGTGGAATGGGTAGAAGCTCATTTTTGCACCTGATGGTGGATTTATGCTTCGAGATTCTGTCTTTGATGCACTGTGTGGTTTCACCCACATACATCAGGCCACATGGGCATTTGATTAGATACACCACAAAGTTCGAATCGCAGGTGAAAAATTGTTTAATGGTGTACCTTTTGCCAGTCTGGGGGTGGTATATGGTATCCACCTTGATGACATTGTTGCACTGATTGCAATTCAAACACGGAAAAGTGCCCATCTTAGGGGTGCCGAGAAAACGCTGTGTAGTAGCCGGTGTGTTTGTACCTATGTCTGCTCTGACTAGGGTATCCCGTAAATTATGTTGTCTCTTAAAACAGGGTAAAAAGGGTTGCTTGAGCTCCTCTATTGAAGGATGGGCAGAATGGAGAATGTGCCTGTTTTTCCGTATAGCTTTATGTATAAGGTATGCGGAAGGATGGTAGTGATGCACGAATGGTATGCGATTTCTGGCATTGTTGTTCCTAGACTGATGGGTATCGCTTGGGGTGATGAGGGGGATAGCCCCTGTGTAGAAATTTGGTTCGCATGTCACCAAGGCGAGTCTGTTGTAAAAGGGGATCTGTGACAATCTTAGTACCCTTTTCAATTGAGAATTCAGGATAGAATTTTTCATATTGTTAGGGTGGAAGCTGTCATAATGTAGTAGACTTTTCCTGTCAGTAGGTTGGGAATAGATGTCTGTTGTCAGATTACCCTTATTGTCCTTGATAACCATTGTGTCTAGGAAACTTATGTGGGCTTGATGGTGTGTCATAGTGAGCCAGGCCAAGAGGTTTTAAGAAATGAGAATAACTGTTCGAGGGTTATGATATTAGCCTCCAAGATACAGAAGATGTCATCTATGTATCTTTTCCATACCCTGGCATGGGTACGGAAAAGAGTGTTGGTATAGATGAGGGATTCCTCGTAGTATGCCATGTATGCATTAGCATATGGAGGCGTGACATTTGAGCCCATTGCGGTGCCTTTCAACTGTAGATAATATGAGTCCTCAAATTGGAAAAATTTGTTAGTGAAGACAATGGTTAGGAGGTCACAGAGTAGGTCAATTTGGTCTGGGTCCATGTCAGAAGTAGATAGAAGATGGCTTGCAGAGGCGATGCCATTAGAGTGTGGTATTGATGTATATAGGTCCCTTACATCAAAAGAGATCAGAAATGCATCTACAGGAATGGGGCTGATGTCACTAATGGTTTTGAGAAAAGCACCTGTATCGAGGAGGAATGAGGTGGTATTTTTTATTAGTGGAATGATAATCCTTTCGAGATAGATAGAGATAGGGGACAGAAGTGAGTACGTTGAGGCAACTATGGGTCTGCCTGGGGGATTCTGTAGATTTTTATGAATTTTGGATAGTACATAGAAGACGAGTGTGACAGGATGTTTTTTCATAAGGTACTCACATGTCTTGGTATCAAGGGTGCCCCTAGTTGGGTACTTCTCCAAAACTCTGCGTATCTGTGTCTCAATAAGTTAGCTAGGATTGTATGGAAGTTTTTATTAGGTATTCTCATCACTCAGTTGACGATGGACCTCTGTTACGTAAAGGGATCTATCCATTATCACAATAGCGCCGCCCTTGTCTGCTGGTTTGATGACGAGATCTTTGCGCTGTTGTAAAGCGCAAAGTGCCTGTCAGTCTACAGAGGGGAGGTTGGAGGGGTAATGTAAAAAGCCTCTATCCGTCTCATGAGTGTGCCCAGTATTTGATATATATATATATATATATATATATTCCAAAGGTTTTGGAACCTACTGACTGGCACCTCCTTCACTGGCTGTGCTAACATTTACCCACATAACATGCACTAGAATCAAGACATTCTGGGAAAAGGTTTTTTCAAATTACTCTTTGGTAGAGATGAGCGACTTTGCCTTTTTTAGGGTCGAGTTGGGTTTCATGAAACCGGACTTTCGCAAAAGTCGGGTCGAACGAAATCGGCCGACTATAGGGAAAAGTCGGAGGCCGACTAAAACACGAAACCCAATGCAAGTCAATGGGAAAGTAAAGTCGGCAGGGAGTGGAGGACAGTAAACACACCTACAGTGCCAATTTCAATGCCAAAATCATCAATTCTTATTACTGAAGCTTGTCAACCTTAATTTACTTCATAATAATAGTTACACATTGAAAACTGGGGGTTATTTGGCTAAAGTTGTGGGGGGGTAGGGCTGGCTCCAGGTTTTCGTGTGCCCTGGGCCAAAGAATGTCAGTGTGCCCCTTTAACACATACCACAACTCATGATGCTCCGATACGGCACAGAAATATAGGTATAGTACAATGACAAATACTTCACTGCTTACATGACATGACTGATCTATTTTAAATTGTACAATAGCTCAAAAAAAAGACAGTATATTACTCCATACAGTATTATGGCCACCACATTGTGCACCATACAGAATAATGAGCCCCATATATTTCTCCATACAGAATAATTGGTCAAATATAATGTTCCATACAGTATATGATGAGCTCCATATAATGCTCCAGTATATGATGTGCCTCATGGATGATGCTCTAGTGTACGATGGGCCCTAATAATGCTCCATATATAATGGGCTCCGTTTCTAATTCTCCAGTGTATAATGGGCCCCGTAAATGCTGCTCCAGTGTCTGATGTCCCCCATTTGGAATGCTCCAGTATATGATGGGCCTCATGGATGATGCTCCAGTGTATGATGAGCCCAAATAATGCTCCATATATAATGGGCCCCATCTCAAATGCTCCAGTGTATAATGTGCCCCATAGATGCTGCTCCAGTGCCTGATCTGCCCCATTTATAATGCTCCAGTATATGATGGGCCTCATGGATGATGCTCCAGTGTATGATGGGCCCTAATAATGCTCCATATATAAAGGGCTCCATTTCTAATGCTCCACTGTATAATGTGCCCCATAGATGCTGCTCCAGTGTCTGATCTGCCCTATTTATAATGCTCCAATATATAATTGGCCTCATGGATGATGCTCCAGTGTATGATGGACCCAAATACTGCTCCATATATAATTGGCCCCATTGCTAATGCTCCAGTGTATAATGTACCCCATAGAAGCTGCTCCAGTGTCTGATCTGCCCCATTTATAAT
Organism: Dendrobates tinctorius; assembly: GCF_039654945.1. Classification (NCBI taxonomy): domain Eukaryota; kingdom Metazoa; phylum Chordata; class Amphibia; order Anura; family Dendrobatidae; genus Dendrobates; species Dendrobates tinctorius. Next base: position 33,562,860 of record NW_027361675.1, read on the forward strand.
GCTCCAGTATATGATGGGCCTCATGGATGATGCTCCAGTGTATGATGGGCCCTAATAATGCTCCATATATAATGGGCTACATTTCTAATGCTCCACTGCACAATGTGACCCATTAATGCTGCTACAGTGTCTGATCTGCCTCATTTATAATGCTCCAGTATATGATGGGCCTCATGGATGATGCTCCAGTGTATGATGGGCCCTAATAATGCTCCATATATAATGGGCTACATTTCTAATGCTCCACTGTATAATGGGCCCTGAAAATGCTGCTCCAGTGTCTGATGTCCCCAATCTGGAATGCTCCAGTATATGATGGATGATGGATGATGGATGATGCTCCAGTGTATGATGGGCCCTAATAATGCTCCATATATTATGGACTACATTTCTAATGCTCCACTGTATAATGTGCCCCATAAATGCTGCTCCAGTGTCTGATCTGCTCCATTTATAATGCTCCAGTATATGATGGGCCTCATGGATGATACTCCAGTGTATGATGGGCCAAAATAATGCTCCATATATAATGGGCCCCTGTTGTGAGTTCATTCTCTGGTCCACCAGTAGTGAGTAGTGTTGAGCATTCCGATACCGCAAGTATCGGGTATCGGCCGATACTTGCTGTACCGGAATTCCGATACCGACTTCCGATATTTTTTCAATATCGGAAGTCGGCATCGGAATCGGAAGTTCAAAGTTGATTGACAGCCTGACGTCATCATGATGCGCGGTGTGTGCGCATCATGATGCGCCGTCATTTCGGGCCTTCCGGGGGTCTCTGCCGGCCTGCCGGGGGGCTGTGCCGGCCTGCCGGGGGGCTGTGTGGACTGCCCGGGGTCTGTACCGGCCTGCCGGGGGGCTGTGCCGGCCTGCCGGTGGTCTGTGCACCCTGTGGGGGTCTGTACCGGCCTGCCGGGGGGCTGTGCCGGCCTGCCAGTGGTCTGTGCACCCTGTGGGGGTCTGTGCCGGCCTGCCGGGGGGCTGTGCCGGCCTGCCGGGGGGCTGTGCTGATGTCCGGGGGTCTGTGCAAGCATCGTCCGATGGGACTACAAGTCCCATCTGGCGATGCCTGCTACCATGACAGTGATTGACACATTAGCCAATGATGGGACAGTAGTAGTCCCATCATCCGGCTAATGTGTTAAATGTTAAAAAAAAAAAAAAAAATACTACATACATACTACATGCATGCTACATACATACTACATGCTACATACATACTACATACATACTACATACATACCACATATATACTACATACATACTACATACATACTACATACATACTACATGCATGCTATATACATACTACATGTTACATACATACTACATATATACTACATACATACTACATACATACTACATGCATGCTACATACATACTACATGCTACATACATACTACATATATACTACATGCATGCTACATACATACTACATGCTACATACATACTACATATATACTACATACATACTACATACATACTACATGCATGCTACATACATACTACATGCTACATACATACTACATATATACTACATACATACTACATGCATGCTACATGCTACATACATACCACATACATACTACATACATACTACATGCTACATACATACTACATATATACTACATGCATGCTACATACATACTGCATGCTACATGCATGCTACATACATACTACATACATACTACATGCTACATACATACCACATATATACTACATACATACTACATACAATACATACATAGACATACAGTACATATAACATAGAGTAACATACTTACCAATACTTGTCACATTGTTCCCCGAAGCCATTGTCTTTTACGGAATAAATATTAACATAACAAACCACAAAAATACTCACCCACGATCCGAAGCAGTCCACGAGTGTGTCCCATGACGATCTTGGGTAGAGAACTGCAGCATCAGCTGTTGCTGCCGTTCTCTACGGGCTGCAGGAATCCAATGACGGAAGGTAGGTATCCTTCCGCACTGTATTCCTCCGCCACTTAAAAAAAAAAAGTCCCTAGTCTCACTTTATGCCATTGCTGCGTGGGAATTTCCCACACAGCAATGGCATAAAGTGAGACTAGGGACTTTTTTTTTTTTAAGTGGCGGAGGAATACAGTGCGGAAGGATACCTACCTTCCGTCATTGGATTCCTGCAGCCCGTAGAAAAAGTCCCTAGTCTCACTTTATGCCATTGCTGCGTGGGAATTTCCCACACAGCAATGGCATAAAGTGAGACTAGGGACTTTTTTTTTGTTAAGTGGCGGAGGAATACAGTGCGGAAGGATACCTACCTTCCGTCATTGGATTCCTGCAGCCCGTAGAGAACGGCAGCAACAGCTGATGCTGCAGTTCTCTACCCAAGATCGTCGTGGGACACACTCGTGGACTGCTTCGGATCGTGGGTGAGTATTTTTGTGGTTTGTTATGTTAATATTTATTCCGTAAAAGACAATGGCTTCGGGGAACAATGTGACAAGTATTGGTAAGTATGTTACTCTATGTTATATGTACTGTATGTCTATGTATGTATTGTATGAATGTATTGTATGTAGTATGTATGTAGTATATATGTGGTATGTATGTAGCATGTAGTATGTATGTAGTATGTATGTAGCATGCATGTAGCATGCAGTATGTATGTAGCATGCATGTAGTATATATGTAGTATGTATGTAGCATGTAGTATGTATGTAGTATGTATGTAGTATGTATGTGGTATGTATGTAGCATGTAGCATGCATGTAGTATGTATGTAGTATATATGTGGTATGTATGTAGCATGTAGTATGTATGTAGCATGCAGTATGTATGTAGCATGCATGTAGTATATATGTAGTATGTATGTAGCATATATGTAGTATGTATGTAGTATGTATGTAGCATGCATGTAGTATATATGTAGTATGTATGTAGCATATATGTAGTATGTATGTAGCATGTAGTATATATGTAGTATGCATGTTGCATGCATGTAGTATATATGTAGTATGCATGTTGCATGCATGTAGTATATATGTAGTATGTATGTTGCATGTAGTATATATGTAGTATGTATGTTGCATGTAGTATATATGTAGTATGAATGTAGCATGTATGTAGTATGTAGTATGAATGTAGCATGTATGTAGTATGCATGTTGTATGTATGTAGCATGTAATTTTTTTTTTTTTTACATTCAACACATTAGCCGGATGATGGGACTACTACTGTCCCATCATTGGCTAATGTGTCAATCACTGTCATGGTAGCAGGCATCGCCCGATGGGACTTGTAGTCCCATCGGACGATGCCTGCACAGACCCCCGAAGCCTGCACAGCCCCCCGGCAGGCCGGCACAGCCCCCCGGAGCCTGCACAGCCCCCCGGCAGGCCGGCACAGCCCCCCGGCAGGCCGGCACAGCCCACCGGAGCCTGCACAGCCCCCCTGGCAGGCCGGCACAGCCCCCCGGCAGGCCGGCACAGACCACCGGAGCCTGCACAGACCCCCTGGCAGGCCGGCACAGCCCCCCGAAAGGCCCGTACAGACCCCAGAGAGGCTGTACAAGGGAAAAACAGGATTTTTCTTATTCCGATACCGGAAGTCCCATAGACTTGAATGGGACTTCCGGTATCGGAATCGGCGATACCGATACTTTTTTTTAAGATCGGCCGATCCATTCCGATCCGATACTTTGAAGTATCGGACGGTATCGCTCAACTCTAGTAGTGAGTTCTCCTTCCAGACTCCCTCTGGTGGTAACAGGAGGTAGTGAGGCTGATTTAATACCACCTGATAATGAGGATGACGATTGAACTCAGGAATCTGAGACTGGATTTAAGACAGCCGACGCCCTAAGTCAGTGCTGGTGATTGCTTCTGGCTTCTGAGGTCTTGGTTTTCAGCTCTGTTCCAGCCTTCTCAAAGCTAAGTGTTTTTGCTAATGTTCACACTTGATTTTGTTGGTCTATTCAGTTTTTCGTGTGTTCAGCCAGGCCCGGCTGGGGCTGTGCTGAATTTCCACTCTTATTTATCTGTATTTGCCAATTTGCTTTTTAGTCCCTATTAGATTGGCCTCTTTTTTGCTCTGTCTCAGAATATTTCAGAGTACTGATATAGTGGGAGAAGTCTAGTGACTTCAGGGTTAATTTTGTTATCAGAAGTGTTGGACATTATTTTTGTAGGGTTTTTGGCAGATTGCAGACAGTGTCTTTCCTTTCCTATCCTTTATAGTTAGTTTGGGCCCCATCGTTTGCTCAGCCTATTTTCCTGCCTGTGTTTGTGTTTTCATCTTGTTTCACCGTCAATACATGTGTGGGGGCTGTCTATTCCTTTGGGGTCTGCTCTGGGGCAGTTAGTTTTCCCTTTTTCTTGCTTTAGGCTTATGTAGTCCTCCGGCGGTGACAAGGCGTCTAGGTCATCGTAGGAACGCTCCACTGCTACTGCTAGTTGTGTGGATAGGATCAGGGATCTGCAATCTGCATAGTTACCAACCTCTCTGGTTTTCTGGGACTTGGCTTTTTGTTGTCCTCCTCGGTGACCCATTCATAACAGGCCCCATTTCTAATGCTTTAGTGTATAATGTGCCCCATAGATGCAGCTTCAGTGTCTGATCTGCCCCTTTTATAATGCTCTGGTATATGATGGGCCTCATGGATGATACTCTAGTGTATGATGGGCCCAAATACTGCTCCATATATAATGGGCTACATTTCTAATGCTCCACTGTATAATGTGCCCCATAGGTGCTGCTCCAGTGTCTGATCTGCCCCATTTATAATGCTCCAGTATATGACGGGCATCATGGCCCTCATTATTAGGGCCCATCATTCAGTGTATGATGGGCCCTAATAATGCTCCATATATAATGGACTCCATTTCTAATGCTCCACTGTATAATGGGCCCCGTAAATGCTGCTCCAGTGTCTGATGTCCCCAATCTGGAATGCTCCAGTATATGATGGGCCTCATGAATGATGCTCCAGTGTATGATGGGCCCTAATAATGCTCCATATATAATGGACTCCATTTCTAATGCTCCAGTGTATAATGGGCCCTGTAAATGCTGCTCCAGTGTCTGATGTCCCCATTTGGAATGCTCCAGTATATGATGGGCCCCATTTTTAATTAACCCAGGCATGGTATGTAAAAAGAGCTCCATGGAGTAATCTGAAGTGTGTGCTGCCGCATCCTTCACTTTTGGTGTGGGTGAAGGACACAAGGAAAGGGGTTGCTTCTGACCAGAAGCCTGCACTGACGACTCAGAGCTTGCATTTTTTCAAACTTCAGAAGAGGAGGCGATAGACTGGAGGCTGTTTCAGCAATGTAAGCCAAAAACAGTTACTGATGCTCCGGCTTTAAAAGCAGTCTACCTACTCCCAGAAAAGGGTGCCTTACAGGCCTTCCAGAGCTACACCATGATGCAGGCTCAACACCTCCTGCCTTAGCTGCTATTGTGCTTTTGGCACTACGAGCAGATGCACCACCACCACCATCAGTACTAGATGGCCCCCCATGCCCATGTCCACGTCCTCTTCCACCAGACTTCCTCATGTTTTGGAAAATGGACCCAAAATACCAGCACATATATGGTACTGTATCAGAAGCATACAGCTCTATACAGTCTAGGGATAACAGTAAATCTCCGTATATATTTCATGAGTCATACACAGACGCTCACAGGCTCAGTATGGATTACACAATAAAATAAAAAGTTGAAAAAGGGTACAGTATCACCAGATACAAGGTATATATAGTATAGTGTAAACATTAGGAATCTCCGTATATATTTCAGGAGGCAGACACAAACGCTCTCAGGCCCAGTATGGATTACTCAAGAATATGAAAAGCTGTAAATGGGTAATGTAACACAAGCGTACAGCTGTATACAGTGTTGGGGTAATCTTAAAGCTCCAAATAAATTTCTGCAGTAATAGACAGACGTTCACAGGCTCTTTATGTATTACACCAGAATCTAAATAGCAAAAAAGGATACTGTATTAGAAGCGTACAGCTGTATACAGTGTTGGCCAAATTTGAAATCTCGGTATATATTTCTGGAGTCACCCTCAGACGCTCACTCAGTATGGGTTTGACCATAGTAAAAAATGTTGTAAAAAAGTTACTGGATAACAAGATAACAAGTATATATATTATAGGGTACAATTGAAATCTCCGTATACATAGTCCCATAGTCACTCTCAGATGCTTACTCAGTATGGATTTGACCATAATACTAAATGTCGAACAAAGGTACTGTATAACAAGATACAAGCTGTATCGAGTATTAGGTAAAAATTGGTATCTCCGATTCACCCTATATATAGAAGGTGTAAACCACACACGCTCACTCACTATGGATGATACCGTAATAAAAATTTTTGATCAAAGGAACTGTATCAGCACATACCAGGTGTATACAGTCTAGGGGTAATTGTAAATTTCCGTCTATACTTCCGGAGTCAGACACAGACACTCACAGGCTCACTATGTATTACACCAGAATTTAAAAAGAAGAAAAAGAGAAAGGTGTTCGAAGCGTACAACAGTATACAGTGTTGTGGTACTTTTAAATCTTCGTATATATTTCAATTTCAGTAAGCCAGTCCAGACTCTCCGCTACTGGAAACTACATGGATACAAGTACAGACGGAAAGTCGAGTGTTAGCCGAAATTTGGGAATTACTCATGGCGGGAAAATCTCCCGGTAGATGTTGCAGAGGTGATGCAGACCCTCAATTACTGTGTCTGTGGAGACAGCGAAAATGGTTCTTTATGAAGAAAGGATTGCTTTATTGCAGTAGCGTGGATCACATCACCATTACTCATCTCCATCAAATTGTGATCACAGGGAGAGATGTAGACATGGTCCTCACTGCCTATCATAATGTGTCTGGTCATTTTGGAGTGCAAAAGACAGAAGCCACAGGCCGTAGGCGATTCTATTGGATTAGCATGAGAGGAGACTGTTGTGAGTTCATTTTCCCCTTCACTACTGAGGCCCGAGGAACTCCCTCTTCTGGTAAAGAAAGGTAGTGAGCCTGATTATCAAACACCTGAGGCTGATGATGATGACTGGCTGAGTGGAGTTACTGACTGGATATAAGGCTGCCGACGCCCTTCTGCCCTGCGGGTGATTTCTCTGTGGGATCCTTGGAGACCAGTCTGAATTCCTGCTCCTCTAAAGCTAAGTTTGCTGCTCGGCTTTTTGCATTTGTGCTGTGACTTTGTTTTGCTTTGTTTTTCTGGATTTCTGCCATTCCCTGCTGGGGTGTGCTGAATTCCTTTAGCTCTGTCTTCTGAAAATACCTGAGTGCTGATTTAGTTTTTGAAGCCTAGCTGCTTCAGGGTCTTTTTTCATATCAGCTTGTTGGCTTATGTCTTTGATAGGGTTTTGGCAGATTGCAGACAGCAGCCTTCCTGTCCTTTCCTATCTAGGTAGTTTTGGGTCCCGGCTTTGCTCAGTCTATCTTTCTGTCTGTGTTAGTGTTTTCATCTTGCTTCACCGTCATTATATGTTGGGGGCTGCCTATTGCTTTGGGGTCTGCTCTGGGGCAGTTTAGATTTCCCCTTTCTTTCTTTAGGCCTATTTAATTCTCCGGCTGGGATCGAGGGGTCTAGGGCATCGTAGGAACCCCCCACGGATACTGCTAGTTGTGTTGATAGATTCAGGGGTCTGCAATCTGATAGTTGCCAACTTCTCTGGTTTTCTAGACTTAGCTTGTATTTCTGTTTTTGCCTCCTACGGTGACTCACTCATAACAGGAGACATTGAAAAATGGTGGCAGGAATGTCACAAGTCTGTGACTATCACAACTGTGAAAGGTGATCATAAAGCACCACTGCATTCACTTGTAAGTTGACGTCCATTACAAATGGTAGCCATTAATCATCTGAATCTAGAGGCCAGCAGGACAGGCCATAGCTACATCTTAACCATCATCGATCAATACACCAAATTTCTAGTGGCTGTCCGTGTGAAGGATTTAACTGGCCAGACTACACAGTGGTGGAACAGGGAGAGGTAAATATTGCAACTTGCAAGTGCTGTGGCCATGACCAAGAAGGGGGGGCACACTCGTCGGCGACGGTACTGGCACAGGGCCCCTCATAGAACGCTGGTGTGTCTGACGGCGAGTGGGCCCCCCAACTTCAGAGACACTGTATTGTACTATGAGTGGCCCTGTGCCATTGCCGTCAGCCATCAGTGGGCCCATCCACCTGTTCAAAGCAACGGCACTTGCCCGGGTGCGCCAGGTGTTAACCCCAGCCCTTGGGGGGGCAGCCCAGTTAGGGAGGTTTAAAAAATGGCATATGTCGATGTGTAGGCTGGACATTCAGCTACTGCAAATGATGGAATTGGGCAAGTCCGAGGAAGAGGAGGACAAAATCGAATCAGTTTTGTGGCAACCTATGTGTCATCAGGGGAAGGTGGGACAAAATCCTTTGAAACCCATGCATGGTACATTTTAATGAAGGTTAGATCATCAACATTTTGGGTCGACAGATGGGTCCTTCTTTCTGTCAGGATTGATCCAGCAGCACTGAAGACTCTTTCAAATAACACACTAGCAGCAGGGCAAGCAAGCTCCTGTAAGGCATAGTGTGCCAATTCAGGCCAGTTGTCCAGTTTAGAGGTCCAATAGTCAAAGGGGAATGACCTGTGAGGGAGAACATCGATATGGGAGGAGAAGTAGTTTGTAACCATAGTTGACAACTGCTGTCTCCTGTCACTTGTAATCGATGCAGTATTAGCAGTCGTGTGAGCGGTACTTGAGAAATCATTCCACAACATGGTCATTAAACCCCTTGTCTCCAACGCCACTTCAGCTGTGTGCACCACGAACACCTCTTCAATTGTGTCCACTACGGCTCGTGGGAGAACCAGCACCGCTGCTGTGTGCTAGGAAAGCCTCAAACAAACGGTTTACCAGAGTTGCTTGTTTGCTAGCCAATTCTATCTCTAGGTTCTCCTGTGGCATGATGTTGTGTAATTTGCCTTTGTAGCGTGGATCGAGGATGCTGGCCAGCCAGAAGTCATCATCCTTCATCATTTTGGCAATGCGGGGGTCCCTTTTTAGGATCCGAAAGGCATAATCGCACATGTGGGCCAATGTTCCAGGTGTCAATAATGCACTGCCACTGCTGGGTGGAGGAGCACTTTCTGGCAAATCCACATCCCTACAGTCACGCACAAAGACTGTACCTGACCTTGGAGCACCAACATTTTCTCTTGCCCCCTGAGAAGCATCCTCCTGCCCAAAATAATCATCCCCCTCATCCTCCTCCTCTTCCTCTTCTTCCTCCACCTCATCCAGGACAGTTCCCTGACAAGACAATGGCTGACTGTCAGCAAGGCTTCCCTCCTCCTCTTCCTCCTCCTGTTCCTCCTCCGCTGCAGACACCAGATCCTTAATGTGCGTCAAACTTTGCATGAGCAGACGTATACGTGGGATGCTCATGCTTATGATGGCATCGTTTGCGCTTACCATCCATGTGCATTCCTCAAAACACTGAAGGACTCTTTCAGCTTTGACCACTGCACACCCGGCAATTCCATGTCTTCCCTCAAACTGCCTGCCCGTGTATCCTCCCACAAATGCATTACAGCCTGCCTCTGTTCGCACAGCCTCTCAACCATGTGTAGGGTGGAGTTCCACCTTGTTGCAACGTCTATGATTAGGCATTGCTTGGGGAGGTGGAGCAATCGCTGCAGCTTCTGCATACAACTGGAGTGGACGTTTGAGCGACGGATGTGCGAGCACAGTCTTTGCACCTTATGGAGCAGGGATGTTAACTCTGGATAATTATTAAGGAAGCACTGCACCACTAGGTTCAAAGTGTGAGCCAGGCAAGGTATGTGTGTGAGTTTTGCACGGGCTATGGCTGCCACAAAACTACAGCCGTTATCACTGACTACCTTGCCTGGCTCAAGATGTAGACTGCCCAGCCATGACTCAGTTTGTCGCTGCAAGTAGTCGGCCAGTACCTCCACGGTGTGTCTGTTGACGCCCTAAGTCATCATCTTTAACACAGTCTGCTGATGCTTACCACTAGCTGTTCGATAGTGGGACACCTAGTGTGCAACACTGCCAGCTGCGGATGGAGTGCTCATGCGACTGCGCTCTGTGGAGGAGCTTTCGCTTAAGGAGGAGGAGGAGGGTCGAAAGTCTACAGCCAACTGTTTCCTATACCGTGGGCTAGGCAGCACTGTTCCACTGCCGCTGTCCCCTGTGGAGCCTGCATCCACCACATTAACCCAGTCCAGTGATGGACACGTAACGGCCCTGGCCATGCCTACTGGACCATGCATCTGTTGTGAGGTGCACCTTTCCACTCACTGATTGCTTGAGTGCATGGACAATGCGGTCTTTCACATGCAGGAGGAGGGCTGGGATGGCTTTTCAAGAAAAGAAGTGCTGACTGGGTAGGTCATAGCGTGGGACAGCGTAGGCCATGAGCTCGCGGAGAGCTTTGCTTTCAACCAAACAGTAGGGCATCATCTCTAATAAGATTAGTTTTGCAATGTAGGCATTCAAACACAGTGTACGCGGATGAGAGGATGAGTACTTTCTTGTCCTACTCAGAGTGTCTGGTAGGGTTAGCTGGACTGGAGAGCTGCATATGGGGGAAGTAGCGGTGGACCGGATGGAGTGAGAGGGGGTTGGTGATGGTATTGGTGGTGATGGCCTAGATTCAGTGTTGTGTTGCAAAACCATTGTGATTCCCTGAGTGCTTTGGCCTTGCGACAACACCTCAACATTTAGTGCTGGTGGTGTGCTTAACGGTGGCGGTGGTCTTACAGTGGGGGAAGGTTTTGTAGTCCGTCCACGCTTGCAAGTGCATAGTGATTAAATGTCTAAGCATGCAACTGGTATTCAAATTTCTGAGTTGTTTACCTCGGCTAAAGGTCCTTCCGCACTTCTTACAGGTAACCTTTGCCTCATCAGTAGGATTTTGGACAAAGAAGTGCCACACTGCACTCTTCCTACTATTGTATACATTTTCTGGCCTTGCACGCTGTGCTAAGTTGACCTTCTGGCCAAGCTGTCCTGCAACTCTTTTAGTTTTGGTCCACATTTTTGGACAGCTACGGGCCTGCCAGATAACCGCTGCTGCGCTGTCAATGCCTGCTGCGGATCCTTCTCCTTATCTGAACAATTGCCAGCGCCACCCTCCTCCCCCAATGAATGCCAATCCGGATCAAGAATGTGATGTCATGGGTGACTGAATACACCACCTCCAAGCAAGGCGAATTTCTATCACACCCGTGAACCTGGATACACCGCCTCCAGCTGGGCGAATTTAAACAATGTAACGTGCAACCGGATACACCGCCTCCAGCAGGCGAATTTCAATAATTACACGTGTATCTGGATACACCGCATCCAGCAGGGCGAATTTACAGAGTTAAGGGAAACACCAGGGAAACCGATACAATGGAGGGCCCTGCAGTAGGGAATGGGGACGTGGAGCCCTCCTGTACTCTCCTGAGTCAGTGTCTCTACACTGCTGACGGTCCCTAGGCAGGTTCTGCACCTGACGACAAGCAGGATACCTAAAAACCCTAGCTCGCCCTGCACCTATCCCTTTCTAATGAATTGGATGGTGCAGAAACTAATCCCACCACTGCACTAAAACACATATAAGGAAAGTTACAAACAGGGAAGAACCACTTAGCTTTGCTCTGTTGCTATTGCTCCCAGCAACAGAGTCCAGCACCTGAGTGCAGCTTTCCTCCTGAATAGCTGCTACTTCACCAAGCTTTGTCAGAGTTGCAAGGAACTCCTCACTGTTGCTCCTTCTACACCAGGACTCTGACTGAGCTGTAAGGAACTTTTCTCCAGCTCCTTCCTCCACAAAGGATGGTTGGAAATGCCCAATATCACCAACAGTGAGTGAGACCACCTGACTCTCCTTTAAAGGCAAGAGCCAGAGCAATTACACCTGCTAGTGATTCCCGTGTAATAACGCTAGCCACCACTGGGGGCAAACTGGAACTAAAAACACCACTGTATAATGACCCTAATGGCCAACGGGGGCAAAACTAACTTTAAGCAAATAACTTAAAGGAAAAAAAAAGGTTACATATGCTTTTATCTGTCACAATCCAGCATGGATTGTGACAAAGAACTGGGTCATCCATCACCTCCTCTTCAAAGTCATCTGCACCTTCCTCTTTACCTTCCTCTGTGTCACCGTGTAAGGTGGTATAGTATGCGGGAAGGCCACTTGAGTTTCATCAGGGTCAGATTCTGGCTCAGTAGACTGCAAAGACAATGTAGTGCTCTGAGTGAATGTACCAGCAGAATCATCTAGCAGTGGCTGTGCATCAGTGCACTCCATGTCAGATTCATCTTGGACTGGGGAATCCAGGATTTGACTGGATAACCCAGGCATGGTATGTGAAAAGAGCTCCATAGAGTAATCTGAAGTGTGGGCTGCCACATCCTTAACTTTTGGTGTGGGTGAAGGACACAAGGAAAGGTGATTTTCCTGACCAGAACCCTGCACTGACGACTCCGTGCTTGCAGGTTACGAACGTTCAGAAGAGGAGGCAATAGAGCTGGTGGCTGTTTTGGCAATGTATGCCAAAACCTGTTCCTGATGCTCTGGCTTTAACCCCTTCATGACCTAGCCTATTTTGACCTTAATGACCTGGCCATTTGTTGCAATTCTGACCAGTGTCCCTTTATGAGGTAATAACTCAGGAACGCTTCAACGTATCCTAGCGATTCCGAGAATGTTTTTTCGTGACATATTGGGCTTCATGTTAGTGGTAAATTTAGATAGATAATTTTTGCATTTTTTTGTGAAAAAACGGAAATTTGGCAAAAAGTTTGAAAATTTCGCAATTTTCTAATTTTTAATTTTTATTCTGTTAAACCAGAGAGTTATCTGACACAAAATAGTTAATAAATAACATTTCCCACATGTTTACTTTACAACAGCACAATTTTGGAAACAACATTTTTTTTGTTACGAAGTTGTAAGGGTTAAAAGTTGACCAGCGATTTCTCATTTTTACAACACAATTTACAAAACCATTTTTTTTAGGGACCACCTCACATTTGAAGTCACTTTGAGGGGTCTATATGGCAGAAAATACCCAAAAGTGACACCATTCTAAAAACTGCACCCCTCAAGCTACTCAAAACTACATTCAAGAAGATTATTAACCATTCAAGTGCTTCACAGGAACTAAATCAACATGGAGGGAAAAAATGGACATTTTAATTTTTCCAACATGAATTTTATTTTAGCATCAATTTTTTCATTTTCACATGGGTAATAGGATAAAATGGATCTAAATTTTGTTGAGCAATTTCTCCTGAGTACAACGATACCTCCTATGTGGTCATAAATCACTGTTTGGGCGCACGGCAGGGCTCAGAAGGGAAGGAGCGAAATTTGACTTTTTGAATGGAAAATATGCTTGAATATTTAGCGGTTGCCATGTCGCGTTTGGAGAGCCACTGTGCGCCTAAACATTGGAGCTCCCCCACAAGTGACCCCATTTTGGAAACTAGACCCTCCAAGGAACTTATCTAGATGCATAGTGAGCACTTTGAACCCACAGGTGCTTCACAGAAGTTTATAACGCAGAGCCGTGAAAATAAAAATATTTTTTTTCCTCAAAAAATGATTTTTAGCCCACTATTTTTTATTTCACAAGGGTAACAGGATAAATTTGGACCCCAAAAGTTGTTGTCCAGTTTGTCCTGAGTACGCTGGTACCCCATATGTGGTGGGGACCACTGTTTGGGCACACGTTGGGGCTCGGAAGGGAAGTAGTGACGTTTTGAAATGCCGACTTGATGGAATGGTCTGCGGGTGTCATGTTACGTTTGCAGAGCCCATGATGTACCTAAACAGTGGAAACCCCCCACAAGTGACCCCATTTTGGAAACTAGACCACCCAAGGAACTAACCTCGATGTGTGGTGAGCACTTTGAATCCCCAAGTGCTTCACAGAAGTTTATAAAGCTGAGCCGTGAAAATAAAAAAAAAAAATTTCCTCAAAAAATGATTTTTAGCCCACTATTTTTTATTTTCACAAGGGTAACGGGATAAATTTGGACCCCAAAAGTTGTTGTCCAGTTTGTCCTAAGTATGCTGGTACCCCATATGTGGGGGGACCACTGTTTGGCACACGTTGGGGCTCGGAAGGGAAGTAGTGACGTTTTGAAATGCAGACTTCATGGAATGGTCACGTCATGTTACATTTGCAGAGCCCCTAATGTACCTAAACAGTGGAATACAACCTCAAGTGACTCCATTTTGGAAACTAGACCACCCAAGGAACTAATCTAGATGTGTGGTGAGCACTTTGAACCCCCAAGTGCTTCACAGAAGTTTATAAAGCAGAGCCGTGAAAATAAAAAAAAAAAATTTCCCTCAAAAAATGATTTTTAGCCTACAATTTTTTATTTTCACAAGGGTAACAGGATAAATTTGGACCCCAAAAGCTGTTGTCCAGTTTGTCCAGAGTACGCTGGTACCCCATATGTGTGGGGGACCACTGTTTGGACACACGTTGGGCTCGGAAGGGAAATAGTGACGTTTTGAAATGCCGACTTGATGGAATGGTCTGCAGGAGCCATGTTATGTTTACAGAGCCCCTGATGTACCTAAACAGTGGAAAACCCCCACAAGTGACCCCATTTTGGAAACTAGACCACCCAAGGAACTAATCTAGATGTGTGGTGAGCACTTTGAACCCCCAAGTGCTTCACAGAAGTTTATAACGTAGAGTTAAAATAAAAAATAATTTTGTTTCCACAAAAATAATTATTTAGCCCCCAATTTTTTATTTTCCCAAGGGTACCAGGAGAAATTAGACACCCAAATTTGTTGTGAAATTTTTCCTGAGTGAGCTGATACCCCATATGTGGGGGTAAACCACTGTTTGGGCGTACGTCGGGGCTTGAATTGGAGGAAGCACTGTTTAACTTTTTGAATGCAAAATTGGCTGGAATAAATGGTGGCGCCATGTTGCGTTTGGAGACCCCGTGATGTGCCTAGTGGAAACCCCTCAATTCTATCTCCAACCCTAACCCCAACACACCCCTAACCCTAATCCCAACCCTAATCATAACCCTAACCACAACCCTAACCCCAACACACCCCTAACATTAATTCCAACTCTAACCCTAACCACAAGCCTAACCGTAATCCCAACCCCAACCCACCCCTAACCCTAATCCCAACCCTAATTCCAACCCTAACCATAATTCCAACCCTAACCTTAATTCTAAGCCTAACCCTAATTCTAACCCTAACCCTATTTCTAACCCTAATTCCAATCCTAACCCTAGCCCTAACCCTAGACCTAACCCTAGCCCTAACCCTAACCCTAATGGAAAAATAAAAATAAAAATATTTTCTTTATTTTATTATATGGGGTGATAAGGGGGGCAGTGATTTACTTTTTTTTTATTTTGATCACTGCAAAAGTGATCAAAATAAATGAATGAATCTGCAGGTCGCAGATTCTCTGCGGGTGCACTGCGCATGCGCCCGCCATATTCCAAGATGGCGGTGCCCATCATCCGGGATGGCAGCAAACCGGGATGGCCAGAGGGACTTTGGAGCCACCGTGCAGGGTGAGAGGGGGTGATTGGAGGGCGAGGGGGACCAGAGGGAAGGTGGGTAGAGCAGATTTTGACAGCGACTGCCGATCGGCGCCGTCAGACAGTGGCGGCGGCCGATCGGCGCTGTCAGTCAGTTGGGGGGGTCGGTTCAGTGTCTCCAGCCATGCCCGATGCTATTTCAGCATCGGCCATGGCTGGATTTGTAATATTTCATCAAATTTAATTGATGAAATATTACAGTCGCTCTGATTGGCAGTTTCACTTTTAACAGCCAATCAGAGCGATCGTAGGCACATGGGGGCTAAGCCACACCCCCTGTGGTTAACTCTAAATTGTCCTCTGTGTGCGGGTTGGGTGACCTTTCAGTGACCCCGGTCACCCGACCCGCAGGGGGGCAATCAATTCATGACGACACATAGGTATCATGGGTCATTTTGGCACGACTTTTCATGACGCCTACGTGGCGTCAAAGGTCAAGAAGGGGTTAAAAGCGGTTTTCCTACTCCAAGAAAAGGGAACCTTACTGGCCTTCTTGGGCCAGACGATGACGCAGGCTCCACACCTCCTGCCTTAGCTGCTATTGTGTTTTGCCAGAACCAGCCGATGCACCATCAGTACCAGCTGCGCCCCCCTGTCCACGTCCGCGGCCTCTTCCACCATACTTCCTCATGTTTGGAAAAATGTACCAAAAATACCAGCAGAGAGATGGTACTGTATGAGGAGTGTCCAGCTGTGTAAGGTGTATTAAAAAAATTAAATCTATGTACATATTTTCTTAGTCACTGACGCTCTCCCAGTATGTATTTGACCGTAATCCAACAATATAATGAAACTAGGAAACAGAAAAGCGCAATAGGGTCTTATCTGGTGGACAATTGAATAGATATAACAAAAGTCTACTCACCCTTTCCAGGAGAGGTATAAGCATATAAACCAGCCGTCAGCCTGCTGCACGCCCGAAGGTCCACTGCGTGACCTCCAATACGAATCCTTATGGATAGAATGTTATTCTCGGGCTTACTGTGCGCTGCTTGACCAGGATAAAATCACCACAATATGAGAAATTTGACCATTTATTTCCCAACGCATTTCAAAGTGTGAACCACTTCTTCTTCAGGGGATGACATAAAGTGACTTTATGTCATCCCCTGAAGAAGAAGTGGTTCACACTTTGAAACGCGTTGGGAAATAAATGGTCAAATTTCTCATGTTGTGGTGATTTTATCCTGGTCAAGCAGCGCACAGTAAGCCCGAGAATAACATTATATCCATAAGGAACCGTAATCCAACAAGCAGATATACGGAACTGTATCAGAAGTGTACAGCTATATATGTTTTTTGTGTAACTAACAATCTCCGTATATGTATTCATGGAGTGTCACACACAGACGCTGACTCTGTATAGATGTGACTGTAATGCGAACGGCAGATATACAATACTGTTTGAGAATCGGACTGCTCTATATGGTGTCTGTATGGAAGATTGTCAATCTCCGTCTATTTTTATATGGAGTGACACACGCTGTCTCTGTATAGTTTTGACCGTTATAAGACAGCAGATATACGAAACTGTTTGAAAAGCGGACAGCTCTATAAGGTGTAGGTCTGGAAAAATGGAAAATCTCCTCGGCTTGTTTTCCAGAGTCACACACAGATAGCTTCTATTTGTCCGTGATACCAGACGGTACACAGTAGTGTGTGAGGAGCGTACACCGCTATGTGGTGTCTGTATGGAAAATTGTCAATCTCCGTTTATTTTTATACGGAGTGACACACGCTGTCTCTGTATAGTTTTGAGTGTAATCAAACAGCAGATATACGAAACTGTTTGAAAAGCGGGCAGCTCAAGAAGGTGTAGGTCTGGAAAAATGGAATATCTCCTCGGTTTGTTTTTCCAGAGCCACACACAGATAGCTTGTATTTGTCCGTGATACCAGTCGGCACACGGTAGTGTGTGAGGAGCGTACACCACTATACGGTGTCTGTATGGAAAATTGTCAATCTCCGTCTATTTTTATACGGAGTGACACACGCTGTCTCTGTATAGTTTTGACCGTTATCAAACAGCAGATATACGAAACTGTTTGAAAAGCAGACAGCTCTATAAGGTGTAGGTCTGGAAAAATGGAAAATCTCCTTGGCTTATTTTTCCAGAGTCACACACAAATAGCTTGTATTTGTCCATGATACCAGCCAGTACATGGTAGTGTGTGAGGAGCGTACACCGCTATACGGTGTGTGAAAAAATGAACGCTCGGTAACTCACCAGAATAAAATAATAAAAGTTGGAGTGAATGAAAAAAACAGTTTGAACAGCAGTGTGCACACAGCAATGCAGCTATCAGGTTGCCTTAAAAGGCAGCCTAATCAACACCAGCACTGCTGCACACAACAAAAATCCTCCCCTTTCACTGCACACTAACTGTACAGCGAAAAGCGCTATCAGCAGAAGCAATTTTTTTTCTTCTTTCCTGCCTAACGCTCTCCCTTATTCAGAATCAGCAGCAGCACCTCTCCCTATTCTAGGATCGGCAGAAGTAAGATGGCGTTTGGCATTCACAGCCTTTGTGGCGCCACACAAAGCCAGCCAATCACTTCAATGCCCTTCTCTAAGATGGTGGTGGCCGCTGCCCATGTCATCACGTTGCCCACAGTGTGTGTCCTCCATCATTGGCTGAGAAAAGGTGCTGGAAGCATTATTTGAAAGGTGACTTTGGTGCTCTGCTTGGCGACCTCATGGCCGACCTCATGCTATGGTCGAGTTTCGATTGGCGAAACCCGACTTTAGCTAAAGTCGACTATTTTTGAATTTGACCGACCCGTTTCGCTCAACTCTACTCTTTGGTTCCGGTTACAAGTTTGGAGTTCAGCCCTTAGATTGCTCTATTTTTCTCTCTTCAATTGGTTCCCAAAAGAAAGATAGTCTCCCGTTTTATTTAACTGCAGCACAGTCAGTAATTCCACAATATTGGAAAACAACCCATACTCCCTTAATGCCGGAATGGTTTGCCTAGATATTTAATATTTGTAGGAAAGCTTGGGACATTGTGATAGATTTAGGAAATTGTGGGGTTAATGGTTTGCCTTTAACTGCCTTTAATTCTTTAATTGTCTTTTGCCTTTCATTGCTAGAATTTATTCTCATGATGCAGCAGTCTGTCAGTCTCCTCTTCAAGGAGACTATACTTGTTATCATATATGTTCTCAATAGTCAGAAACAACATGTTCTGGGTACATAGTAAATAAAGTATGACCCTGGGTAACAGTGGGGGCTACATTAGCTACATAGAGTTACATTTGTTGTAAATGGTATAAAATATTACCTTGTGTTTCATTATGTCAGATAAAGTGACTTGCTCACAACCTGTGTGCAGTTTTCTTTTTCTCCAAGCGTTTGTAAATTAAGGGCGTAAACTCCTAATTTGGCCTCACTGGTGATCTGGCATGCCTGACTTTGGGTCAGAACAAAAACAGCAACAACAGAAGCGACTGGATCCTGTTTCAGGACTCAGTAGATTTTTATAAATTATTTCAATAGATGGGTTGTTCTCACATGTAGTGTTTCTGGGTTGGGGCTGTGTGCTTACCTCAAGATTGTCACCTCATATCCTTTGTCTTCCCCTCATTCCCTTTTTCTGTACTGCTCCCTGTTAACCCTCCTCTCATCCCTCTTTTCCCTTCTAACATATATATTTTTTTTTCCCTTCCTTCTTTCTACTTATAGTCCCATACTCATAATGGATACCCACATATGTTTTTTTCCCTCTTTCTTTTTCTAACATCTATTTTGGAATGTTGGAATTTTCAGAATAATTCATTGCTGATATGAAAATTTTGGTCTTTTTTATGCAACTGCAATTTTGAGCAACTGTTTATATTTCAGCATGAATACTGTTATCTTTGATAAGTCCTGCATGACTTATTTGACCATACTATATTTGGTAGAATGTTGTGTTTTTTGTGTTCTCACTATTCATTAATAAAAACAAATTGAACATAAAAGCTATCACAAATCATTTAAACCCATACAGTGCCTTTAGTGTTTTAGTCAAGGAAGTTATTCTTATGGCTAAAAATCATCTTCTTAATCTCAATTTTTTTATTTTTAATTCATACATTTTTTTCAAATTAAAGGAGCATTGATGGGATCACAGTTCTCACCAGCCTTGGGAATTTTGTTTGTATCATGGTGGGAAGAGTTTTTTTTCTGAATCAAATCCCTGTCTTGTCAACATATCATGCTATGGTAGATATGTTGATGACATCCTAGTTATATGGAAAGGAGAGATATCCACTTTTATATGGAATATTTGAACAGTAATGATGTTAATCATTCGTTCATATTTTCAGGACCTAATAAAAAAACAAAAAGATAAAAGGAAGTAAGGCATTCACTAAAGTGGACACTCCACTGACAATGCCTTCCAAGAAGAAAGCAGGATAATCAAAATCAATAACAGAGGTTCTAAAAAACATAATATTTTTAGTTCATTTAACAAAGCTCAATACAGTACAAGGACCAATGCATGATATTCTATACAATAATAAAAATAAGTCAAAATGCAGTAATAATGATAGCTACAAAAAATAGCAGTGTTTTAAATAATATCAAGGATATGGGAAAACAACTGGTCATTTTCAGTACCCCCTCTAGCAGCCAGTACAATGAGATTGAAAACTTTATCCTATTTTTTCAAGATCTGTCCTCAATCAAATCCTCCATGGACAATATAAGTGTGTTGCTAAAAGAGGGCGATCCTTGAGGTACATTTTGTCCCCTACGATGTATCTTAAATTACAACAAAAGAAAAACTTGACTTTCAACCAAAGGTTTTTTTTTAAGTGCATGGGCAGTAAGTGCAACATGTGCCAATTTGCACATAAAACAGAAAAAATTCTCACCAGCGAGATCGCTGTGTGTGACACCTATCACCAACCGGCCCCCCTGATCGCTGTGGTGAGCCCTGGACATTTTTTTGATCGTTGGTCTCCCAATGGGCAGCACGCATCGCTGCGTGTGGCAGGCGGCAGACCAGCAATCAGCGAGCAGGAGCTGGTAATCAAGGTAAACAGCAGGTTTCTAAGTACCACGCGGCGCTTAGAAACCCACTGTTTACCTTGGTTACCAGCTCCCTGCACCAGCGCGCTGATAACTAAGGTACACAGCAATGCCGCGCGCTCATCGTCGCTGGTGCTGATCGCTGGTGAAGCTGCCTGTTTGGCAGCTCACCCGCGATCATGTAGGGACACACCAGCGATCCTGACAAGTTCATATCGTTGTCGGGATCGCTGGTGAGTCGCTATGTGTGATGGGGCCCTAACATAGCATATTGTGATACCATGACTCCTCCCCTCTGTCTTCTGTACTCTGGCAGTTCCAGTAGTGATATATAAGATGGACATATACAGTAGAAGAAGCTTAACCCTCCAAAAATAAATGACCGACTCCTTCTGCTCCTTGAATCCTTGCAAGGGGTGAATTGGGCACCTGCGTGGTGAAAACATTTTTCTTGAAAGGAGCTGGCAAGTCATATTAAAGTAAAAAAAAGCCTGCACTTTCCCAGTCTCTGCACACCATAAAGAACTGTTTCTTCTACTTGTTGGCTTTATAATGTGAAGGAGAAACTCTTTGAAGTCCTGCTCCAAAAGATTGACTAGATACAAGCGTGCATTACATGGTTGCAATTAAAATGGTTTTCCCCTACTGTAGAACCCTTTGACAATCACTTAAGTTCCCAATATATAGTATAAATAATTGATACTGACATACCACAGCGGCACCATTCCTGTAAAACCAGGGACTGAAGCTTGAGGAGGACAATTTGCATATTTCAGGTGCCTTCTGGGAAAAGCGAAGAGTCTCCCTCAGCAAGATCATTGGGTACAGCCAGGACCAGCTACTTGGAAAGCATCGCCAAACCAGGGATTGAAGTTTGAGGAGAGAAACCAGGGATTGAAGTTTGAGGAGAACAAATTGCATATTTCAAATTCCTTCTGGGAAAAGCGAAGCGTCTCCCTCAGCAAGAAGATCATTGAGTACAGCCGGGAAAAGCTGCTTGGAAAGCATCGCCAAACCACGCGCCTTACGGCACGCAAATATTTGCCTCTAAGACATTATTGCAAGAAAGCTTGGCTCATTGAGTAGATTACACAAGAAGGTTACACAGAGTAGAATACACAAGAAGGAAGACTCATAGCAAGTTAGCAGGATCTAGGAGCAACATGGCAGATTTGACAACCTATATGGTGAGCTGCAATATGTGCTACATGTTCATAGACTGATCAGAAAAAGAATCCAACTTCACCTGCCAGAATTGTAGATTACTGGCCCTTTTAGAAGAAAAGGTGTGGGGTCTGAAAGAAAGAATTGCAACTTTGAAACTCATCAAAGAAAATGAAGACTTCCTAGACAGAACAGACGCATCTCTACTGGTCACAGCACAGAAGGTGAAGAAAGTGTCTGAGAACCTCCAAAAGCAGATGAGTGGAAGCATGTGACCAAAAGGAGCAACAAGACCATGAAGACATCACCATTCACACAACTGAAAAACAGATACCACGGACGAAGATGGCACACCTATGGATGAGGCACGCAAAGAAGAAAAGGGCACACAGCACCACCCAGAATTGACAACAAAAAGTACAGCCAAGAAGCGAAGAAGAGTAGTAGTGTGGGAGACTCACTACTGAGAGGCACAGAAGCAGCCATCTGCAGACCGGACGTAATCGCAAGAGAAGTATGCTGCCTCCCAGGTGCTAAGATCAAGGATGTGACTGATAGGATACCAAATCTCATCAGTTCCAAGGACGTCCACCCATTTCTCTGGATTCATGTTGGCACCAATGACACGGCAAGGAAGAACCTACCAAAAATCTGCAAGGACTTTGAAGAGATGGGGAAGAAAGTAAAGGAACTGGATGCGCAAGTAATTTTTTCTTCTATCCTTCCACTAGACGAGCATGGCACCAGGAGATGGAACAGGATTCTTGATGCGAACAACTGGCTAAGACGATGGTGCAGACAACAAGGATTCGGATTCCTGGACCAGGGTGTGAATTACCTGTACGACAGACTCCTCGCCAGAGACGGACTACACCTCAACAAACCTGTGAAACAAACCTGTGAAACACACATTCGCCAGAAGACTCGCTAAACTCATCAGGCGGGCGTTAAACTAGAAGAAGTGGGGACGGGAAGAAAAACGTTAGACACGAACATGAAGCCAGAAAATATACTTATGAAGGATATGAGGTGTGGCAAATAATACCCAAGACAACATACTTGGAAAGGAGATAAGAAAATTTCTAAAACAATCCACAGGGAGGAGATTGGAACAAAACTAAATCCTCTAAACTGCATGCTCGCAAATGCCAGAAGCCTGCTAAACAAGATGGAAGAACTAGAAGCAGAAATATCTACAGGTAACTATGACATAGTGCGAATAACTGAGACATGGTTAGATGACAGCTATGACTGGGCAGTTAACTTACAGGGTTACAGTCTGTTTGGAAAGGATCGTAAAAATCGGAGCGGAGGAGGGGTTTGTCTTTATGTAAAGTCTTGTCTAAAGTCCACTTTAAGGGAGGATATTAGCGAAGGGAATGAGGATGTCGAGTCCATATGGGTCAAAAATACATGGAGGGAAAAAAAACAACAAAATTCTCACTGGGGTCTTTTATAAACCCCCAAAATATAACAGAAATCATGGAAAGTCTACTACTAAGGCAGATAGACGAAACTGCAACACATAATGAGGTCCTTTTTATGGGGGACTTTAACTACTTGGATACTAACTGGGAAACAGAGACCTGCGAAACCCATAAAGGCAACAAATTTCTGCTAATAACCAAGAAAAATTATCTTTCACAATTGGTGTAGAATCCAACCAGAGGAGCAGCACTTTTAGACCTAATACTATCTAACAGATCTGACAGAATAACAAATCTGAAGGTCGTCGGGCATCTAGGAAATAGCGACCACAATAATGTACAGTTTCACTTGTCTTTCACTAGGGGGACTTGTCAGGGAGTCACAAAATCACTGAACTTTAGGAAGGCAAAATTTGACCAGCTTAGAGATGCCGTTAATCTGGTTGACTGGGACACTGTCCTCAGAAATAAGAATACAGATAATAAATGGGAAATGTTTAAGAACATTCTAAGTAGGCACTGTAGTCGGATTATACCTTGTGGGAATAAAAGGACAAGAAATAGGAAAAACAAAGAAATCAGAGGGGCAATTAACAGTGAAAAGAAAGCTTTTAAACTACTAAAGCAGGATGGCACCTTTGAAGCTCTAAAAAACTATAGGGAGAAAAATACTTTATCTAAAAAAACTAATTAAAGCTGCCAAAAAGGAAAGCAAGAAACACATTGCTAAGGATCGTAAAACTAATCCCAAACTGTTCTTCAACTATATCAATAGTAAAAGAATCAAAAGTCAAAGTGTAGGCCCCTTAAAAAATTGTGAAGAAAGAATGGTTGTAGATGATGAGGAAAAAGCTAATATATTAAACACCTTCTTCTCCACCGTATTCACGGGGGAAAATAAAATGCTAGGTGAAATGCCGAGAGACAAAGAAAACCCTTCATTAAGGGACACCAATCTAACCCAAGAAGAGGTGCAAAACTGGCTAAATAAGATTAAAATAGATAAATCTCCAGGTCCGGAAAGCATACACCCACGAGTACTAAGAGAACTAAGTAATGTAATAGACAAACCATTGTTTCTTATATTTAGGGACTCTATAGCGACAGGGTCTGTTCCACAGGACTGTTGCATAGCAAATGTGGTACCAATATTCAAACAGGGCTCTAAAAGTGAACTTGGAAATTATAGGCCAGTAAGTCTAACCTCTATTGTTGGTAAAATAGTTGAATGGTTTCTGAGGGATGTTATTCTGGATTATCTTAATGAGAATAACTGTTTAACTCCATATCAGCATGAGTTTATGAGGAATCGCTCCTGTCAAACCAATCTAATCCGTTTTGATGAAAAGGTAAGCTATAGACTGGACCAAGATGTGTCTTTGGACGTGGTATATCTTGATTTTTCCAAAGCATTTGATACCGTGCCACACAAGAGATTAGTACACAAAATGAGAATGCTGGGTCTGGGGGAAAATTTGGGTAAATGGGTAAGTAACTGGCTTAGTGATCGAAAGCAGAGGGTGGTTATAAATGGTATATTCTCTAACTTGGTCAGTGTGACCAGTGGGGTACCGCAGGGGTTGGTGTTGGGACCTATTCTCCAACATATTTATTAACTATCTGGTAGAAGATTTACACAGTAAAATATCAATATTTGCAGATGATACAAAACTATGTAAAGCATTCAATACAAGAGAAGATAGTATTCTGCTACAGATGGATCTGGATAAGTTGGAAACTTGGGCCAAAAGGTGGCAGATGCGGTTTAGCAATGATAAATGTAAGGTTATACACATGGGAAGAAGGAATCAATATCACCATTACACACTGAACAGGAAACCACTGGGTAAATCTGACATGGAGAAATACTTGGGGATTCTAGTTAATGATAAACTTACCTGGAGCAGCCAGTGCCAGGCAGCGGCTGCCAAGGCAAACAGGATCATGGGGTGCATTAAAAGAGGTCTGGATACACATGATGAGAGCATTATACTGCCTCTGTACAAATCCCTGGTTAGATCGCACATGGAGTACTGTGTACAGTTTGGGGCACCCGTGCTCAGGAAGGATATAATGGAACTAGAGAGAGTACAAAGGAGGGCAACAAAATTAATAAAGGGGATGGGAGAACTACAATACCCAGAGCGATTAGCAAAATTAGGATTATTTAGTCTAGAAAAAAGATGACTGAGGGGCGATTTAATAACCAAGTATAAGTATATAAGGTGACAATACAAATATCTCTCTGAGGATTTGCTTATACCAAGGAAGGTGACAGTCACAAGGGGGCATTCTCTGCATTTGGAGGAGAAGGTTTTTCCACCAATATAGAAGAGGATTCGTCACTGTTAGGACAGTGAGAATCTGGAATTCTTTGCCTGAGGAGGTGGTGATGGCAAACTCAGTCGAGGGGATCAAGAGAGACCTGGATGTCTTCCTGGAGCATAACAATATTGTATTTTACAGTGATTAGGTTCTTTAGAAGGATGTAGATCAGGGGATTTATTCTGATGGATTATAGGCTGAACTGGATGGACCATTTGGCCATGTCAGAAAGAGGTTAAAGAAAATGCAATTTTACTCCAAAATGTGAACAAGGCTTTACAGTTTTTCATATTCAACCTAATTTAGTGGTGAGATCACTCCCTATACACAGAAGTGATACATTTAGGGTTCAGAGAAGGGCAGATTATCCTGTCTATGGCTATGCAAAAAACATTAAAAATATTGTAGCAAGTTCATGAACTCAAGAGTGAAGGGAAGCAAAAGGCCAGAAAAAGCCATACACCTGACAAATGCTATTGAGAACTCTGCTATTAGAAGTGGGAGGAAAGAACAAAGACAAAAAAATCTAAATAATAAAAATAAAAATATTGGAGAAAGAGAAACCAATCACAAACTAAAATGTTTCTATACTAATGCACAAAGCATGGGCAGCAAACAAGGAGAATTGGAACTACTAACGCAGGAAAAGAAATATGATGTCGTTGGAATCACAAGGCTAGAAGGATACAACTTATTTGCAAGAAACAGACTTGATAAGCAAGGAGGAGGTGTCACATTGTATGTTAGAAACGCGTATATCTGCACAGAGATTAAAGCTTCAGAGACTGGGAGTTCTGTGGAAACTGTTTGGGTAAGAATACAAGGACAGAACAATGGAAAGGACACCATTGTAGGCATTTACTACAGGGCGCCAGTGTAAGCTGAAGATATGGATGAACTCTTTATGCATCAAATGGCCAAGTTCTCCAAAAAATATGACATAGTTGTCATGGGAGATTTCAACTATCCAGACATTTGTTGGGAATCTCTCTCAGGCAAAACTAACAGGTCAAGGAAATTCTTATCCTCTCTTGCTGACAACTTTATCTTCCAAAAGGTAGGGGAGAAAACAAGGGGAACTGCTATCTTGGATCTAATCCTTATAATCAGGGAGGAAATAGTTGAGGAGGTAAAAGCGGCTGGGACTCTAGGAGGTAACGACCATGCTATTTTAGAATTTTGGATAACTAGAGGAGGAAGACCTGTGAAGACTCAGATGTCAAGGTTAGATTTCAGAAAGGCAGATTTTAAGGGATTCAGAAAGAGAATTGGAGGGATCCAATGACTGGATATCCTTAAGGACAAAAATGTCCAGGAAGGATGGGAAATCTTGAAAAATGAAATTCTCAAAGCACAATTGTTAACAGTTCCGAAGAGAGGGAAGAATAGGAAGCATTTAAGGAAACCAGGATGGATGAACACAAAACTTAAGCACATGCTAAAAAGGAAGAAAGAAATGTTTATAAAATGGAAAGAGGGAGGCATATCTAAAGAAGAATATAATGCTATCTGCAGAACCTGCAGGGCACGAATCAGATTATTAAAGCCGACAAAGAATTGAGGCTTGCAAGAGACGTCAAAAGCAATAATAAAGGATTTTGGGGATATGTCAAAAGTAAAAGAAAAGAAGTCAAAGATGCTATAGGATTTTTACAGGATGAAAATGATGAAATGGTAAGACAGGATGTTGAGAAGGTCGAACTTTTAAATTCCTATTTTGCATCTGTTTTCTTTCAGAAAGGAAATGTAACATCAACTATTCTTCACTGCCCTATTAAGGGAATAGAAGAATCCATGATATCTAAAAACAGAAAGATAGTGAGGAAAAACACTTAGCTAACCTAAATGAATTCAAGACTGAATTCAGACAGATACCTAGCCCTGACCTATTCAAGCGTGCTTTAGAAACCCATCTCTTCAAACAAGCCTACCACATCAACTACTCAGTAAACTAACTTTGCCCTGTTCCCTCCTTCCAAATATTATTCTGAATCTGCACCCTACTATTCATCTGTCTCCACACCCTCCATGCACACGATAACTGCACTTGATACTTGACTATTGCACTTAAACACACGGGCTGATGACCAGATGATGCAGCTTTATATGAAAATCCCTATTTATTATAATTGTCAGACCTGAAATAACAGGCACTTTTCACCTACTGTGTCCCCCCCATTTCCATGTTGATTGTAAGCTTGCGAGCAGGGACCTCACCCCTAATGTCACTGTTTAAATTGTCTTAACTTGTATTGAATTTATTGTCCGTACATGTCCCCGCTTAATTGTAAAGTGCTGCGGAATATGTTGGCGCTATATAAATATTATTATTATTATTATTATCATTACTCAAGTCTCCAGGTTCAGATGAATTACACACCAGAGTACTGAAGGAGATAGCAGAAGAAATTTTTGAACCCCTCTGCATAATCTTTGATAATTCGTGGAGAACAGGAGAAGTCCCAGAAGACTGGAGAAGAGCAAATGTTGTTCCTATCTTCAAAAAGAGGAAGAAGGTGGACCCAGGCAACTATAGGCCGGTGAGTCTGACTTCTATACCAGGAAAGATCTTGGAACAAATTATTAAACAACATGTATGTCAGTACCTGGATAAGAATGAAGTGATTAAACAGAGTCAGCATGGGTTTGTAACTAATAGGTCATGTCAGACTAACTTAATTTCCTTCTATGACAGAATCACTTATTGGATAGATCAGGGAAATGCTGTAGATATAGTATATCTTGACTTCAGCAAAGCATTTGACAAAGTATCTCACACCATCGTTATTGAAAAAATGACTAAGTATGGAATGGACAAGGCAACTGTTAGGTGGATTCATAACTGGCTTAGTGATCGGACACAAAGAGTGGTCGTAAATGGCTGCACATACATTTGGAAGAATGTCTCAAGTGGGGTACCACAGGGCTCTGTCCTGGGCCCTGCATTTTTCAACATCTTTATCAACGATATAGATGAAGGAATTGAGGGTAAACTGATTAAATTTGCTGATGACACAAGCTAGGAGGTATAGCTAATACTAGAGAAGAGAGAGAGAGGATTCAAAAATATATAAATAAACTGGAACAGTGGACAGCAACTAACAGAATGGTTTTTAACAGGGAAATACACAAAGTACTACATCTGGGCAATAAAAATGAAAAAAGCATACACAGAATGGGAGGAATAGGGCTAACCAACAGCACATGTGAAAAAGACTTGAGTATACTAATAGATCCCAGACTGAATATGAGTCAACAGTGTGATGCAGCAGCAAAAAAGGCAAATGCAATTCTAGGATGTATTAACAGAAGCATACAGTCTAGATCACATGAAGTTATTATTGCCCTCTTCTCCTCTTTGGTCAGACCTCATCTGGAATACTGTGTCCAGTTTTGGGTGCCACATTTTAAAAAAGACATCAACAAACTGGAGCAAGTTCAGAAAAGAGCGACCAGAATGATGACTGGTCTGCAAACCCTGTCTTATGAGGAAAGGTTGCAGGATTTGGGAATGTTTAGCTTGCAAAAGAGAAGACTGAGAGGAGACTTAATATGTCACGTGGACCCGTCCTGTGTGACACGACCCGCAGGCCGGTAACTAAAACATCAAGACACGGCACGCGTAACTGTCCTGTGTGACACGACCCGCAGGCCGGTAACTAAAACAAGACACGGGGGAAGGGGAAACAGTTACAATGGTGGGCCCTGTGATAGGGAGCGGGGACATGGAGACCTGCTGCACTCCCCTGAGTCAGTGTCCCTCACACGCCTAACGTTCCCTATACAGGCTCCTCACCTGTCGCCGAGCCGGAACCTGTCACCCTAGCACACCCTAAACCTATCCCTTGCAAGGGAGCTGGGTGGTGTAGGCACTGGCCCCACCGCTGTACTAATACACACCAGGGAAAAATACAAACAGGGATAATACCACTTAGCTTAGCTCTGTTGCTATTGCTCCCAGCAACAGAGTCCACCACCAGAATGGAGCTTTCCTCCAGAATAGCTGCTACTTCTCCAAGCTTTGTCAGAGCTGCAAGAAACACCTCTCTGTAATTCTTTCCTTCACCAGACTTTACACCAGAGCTCCAATGAGCTGCTCCCTGTAGTTCCTTCCTTCACCAGTCTTGGTTGGAAATGAGCAATATCACCAACACCTGCCCATAGACCATGTGACCCTATATAGGAAAAGGAAAAGGGAATGGTCAAATGATCAGGGGCCAAAAGCTGCTATAATCCCAGTGACCACCAGGGGCAAAAGGCAAAGCAAAGGAAACATCAACTGCAATGACCCTAACGGCCACAGGGGTCAAAACTAGAACTGAAACCACCAGCTTAAGGAAAAAAAAAGGTTACTAGTGCTTTTATCTGTCATAATCCAGCATGGATCATGACATAATAACTACAAATATCTCAAGGGCTGTCATATTGTAGAAGGATCATCTTTATTCTCATTTGCACAAGGAAAGACTAGAAGCAATGGGATGAAACTGAATGGGAGGAGACACAGATTAGATATTAGAAAAAACTTTTTGACAGTTAGAGTGATCAATGAGTGGAACAGGCTGCCACGAGAGGTGGTGAGTTCTCTTTCAATAGAAGTCTTCAAACAGAGGCTGGACAGACATCTGTCTGGGATGATTTAGCCAATCCTGCTTTGAGCAGGGGGTTGGACCAGATGGCCCAGGAGGTCCCTTCCAACTCTACGATTCTATGATTCTAAATTCAGCTTTACAGATTAGTATAATACAAAATATGGTTCATCAAAGTTCCACTGAATTTGTGTCGCCATCTACTGAGAAATCTGAGTAAGGTGGAACCAGAAGATGGAGGAAGCATGGATTTGAAGAGAGCAGCAGGTCAGGTGGTAGCTCTGGCGCAGTTACAAAATATATAAAACGCCCTTGAGAAAGAGCCACGGAGGACTGAACGCGCCATTGCTGCTGTTCCCCCCACCAGATATGCACAAGATAAATTCTTCTGGTGGCACATCAGGCAGATGACTCAGGAGTGTGCTTAGCAGTTGGCAGAAATAGGAACACCTCCTAGAAATGTTTGGATACCTGAAGGTCCTTCTTGCCTGAGGACTGGCAAGCTAAAAAGAGTGAGGATTGTAAGGGGTTTGAGAGGACTCATCAAAGTTCCATAATACTTGTGACCAAATGTTGCCATCTACTAAGCAAGCTGAGTAAGGTGGAAGCGGCAGACGGAGGAAGTGATCCTCAGACAATGGATTTGAAAAGAGCAACAGGTCACGCAGCGTAGTTACCAAATATAAAAGGGCAGAGAGACAAGGCAAGAAGGCAGTTGGCACCAACCAATGAGAGAGGAAGGACGTGTGAGTGGTGGAATGCAGAGGCAGAACAACCGAGGAGTGGCCGGGGCCTGAGACCAGCGGGACATTGTAGGTCAAACACCAAAATCCAGACTATGCAGGTCAAGACCCAGACTGCGCAGGTGAAGTCTGAAGCCTAGTCTACCCCAGTTGAGACTTGATATCTGGATGCCACAGGCCAAGCACCTGTAACAGGGGGCAGGGTGGTAGTAATGTCTGAGCGTCACTTCTTTGATACCCTGGCCCGCTACAGGAAATCGTGTACTGTGAGGTTGCATGTGCGATGATGCTTCAAGATCTGAGAACCCCACAGTCCCCGTTAATGTACTGGGTGCAGAACCATCCATTTAACCCTCTCAGTCAGGAAGCCAGACCAGCTCTTATAAACAGTGCTCTTTTTATGCACAATCAAACAGGTGAACAGGGAGTTACAGGTTATGCATTCTTCATCACTTCCCACACAGTTCCATTCTTGGAGTACAGTTTACAATTTGTTTCTGGCAATAAGTATGACACAGTAATGAGGAGAGATCTTTAATGCCTGCATTTTCATTAGGGGTGGGATCCACGTGTGTCACTATGTCCTGATACCTTGTGTCCTTTGTTATATCAGTCCCAGGGGCCGCTTGTAGAAACATGGTCCCTGTTTCAGTACCCACAGCATGGCGATACTTTGTCAGAAGGTCCCTTTCTCACTGGACAGTACTTTCAGTATCCACAGCAGGGGGCTACTTGTCCTAAGGACCCCTTATCGCTGGACAATACCTTCAGTACCCACAGCAGGGCGCTACCTCATCCTAAGATCCCCTTCTTGCTGTACAGTACACTTCCTAGACTTATAAGCCTCTCTCTTGCAGAGTTCCTCACTTGCCTGTTGTACCACTGCATCTTTATTTAGATCATTTTAATCATGAGCCTTGTAGTTCCACACTACGAAAAACCTGTGTTGTCTCTTTCTCTTCCTATTCTTGACTTACTCCCCTGAATCCGCAGAGCTCCCTCGCAGTATGGGCCATACTTCAAGTTAACCCTCACACTGTCTTTGTGCCTGCTCTCTGTGTTACTGGCCAGATTTCACCTTTCACCTACATTCTATACAAGAGGGAAAAAAAGACAGTGACATCTTGTGGCGATTGGTGAGTACTGGAGTCCACAGATAAATTAACAATTACCTCAAGAAATCCTATCAAGAACAAAACATCATTCACATTCTACATAATCTATACCACATGTCTTCAGGGGAGAACATGGCAGTTGGTCCACCTCCTCACATACCGAATGTCGAACTCTGATCATCGTACGGGACCGGACGTCTGCTGTGGGGAAAAGGGCCATTACTTCCAGCATAGATGCACATGCAAAGTGTGGATCGGGGCCAAGCAGTGGAATGGATCAGGGTTCAGTCAGTTCAAGAAGGTCACACAAAGTATTAAGAGACTGGCTACTAAAGACTCACGGCATAGTGGGAAGTACAGGTAACCCACATTAGTGCCAGTATAATACAACAGAATATTTGAAGGACTTGCTGTAGTGACGGGTCTATCATTGTGTTTGCAACCTGTGAAAGACAAAGCAAAGGAATATTAAAGCACAATTCATACTGAGAGATAGAATAGAAAATAAGATATTAAACTGTTAGACTATTATTGTTGCCATTACTACTGATATTGTGTGACTTGATACCCTCTGCCCAAATAACTGACTGCTTCCATAATTGACACCTTTATTTCCGTGTTAACAAAATAAATAGCTTAGTTGATTACTCCCACCTCATCTCTATCTGCATGTTGAATACCAGTTACCTGTTCATAGAATAGAGTATATAGCAGTGGGGTTGTGCTCCTGGTGGTCTATAATGTGTCTCAAAGTGTTGCGAGTGTCAGTCCGTTCTACTATCAACTGTCTCTCGTCAAGCTTTCGGTCTCTAATAAAATTATGTAACCACCAAGCACTTTACCTCCTGAAAAACACTGTAACTATTAAACTCTTAGGCTTTCTGTGAGAAAAGCTGTTAAATGAGTCAACAGTGTGATGCAGCAGCATTAAAGACAAACACAATTCTGAGTTGCATTAACAGAGGCATAGAGTCTAGATCACGTGAAGTTTTTATCTCCCTCTAGTCCTCTTTGAAACACAACTCTGCAAAGGAATATGTGGATTTTGTCCGCACTACGCAATAGTGTTTGAAATATGCCCCTCATGGCTGTTGATTACTGGCTTGAGGCAACTAGGTGCTATGATGCTCCTGATAGTAGGTGTTCTACGGTACGTTATTCCAGGATTTCTTGGGAGGATTTTACGGAGGACAGGGTCATCAAGTAGGATGTACCAATTTTTCTGTAAAACGGATTTCCTTGTGTTGATTGCTATATTGAGTTATAAAATTCATGAAAATTTATTATCAGTACCATTTTTAACATTATTCCCTAACAGCGCTGTCTGTTTCAATTTCATAGAATTTTTATAGGCATGTTTTACCAGGTGTGAGGGATATTTCTGGGGTAAAAAAAAAAATTTCTGAGAAAAGCAGACTTGTGTTTAAAATCAGTATCAGTGGTACAGTTCTTTCTGATATGGCAAAATTGATTGTTGGGGATATTTTCCAGCCAGTTAGGATAGTGCCCATTGCTGAAGTGGATATAGCTATTAGAGTCAACTTTCTTAAAAAAGGTTTTACTACAGATCCTGTTATTTTCAATGAAAAGAGTGACATCTAAAAAGTTAATACTAAAAACATCATAAAAAGCAGTAAAGGAAATACCCCAGTTGTTGTTGTTCATTTGTTGGATAAAATCATTAATATTGTTTTCTGTATTGTCCCAAACATAAAATAAGTCATCAATAAATCTTATAAAATACAATATATTTTTGCCAAATTTCATTAAAATCAAATATTTCTTCAAAACCCCCCATAAAAAGATTCGCAAATGTAGATGCTATTTTCGAGCCCATCGCGGTCCCATTCCTTTGATGGTAAAACTCATTTTCAAATGTAAAATAATTATTTTTTAATAGAAATTCTAGTCCCTTGGCTAAAAAGTTTTTTGTCAAATAGAGAGTCTCTCATCAAATTTAAGAAAGTAATAAAAACAAAGTAGTCCCACATCATGTGGGATATTATAATATAGTGATGCATCGTCCATGGTTAAAAAAACATAACTGGTTTTCCAAGGGATATTTTGTAGTAGCGCCAGTAGATGAGAGGAGTCTCGAAGATGACTCTTGAAGTTAAAAACGTGTATTAGCGTGGTTCTATCAATGTATTGTGCCAAATTGGAAGTTAATGAGTTAATTCCTGCAATAATTGGTCTGCCTGGGGGGCTTTGCATGTTTTTATGTATTTTTGGGAGATGGTAAAAAAATGGGACACTAGAGTTTTTTATACTTAAAAAATTCCTTTCTTTTTTATTAAAAATATCCAACTCAAAATTTTCTAAAATGAATTCATTATATTTAGCGATAGATGAAGTATATTCTTTAAGGGTGCTTTTTTATAATAATTATCATCAGAAAGAATCCTCATAGCTTCATTAATATAATCCTTGCGATTTTGTATCACTATCCCTCCGCCTTTGTCGGCTGATCTGATTACAATATCTTTATTAGAGGCCAGGGATTTCATTGCCAGTTTTTCAGCCAAACGTAAATTGAGTTTTTTATTACTACTAATGATTGAAGTTTTTTTCTTTGTAATTTTTTCTATTTGTTTTAGTACAATGTCACAAAAGACACTGATATGATGACCTTTGTCTTCTATAGGATAAAAATTTAACTGGAACATCTAGATGAAAAAAATTATCTGTTTCAGATTTAGTTTCAACAGGTTTATTAATATTCTTATTTTCCCTTAATAAAAAATGTGTTTTGAGAGTCAATTTTCTCACAAAGGTTTATAAGTCCAAAAAAAGATCAAATTCTTTAGAATTATTAGTTGGGCAAAAGGATAAACCTTTACATAATAATGAACTTTCATTTTCCATTAAAACATGATCAGACAGGTTAAAAATGCTGGATTTTGCCTTTCCTTCCATAGAAGAGGATTTCTTTATGAGGAAGTCATTTTCCCTTTTTTTATTTTTGTTTCTCCCTCCCCTGGAACCTCTGTGACGCTTTTTCTTTTGCCCATTCTTGGAAGAAAAACCTGATTTGTTTGGGAGTTTTTGAAAAACCGGGGCAAAAAAGGAACAGTGCCAGTGTTGGACATATTTGAGTTATCAATTAAACAGGTGTTATTCAGTTGAGATGAAATTAGCATACTTCGTGTAGTATCGTGGACTGAAAGATCCAACAGTGATATAGGGATAGAGTCTGAAAAATTTGTAGGGGAATTATTTGATTGAGAGGGTTTATTAATTACTTTCCTGTCGGGAGTATTTTTATCTTAATTTTTATTTTTTTCTTCATTAAGTTTATTAATTTGAGATCTAATATTTTCAAGGTGTTTTCTGGCTTCAGATAAAGTCTGGGAGTGATTTAAAATATCTTCCTTAGCAGTCCTTGGGGATGCTTTGGGAGTACTCATATTGATTCTTACATCAGTTGTCTGCTTAATGACAGGATTTTTATCTACAGTTTTTTCATTAGTTACTTCATTATTAGGAGTAGTTTCATTGGTAATTTTCAGCTCTTTTAGTTTCTCAATTTTTTTACTTGTTTTATTTTTATAATCATCTCTATCTCTCTGTAGTTTTTTAGATTTTCTTAAAATCATTTAATTTTCAAGCTGCATAATAAAAGTGGTTACATTTGAATTAATTTTCTTAAATTCAGGATGTGAAAGGAAAGGTTTTAGATCTTCAGAGAGCTGCTTAATTTTAATAGTAGCAATATCGCACAATTGTGTTCTTTTTTTTAACATTTTAACATGTTACTCATGCAGTTCTCTAGATTATCATTCCAGTCAGTTGTGAAATCTAGGTCATCAGGGAATGGTGAGTTGTGCATGATCCTCAGACCCCTAGGACAAATTTTCTCTCTCAGATAAATGGAGAGAAAATGAGCGTCAAGATTATAATGCAGTTCTTCCTTTAGTGCTTCTTTAAAGTCATAAAAAATCTTACGAAGTCTTTTAGTTTCATCCTAAAACACATATATACTGAGCAAGAAAAGCAAATAGACACGAACTCCTAAAGATATGCCTCAGCTTCCTCCAGCTCTGCCGCCTGACAATTAGACCACTTATACTATACTAACAAGTTCCTGCAAGTGTATCCAATATGGAAGAGACATATGTTGAAATAAACCATTAGTTAAAAATTACATTGTAAGGATCTAAATTTTAATCAATTAAAAATAAATGTTACTAAAAACAAATATATATTTTTTTAAAATCTTAGGTTTGGCTTATTATTCCTATTTAATGATGAATTAGAATAAAGGGAAAAAAAAAGAACAAGAAGAAAAAAAAAGGAAATCACTCATCTGCCAAAATTATACTGGGGTCCAAAGACAGTCCGGAAAGAGGAGAGGAGTTACTGCTCTGTAGAACTACTATTTCTCTGAGTGGAGATAGAATAGAAAAAATTGAAAAAAATGGGGTTTAGGGATTTCCCTTACCTGCTCTGTGGGAAAAAGAGAGAGTGAAGCTATATTTGTAATTATGGTGTAAAATGTATCAGGAAGGACCAAGAACACCTTTGGACCCCAGTATAATTATAAAAATGATTACTGGTATTTTTTTTTAAGTTTGTGAATATTCCTCTCAGAAATATCTGTATATAACCAATCATTCCTTTGTCCTAAATAAATCATCCTCTGACATGATTTACTATCCTCAGGTGGTGTTGATAACGCTGCTGAAGGAGTGATTTTTTTTAACACTTTGGTATGGGACTTACACTGGCACTGGTCGCTGTATAATCTGATTCTGTGTGGGAGTTTTTAACAGCCATGTTGTATCTGGAGAAGCTCTATGTGCTCCTCCTGTGGTACAATCCTAAAGGTGTATGCAATATTGCAGGTGTGGAGCACATCATCCTTCCCACTCTGCCACTGAGCTTTGGCAGATGAGTGATTTCCTTTTTTCTTTTCTTTTTTTTCCCTTTATTCTAATTCATCATGAAATAGGAATAATAAGCTGAACCTAAGATTTAAAAAATATATATATTATTTTTTATTAATAAAAGATTTATTTTTAATTGATTAAAATTTAGATACTTACAATTTAATTTTAAACTAATGGTTTATTTCAACACATGTCTCTTCCACATTGGATACACTAGCAGGAATTTGTTAGTATAGCCGAGTGGTCTAATTGTCGGGTGGCAGATCTGGAGGAAGCTGAGGCATATCTTTAGGCGTTCGTGTCCGAGATTTGCTTTTCTTGCTCAGTATATATGTGTTTTATAATTTTCTTTATTTTTTTCCTTTTGTTCAACAACCTGTGAAATTAAAATAGACATGTCAATATAAGAACAGCTTCTATTACTATGAATATTTATACTGTCTGCTTACTATGAACTTTGACATGTGTCATCGGACTGTTTGGAGCTAATTTTTTTTAAATCTGTGTGTACTTAATGCACCACCTATGTATGCTTCATGTGGTATTTCCTGAAGAAGAGGTTGCAAAAGCCTTGAAACGCGTAGAATAAACCACTGTCAAACTTTATTAACCTTCTGGATTTTCATCATTTGGGCAGCGCGGACGAAATCCACGTATTCCTTTGCAGAGTTCTGTTTCATATAGTTGGTGACCGACTTGTGGATCTGCGGCAGCCCTTATCTATACATGCTTTGAATACCTACTACCAGGTGAGCAGTTTTTTGTCAAACCGCTTACTATATTTGTGGGATAAGACCCTATATTGCGCTTGTGTCTCCCTTTTTCCTCACAATAGTAGTCTACTCCTCTTTGGTCAGACCTCATCTGGAATATTGTGGCCAGTTCTGGACACATTTTAAAAAAGACAAACTGGTGCAAGTTCAGAGAAGAGCGACCAGAATGGTGAGCAGACTGCAAAGTATGTCCTATGAGGAACAGTTAAAGGATTTGGCAAAGTTTAGCTTGCAAATGAGAAGACTGAGAGGAGACTTAATAGCTGTCTACAAATATCTCAAGGGTTGTCACACCGTAGAGGGATCAGATTTATTCTCAAAGAAAGACTAGAAGCAGTGGAATGAAACTGAAAGGGAGGAGACAGATTAGAGAAAAAAAATTGATAGTAAGGGTGATCAACAAGTGGAACAGGTTGCCATAAGAGGTGGTGAGTTCTCTCTCAGGTCCCTTCCAACTCTAATTTCCATGATTCTAGGAAATTGACACCTGTGTTTTTTATATTCCTTCCACCTTCCTTAAATGGGGAACTAACCGGTCACCAAAGCTTGTTATATCCTCTCACTATGCACACACACGCGCACAAAGAACTATTATATAAGTGCATCATGATAAAAAAAAACACCCTGCCTACCACTACATGAAAACAACCAAACTGTTTACATGGTTTCCCCGCATGTCAAAGAAGCATTCACTAACAACATCGTCATTAATGTATTGCGAAATATGATGGCACTATATAAACAACAGAAATAAAAATTAAATATTGGTTACCACTCAGCTGACTCAGAGACAGGTATGACAAGTGGATGAAATCCTAAATGTTTTCTTTGGTCAACTTTCATTTACATCATTTTAATACCTATTACATGCAGTTTTTATGAAACAGGCATTATACTGCTATCTGATACACTGTACAATTGGTCACCAGTTAGGTTAATTTTCCTCTCCTTTCGAACAAATCAAGGCTTTCAAACTACAAGCTAAATGCAGCGATCCAGTACATTCAGCTAGTGATTACCCATATGTTTAGTTAAGGCAATGTGAGCAAATTTATACAGGAACCCATTGATGAATATGTAAATTGTGTGATCCAACAGTAATAAATTGAAATGTTATAGAGCAATTAAGTCATTTCTTCTACAGTGGATCACTTGTAAAACAACATAATACATAGTATTCCATCATTAGATGACAGCCTTGTAGCTCTTTTTATCTATGCAGCATGTTATCTTTTGACGCATATTTTATTGAAATGAAAACATTTAAACACCATTAAATTATGTAAACCAAGACATGTTTCTGAATCTAGACTTTCCATTTACATGTCATAAATGAAATTTCTGGAATTACAAGTAAACATTACTATAAGATTCTTTTCATTTACACCAACACAAAATGCCATTGATATCGATATATGTACAGTGGCACATAACGTTGGGGCACCCATGGCCAAAATTACTGCTATTGTGAACAGTTAAGCAAGTTGAAGATGAAATTATCTCTAAAAGACCTAAAGTTAAAGATTACACATTTCCTTTGTATTTTAGTCGAAAATATATGTATATATTGTCACCTTTTACATTTTAAAAATTACAAAAAGGAAAATTGGCCAATGCAAAACTTTGGGCACCCTTGGAGATTTGTGTGTTCAGCTATCTTTGATCAAGGTTTCAGACCTTAATTAGCCTGTTAGGTTTTGTCTTGTTCACTATCATCATTAGGAAAGGCCAGGTGATGCAAATTTCCCAGCTTTATAAAATCACAGCCTCCTCTAACCTTGTGCCAAAAGACAGCAGTCAGGAGTTGTTATAAGCAGCTGCCTAGTACTCTGAAAGTGACAATGTTATAAGAAAATAAAGCGTTTTTAAGTTGCCCTTTCCTCAATTTGAAATGTAATTAAGAAATGGCAATTAACAGGAACAGTGGTGGTCAAGATAAGATCCGAAAGACCAAGCAAAATCTCAATGAGACTGGCTCGTAAAATTGCTAGAGAGACAAATTAGAACCACTTTCCTGACTGCAAAAGATCTCCAGAAAGATTTAGCTGGCTCTGGAGTTGTGGTACATTGTTCTACTGCAGAGACACATGCACAAATATGGACTTTTTAGATGAATCATCAGAAGAAAGCCTCTCATGCTTCCTCACCATAAAATTCAGCATCACAAGTATGCAAAAGAACATCTAAACAACACTGATGCATTTTGGAAAACGTCCTGTGGGCCAATGAGTTTAAAATAGAACTCTTTGGCCACAATGATCAAAGGTATGTGTGGAGAAAAATGGGCACAGAATTTCAGAAAAAGAACATCTCGTCAGCCATTAAGCATGGGGGTAGATCAATCATGCTTTGGGGTTGTGTTACAGCCAATGGCACGGGGAACATTTCATGGGTAGAGGAAAGAATGTATTCTGTGAAATTTCAACAAATTCTTGATGCAAACATAACATCAACTGTGAAAACCTGAAGTTGAAAAGTGGATGGCTTCTACAAATGAATAATGATCCTAAACACACATCAAAATCCACAGTAGATTACCTGTGCTCAGATCTTGAGGGTGAGGTATTGAAGGCTCAGGTGGACTCTCCTGTTTCTTGTCCTTCAGGGAAATTATTTGTGCCTTTACATTTGCATCTATTAATTTTAGGAGATCATCACTCGGTTCTTGAAGGTCACCCAGGTAGCAATGATTATCATGGACCTAAGGACTTGTATGGCTGATTTTGTTCTGTGCTTGTCACTGTGACTGTTTTTCAAACTCATTTTCCAAAAAAAAACATGTGCATGTGCATGTGCATGTGAATTATAATGGGTACGTGTTCTTTCAGTGTAGAACATGGACTGCACATGTACTGTATGAAAAAAACAAACATCTAAAGGAGGCTTTGTCGAATGTGTTTCTAACAACTATCCATACTTCCTCTCCTATCCTTTTGTTCAAAAATCCAAAAGCCCTGATTGATTCATTGTTCACACAAGTTTTGATGAGAGAGTTTGCTGAAGTCAGAAGTGCACCTGAAAAATGATGTGAGCCTCTGTACACCTTGCCACAAAACTTGCCTCGGTCAGAAACTTTATTAAGATTTCTGATGTAAAGCACTCCACTGCTTGTCATGACTTAGGTGGGCTGCAGCATCATTCCTCTGTTTTGCCCCATCTACCAGGGCCGGACTGGGACTAAAATTCAGTCCTGGCATTTGAAGTTACACAGGCCCACTAGTCACATGGTGACTATATAATATCTTTGTACACTTGTAGTTTACAAGAAGTGAGAGGAGATTAACACGATTAAATAACATGTAGTCACCGCTGTGCCCAGGATTTCAGCTCAGTCCTATTTATTGCTTTTAGGTACAGTACTCCTCCCAAATCTCTGTCCCCTTTTGTATGCATGATTACAGAATTCCTGGCAGAACTGCTCTCTATTGGGCAACCAGACCCCCTGGTCATAGCCACCCCTATCATACCTCCCAACTTTTGAAGAACGGAAAGATGGACAAAGACTGCGGCGCGCTCAGCGCGCCGCTGCAAATTTTGGCCACGCCCAGCCACACCCATTTCACAACTAGTCACACCCATGTCCACACCTAATCGCACCCATTTAGCACTGCTGATCACACTGACTGGTACTGAGGGCACAGTGGCTGGCATTATGGGCACACTGACTGGCACTAAGGAAGAGAGAAAACAGAGAGAGAGAGAAAAAAGAAAACAGAGAGCGAGAAAGAAAGGGGAAAGAAAGAAAGAACAGTGAGAGACAAAGAAAGAACAGTGAGAGACAGAGAAAGAACAGAGAGAGAAAGAAAGAACAGAGAGAGACAGAGAAAGAACAGAGAGAGAAAGAAAGAAAGAGGGGAAAGAAAGAACAGAGAGAGACAGAGAAAGAACAGAGAGAAAGAAAGAAGTAAAGAAAAGAAAGAAAGAACAGAGAGAAAGAGAGGAAAGAAAAAGAAAGAGGGGAAGAAAGAACAGAGAGAGAAAAAAGAAAGATTAGAGAGAGAAAGAAAGAACAGAGAGAGAAAGAAAGAACAGAGAGAGAAAGAAAATGAGGAAAAGACAGAACAGAGAATGAAAGAACAGAGAAAGAAAGAAAAAGAGGGAAAGAAATAAAGAAAGATTCTACAAAGATACTATAGCAGCCCGGCTCCCATTGTAGTGCCCACCTGAGCCTCCCAGTGCAGGACATATCATGATCCACTCACATGGCCGGCTTCCCCGATTCCAAGGCGATCCTGCTGTCTGCGCTGTCGGAGGAGGACATGGTGATGGATCTAAAGCATTCCTGGTTCCGTCACAATCTCCTCAAGAAATTATTTAATTTCCGGTCAGCTTCCAGCACATCACTTCCGGTGGAACGTCATGTGTGAGTTTTAAAATGCTCCTCGGGGCTCCGCCGTGTACTCCTGTGTCCGTGGGAAAAGCCCGCTTTGTATGCTTTGTACACACTTGGCTCCGCTCCGTACATCCCGTACACATATGGCTCCACTCCGTATACCCCATACACACGCGGCTCCGCTCTGTACACCTCCTACACACACGGCTCCACTCCGTACACCTCGTACACACACGGCTCCACTCCGTACACCTCGTACACGCGCGGCTCCACTCCGTACATCTCGTACACGCGCGGCTCCTCTCCGTCCACCTCGTACACACGGCTCCTCCCCGTACACCTCGTACACGCGCCGCTCCGCTCCGTACA
The DNA here is from genome assembly GCF_039654945.1 of Dendrobates tinctorius. NCBI lineage: Eukaryota > Metazoa > Chordata > Amphibia > Anura > Dendrobatidae > Dendrobates > Dendrobates tinctorius. Next base: position 33,605,229 of record NW_027361675.1, read on the forward strand.
CCTCGTACACAGGGCTCCGCTCCGTACACCTCGTACACGCGCGGCTCCGCTCCGTACACCTCGTACACGCGCGGCTCCGCTCCGTACACCTCGTACACGCGCGGCTCCGCTCCGTACACCTCGTACACGCGCGGCTCCGCTCCGTACACCTCGTACACGTGCGGCTCCGCTCCGTACACCTCGTACACCCACGGCTCCGCTCCGTACACCTCGTACACAGGGCTCCGCTCCGTACACCTCGTACACCCACGGCTCCGCTCCGTACACCTCGTACACAGGGCTCCGCTCCGTACACCTCGTACATGCGCGGCTCCACTCCGTCCACCTCTTACACACGGCTCCGCTCCGTACACCTCGTACACCCACGGCTCCGCTCCGTACACCTCGTACACAGGGCTCCGCTCCGTACACCTCGTACACGCGCGGCTCCGCTCCGTACACCTCGTACACGCGCGGCTCCACTCCGTCCACCTCGTACACACGGCTCCGCTCCGTACACCTCGTACACACGGCTCCGCTCCGTACACCTCGTACACATGCGGCTCTGCTCCGTACACCTCGTACACACGGCTCCGCTCCGTACACCTCGTACACCCACGGCTCCGCTCCATACACCTCGTACACAGGGCTCTGCTCCGTACACCTCGTACATGCGCTGCTCCACTCCGTCCACCTCGTAAACACGGCTCCGCTCCGTACACCTCGTACACCCACGGCTCCGCTCCGTACACCTCGTACACAGGGCTCCGCTCCGTACACCTCGTACACGCGCAGCTCCGCTCCGTACACCTCGTACACGCGCGGCTCCACTCCGTCCACCTCGTACACACGGCTCCGCTCCGTACACCTCGTACACAGGGCTCTGCTCCGTACACCTCGTACACACGGCTCCGCTCCGTACACCTCGTACACATGCGGCTCCGCTCCGTACACCTCGTACACACGGCTCCGCTCCGTACACCTCGTACACACACGGCTCCGCTCCGTACACCTCGTACACACGGCTCCGCTCCGTACACCTCGTACACAGGGCTCCGCTCCGTACACCTCGTACACAGGGCTCCGCTCCGTACACCTCGTACACACACGGCTCCGCTCCGTACACCTCGTACACACGGCTCCGCTCCGTACACCTCGTACACACACGGCTCCACTCCGTACACCTCGTACACACTGCTCCGCTCCGTACACCTCGTACACACGGCTCTGCTCCGTACACCTCATACACACACGGCTCTGTTCCGTACACCTCGTACACACGGCTCCGCTCCGTACACTTCGTACACACACGGCTCCGCTCCGTACACCTCATACACACACAGCTCTGCTACATCCACACTGTAAATCCTGACCCCACACATACTACCTCAACCAGCACCATGACAACAGCAAAGCAGAGTCTTGCAGACGGTAGAGGCAAGGCTGAGCGCACAGGACCTGTGATGAGGTCACAGGAGGAGCGGAGTCAGGGGTGACATGATCGGGGGTCTGGACAAAGGCTCCTGATCATGTGACCCCCTGACTCCTTCCCTCCTGTGACCTCATCACAGGTCCTGCGAACAGAGCGAGCAGGCAAGCGAGTGCGACGCTGTGAGTGGCTGGGGGGGGTCTCATGCTAAGGCGAGGATGGGGTGCGGGGGGGCGTGGCGGCCTATCTCCCTGCAGTGCGGGAGGAACTTGAAACTATCACCGCCGTGCCCGCAGAGGGCCGGCGGCAGGAGCAACAGTGGCTGCGGCAGCTGGCAAGCGGCCAGGCGATCGGGCGCTGCCGCCCGCGGCCCACGTGACAGCGGCCCAGAGGGAAAATGCCCGGTTGGTTATATGGCCAATCCGGGCCTGCCATCTACCCCAGTTCTGCTCATTTTGGTATAACTGGGTGAAACTGGTATGAAAATACCTATAGTCACAAAATCCAAGTTTCAGCTGCAAATTTCTGCCAAGGATTTTCAACAAAATTCTTATTACTCTGTAAAAATAGCCAAAATCTTTATTAGTGAAATGTGTAAAATGTAGAAGAAACAGGAACTAAAGAATAATATGGTAAAACTCTGAACAGTTCCTAAGCTTTAAATGTTATGATGAAATTGAAGATTTACGATTCTTTTACACAATGCTGGTTTCATAGAAGTGTCCTTCATTCTTTCTTTTAATAAAAGCAAGATCTTGCCAGCATGCTCTGTGACCCATCAGCTGAAACATTCCAAGCTGCTCATTCTCGGTGTCTTTCCTGTATATATCAGAGTCACCCTTTTCCAAATGTGTACTCTAAGCCTGAAATACTCTTGCACACTGATAAAGATGCAATAAATCAGTCCTGATGATGGAAAAAACAGTCATGAATAACACATGAAATATAGTCTAGGATATAACTTGATAACAGGTATGGAACCTTGATAACTAACTCCCTGTATGTTTATGACCTCTTAAATTATAAAAATGGAAGAATGGATAGGAGGGCTTTTTTGTTTTAAACTTTTAAGAATTATGGTCAAGAAAACTAGTAGAGTAGGTCAAAAATTCTGCTTGTGTTTAATCTACATTTTTCCAGTACATTTTCTGCTAGGAATGGAGCAATCTCAGTAATGGAGTGTTAGGGGCTGGCGGAACGCACCAAATAATAATAAGATGGTAGTAAAGTGTGTTCGCAGCCTGGGGTCCACTATGTAGCGATGTTAACTGCTGCTCGGTAATGGCGGAAACAAAATGGCGGTATCGCACTGGACACACGTGGGTTAAACACCACCCAGTGTGTAGTAGCAATGGGCTCTGTTGCTTTACAGAGCCATGGAACCACATAACAGAGATGCCATACCCTGTTGACTGTCACAGGGCACAGCTGAATCAGCGCTACTGTACGGTCACAAGACTTTGCCCCAAGGAAGCAGGGTAAGAGCCTCTCTAGACCCACTAAGCGCACGGCATCGAACCTGCGAACACCACTAATAGATGCTGGCTACTGTGGAGTGCAGACCAAGTGTGCAGTGGCATACAGACAAAGCCACTACTTGGCACTGAAGCTAGTCCCCGACTCTGCCTGCTACTTGCACTATCAGCCTAGGCACTAACTGGCAATGCTGAACAACACATGCGTACCAAGGGTAGGGGTTTCGTAATGAGTCATTCACAAGAGATATTCAAGTGTGCATACAACACTCACTCCATATGGATTATACTAGCGCACGACCGTGTGGACGTGCAATCCTTTTATAGCCACAGCCTTCCAGGACCTTGCTGATGGCCGAATCCGAGCTGCTTAAGGACCTGAGCATGTGACCTCCGACCACCAATGACCAATGAGCCGTCATCTCACGGGCATGCTCAGATGGGAAAAAGCAGGACTTGTTCCCAGGAGCATCTGCTCATCGCTGACTAATGCTGAATGCTATAACTGAACCTGGGGCAGCAGCAGCAACCAGACGCATAGCATTAGCCTGAGCCAGACTCTGGGACCAACGTCTCTGCTGAGCAGAAACCTTTGCGGCTGAAAAAGAACGGGAGACTTCTTAAGACATGGCTTGAGATTCCTGCTGTGCAGAGGTGGGAACTCAGAGCCTAACCTGGAGCCTACATTATATAGTGCCCTGAAAATTATTCATGCCCCATGAACTTTTCCATATTTTTTCACATTACACCCATAAACTTAAAGAGGTTGTCCACTATGTTTGCATTGATGGCCTATCCTTAGGATATGTAATCAATGTCTGATCAGCTGGGGACCGGCACCCGGCACTCTTGGCGATCAGCTGTTATGGGCGATGGCGGCCATTGACCGGAAGTACTCGCTTGCCAAGTTGCACCGTCTTCTTGTAATGGCTGAAGCAGGGTATTGCACATCTGCCTCCTATTGATTTGAATAGGAGGCGAAAGTGCAGTACCCTGTGGCAGCCACTACAAGTAGACAGAGCAGCTCAGCAAGAGAGTGCTGCCTAAACTGGCTGATGCCACCGACACAATAACAGCTGATTGAAAAAAGGGCCAGGTGTCGGACCATGGCCGATCAGATAATGATGACCTATCCTAAGGATAGGCCACCAGTGTAAAAGTAGTGGACAACCTCTTTAAATCTATTTGGGGGAATTTTATGTGATATACCAACACAAAGTAGCAAGTATTTGTAAGGTGTAAAGGAAATGATGCACAGTTTTCTAAATATTTTAAAAACATAAGTCAGAAAATTGTGGCGTTCATTTTTATTCTGGTCTCTGAAATCTGATACCCCTGAATGAAATCCTAAGATACCAATTGCCTCCTGAAGACACATACACTGATGAGCAAAATGATAGCAATATTTTTAACTTTTGACTTTCAATCTCCATATCTCACCATCCACTACTGCTCCGAACATGAGACTACCATCATTTTATAGGCAATCATCTTGGCTAACTCAAACATATATTAGACTTGCATCAATTTTGCATATGGTTAGTGAAGCAGATTCTTGTCATGGTGAGATATGGAGCCTGAAAGTCAATAGTTCAAAACATTTCTGTCCAGGCCTATTTCATGAGTTTTATTTTTTTAAAAATTCTGTGGAAGCATGGTTGAAAAGCAATGTCTGACTTTCATTTGTTCATTTTCATAGATTTTTTATTTATTATTACTTTTGGCAGATTCAAGTTATTTCTGTGACCATTGTGGGTTTTTCTGTTATTAAACGAGGGGTACCAACAGTTTTGACCATGTGTGTAAAGTTTGGCCTGATCATGAAGGTGAAACCAGGCTAGAGGCTTCACCGTCCTATTAGCAGTTCTGACTTTCTTTGCTCTGGTGCTACAAGGCTTAAACTGCTTACTTGGACTCCTGGAATTCACTGTCTTGGGATATATCAGCTGTTATGAGTTTGTTACTCCCATCAAGTAGAAGAACCCTGCTCTTTGCTTCTGACCTTTCCAGTGATGGTTACCACTACTTGGTTTGGAGTTGAAGAAGAGAGTTCAGTGTTTGGAGTAGACGTTGGGAGAGTTTGTCAGGAGAATGCTGTATAGAGTTGGTTTGCATATTTTTCCTTATCCTTTCCAATTTGGTTTCTTCCTTCCAAGTCCTCCTGTTTCCCACTCTGTTGTTTTGTGAGTAGTGATGAGCAAGCACTAAAATGCTCAGGTGCTCATTGCTCGGGTCGAGCAAATAGGAATGCTTGGGTGCTCGACCCAAGCAACAAGCCCAATGTAAGTCTATGGGAAACCCAAGCATTTTTGCCGCGACCCCCCCGGGGTCTTTTTTGTCTCTAAAAACATCAGAAAACGATGGGAACAGTGCTCAAATGACATTGGAACATCATCATGGGAAAGACCCCTGGAAGCATTTCTGACTCCCAGGTCAAAGCTGTAAACAATGTTGTCATAGCCTTACCCACTTTTACAGGCGCACAATAAAACATACAAAAATTAAACCAAAATGGATTTTCCTGCGAAATATGTTAAGGAACATCCTTTCCAGGGTAATGATTTGTAAGTACGGCAAAATAAATAACCCAAAACAAAAATGTTCCTCCACCACTTGGGCTATGTTCACGCGTAGCGCTTTTGATGCGTTTTTCAACTTTAGCATTGTTTTCAACTAAAAGAAATGCATTCACTGGGAAATGTCATTTGAACATTTTACAACCTTATCTGGCCATGTGGTGTGTGACACATCACCAGACACATTCTGTTTCATTTATGACTCTGAAAGTCACATTACAAAGCCTATTTTTATAGGGTCAGCAGTCGGTCCCTCAGTATTCTTAGAGAACCATCAGCCGGCTATGCTTTGTTGTTCCCATTATTAAACATTGGGTCCCTTTTACTGTTATTGCGTATGCAATAAGTGGCAGGGCTGCCCAAAATTTGGACACACCCAAATAACCCATTGAACAAACGTCCTGGATGGCCACATGAAACCAAAGTTTCTATTATTAGTCATTTGGTACTCCCAAAATATTTTCCCATAAAGTGAACTCAAGGCCTGCTACAAATTTGGATGTACTCCAATAACCCATTGAACAGATGTCCTGGATGTCCACATGACACCAAAGTTCCCATTATTCATTTGGTACTCCCATACTGTTTGCTTATGTATTGAATGCAATGCATGCCCTGCACCAAAGTTACATGCACCCCAATAAGCCTTTGAACCGAAGTACTGGATGGCCACCTGAAACCAAAGTTCCCATTATTCATTTCGTCCTCCCATACTGTTTGCTTATGCATTGAATGCAAGGCCTGCCCTGCACCAAAGTTACATGCACCCCAATAAGCTTTGAACCAAAGTACTGGATGGCCACATGAAAACAAAGTTCCCATTATTAGTCATTTGGTACTCCCATAAAGTTTGCCCATGAAGTGAATGCACGCACCCCAATCCCCCTTGTAATAAATTTGGAGGATGGCCTCCGAAAAATGTTTTCCCAATTTAAAGTCTCCTATACTTGTAATGCCCATACACTAAGTGTATGGGCTGTCAAACATTTCCCCCTGGGGGGTACACCTTAACATACTGTGTAAACATTTTTTGTATGGGCATTATAAACACCCTTGGAAAAAATAAATTGGCTGTTGAATCATGGAACACATTCACCCTGGTGATCTACAGTAGTGGTGGTGTGTGAAGAGATGTGGAGGATGGCCTCTGAAAAATGTTTTCCCAGTTTAAAGGAGCAGGTCTCCTATACTTGTAATGCCCATACACTAAGTGTATAGGCTGCCAAACATTTCCCCCTGGGGGGTACACCTCAACATACTGTGTAAACAATTTTTGTACGGGCATCATAAACACCCTTGAAAACAATAACGTGGCTGCTGCATCACGGAACACGTTCACCCTGGTGATATAGTGGTGCAGGATGACGAGGATGAGGAGAAGGAGGAAAATAACAGCGAACAGCCAAAATCAGAAAGCGTATATCCATGTGTGGGTGTGAAGAGGTGTATGGGAATATACCTCCCAAAAAAAGATACTGTATTTGAGGTTTTGTTTCACTGTTATCATGCGGTGGTGTAGAGAATTCTGGCCCAATCCATCCCTTGTTCATTTTTATAAGAGTCAGCCTGTCAGCATTTTCAGTTGACAGGCGGATGCGCTTATCAGTTATTATTCCACCAGCGGCACTAAAAACCCGCTCTGACACAACGCTAGCGGCAGGGCAGACCAGGACATCTAAGATATAGCGAGCCAGTTCATACCACGTGTCCAGCTTGAATACCTAATAATTAGAAGGTATAGAGGAATCACAGAGGACGTTGATACGGTCAGCAAGGTACTCCCTCAGCATCTACCAAAACTTTGCACTCCTTGTGACAGTACCTCGCACCTCAGGGCCATTGCGAATGTAGGGTCTGAGAAAACTCTATCAGAACTTTGCCAGTGTTCCCCTGCCTCTGCTGGATTGGAGTTGTGTCTCTCTCCCTTGTACTTCTTGGTTCTCCAATGAATTGTGACCTCTGCCACCAGCGTTTTCAGGTGGGAATTTTTTTAATAATTCCTTAACAAGGGTCTTCTGGTACTGCACCATTTTAGTACACCTGTCTGCCTCCAGAAGAAGAAATTGAAAGTTCTCCTTGTAGCAAGGGTCTAGAAGTTTCACCAACCAGTAATGACTGTCACCCAAAATATTGAGAACATGAGGGTCACGGGAAAGGCAGTGCAATATAAAGTCAGCCATGTGTGCCAGACTGCAAACAGGCAAGAATTACATGTCCTCACCAAGAGGATGAATGACCATGCTCTCCTCTTCCTCTTCCTCCTCCTCCCTGTCCTCAGGCCTTCCATGCTGAACAATGTAAAAAATTAATCCGGCACTCAAAAGATCAAATGCTGATAATGAATATTTTTATTTTATTTCAGAGGGCATATTCCAAAAAACATGACGTTTCGGTCTATTCATTGACCTTCATCAGACTAGGATAAATAAAATATAATAATACAAATCAATGTAAAGTGTATATCATTGTCTTTTAAAGAAATCAGAAACATCAGGGAATTATAATTAACAGATTCATATAGTTGTAATATATGTACATATAGTCATAAGGTGGTGCAAATGGCCTGTTTTGGGTTATCAGCAGAGTCTTTAAAAAACAACCAGACTCGGGAAGACCTAACACTTGTACTGGCAACTTCCGTCATGTTGGTGTTATGGGTAATAGTTGCCTGTCTTCTGGCAAGACAATGCTTCTTCCTGCCTGTTGGGGTGCTACTCCTCCCTCCCCCTGTGTGCTGTTGTCCTCGCTCTGCATGTGCTCCTGCCAGGTTTGGTCAGTTACTATATCATCCACCACCTCGTCTTCCACTTCCGCACCCTCGTCCTCCTCCTGACTTTCTTGCAATTGTGTCTCATCATCGTCCACCTCTTATGACATATTCCCACGGTCTCCTTTGTGTGAACGTGGCTGAACAAATATTTGGCCATCGCTACATGCGATCTACTCTTGCCCCGCTTCAACTGCACTGGGAGAGAGACCCGAATCTCTAAATGGAAAAGTGAACAGCTCTTCGGAGTGTCCAAGTGTGGGATGAGTTGTCTCCGGGCGCTCGGCATAGTGCGAGGAAGGAGGATCAGGGTGAGGAATATGCGGTCCAGACTCACGGCTACTCAGACTTGACTGTGTGAAAAACAGGGTGGTGGTGACAAAGTGACTGAAAGCATTATCCGCTATCATCCAACAACCTTTTGACACTGCTCTGGGTTCAATAGTGGTGTTCTGCTGCGGTCCCCTAGTAATTGTGACAGGAAGGTCGAGCAAGAAGATGTGAATGTTTGTTTCAGCTTGCCCACGTCCTCGGCCTCACCCTCTGCATGCACCATCATCATCACGTCCACTTCCCTGTCCCTTGGCATGCGCCTTGCCCATTTTAAATGTACTGCAATATTTTGCACGTTCACTACAAATTCCTGACTTTGGAGCGAAATTATATGTTATCCGTGTGCGTGAAAACCACAGTTTAAAATATCTGGCCTGTAGGTAACACCTATTTTGTTAAGCAAACTAGTGTCAATAATTAGACTAAGACACAGCAAAAAAAAAGTTCAATGGAGCCTTCAAAAATCCCCCAATTTTTAGCCCACAGATAGCTGAGGCGTGTGACGGAGATACCAGACTTGAAATTATCTGGCCTGTATTTTTTTTTACAGCAAAAGTGTGTGAATAACTAGGCAAAGGTACAGCAAAAAAAAAATTAAACGGAGTGCTGAAATTGCTTTATTTTGAGCGCAATGATATGTGATGCCTGTGACGCAGATACCCCACTTTAAAAATATCTGGCCTGGTTTTTTTTTTTGCAGCAAAATAATGTCAATAACTAGACTAACACACAGCAATAAAAATTCAATAGAGGCCTGAAATGCCACAATTTTTAGCACAATGATAGGCGATCTGTGTGGCAGACAAAACACAGTGTAAAATATCTGCCCTGGAGGTAAATATTTTTTGAAGCAAAATTTTGTCAAGAACTTGTATAAGGCACTCCAAAAAAATGTTACACTACTACAAAAATGGCAGAATTTTATGCGCACTCAGATGTGATCAGTGTGATGGGCAAACCCCTGTTTAAAATAGCTGGATTTTAACGCTATATTATGGAAAGGATCTGGCAGTATTCTGCAGTGCCAACAAGCAAATGGAGAAAAAATGCCATGTGCCCTAGATTGCTTTTAAATAAAATAATCAGGATTAAGATGCAAAAACAAATTATTTCTGGCCACTGATACCTGGGGCTTTGTATATATGGTCAATATCTGGAATAGGCAGCAGCAACAGACAGTAATGGAATGGACCCTCTTGCTGTATGCAATAAAGTATGCCACATACACTGCCTGCCTACCTATCACTGATATCTATATACCTCCTAATTAGTCCTTAGAAGGACTGTTGGTTTAACTGGATTTGTGGATTCAACAATGGTATACCCACGGTAACTGATACCCCCCTATTATGTCCCTATTGCTGCAGCAACTCTCCCTACATTGGTGATTTCAGAGCTGAGTGTGATGAGCAGGGCGGCGCCAGGTCTGATGTAGACCTGATGATGCTCTACAGCCAGCCAGTCAATGTAATGCCACAACCAACATGGCTGCGGCATTACAGTGCATGGCAGACAATTCCTGCATGTTGATTGGTGCTTTAAAGAGCACCAAACATGCAGGGTGGGGACCCATCTGGGGTTTTCTGGGAGAAAGTGATAGCCTTGGATGCCCCTAGTTTGAGGGATAGGGAATGTGCCCGCAGTCCCTTGTCACTATGTGACACAATGTTTGGTAGAAGAATAGGGAATAATCCACGTTGCAGATTTTACTGCATTTAGTTATGAATGTCTTATGGATTTGTGATACATCCACATTTGAAAGTGTGAACATAACCTACTATATACATTGCCCAAAATGAGTAAACAATTATGTGCATTGACTAATTATTATATTTTATCTATACATATGGCTATGCACAACTCGAGTATAGGGTTTTTGTTTTCAATATGTTACAATATCAAAATATTAGATGCGATCTGTCTTCCTGCCAATGTCACACTAACATTGACAGGAAGACATCACTGAGTACAAGTTCCAGAAGAGCAAAGCTGAAATGTTGACCACCGAAAAGAAATAATGAAATGGTCATTTTATTAATAATTAAACTGATCTAACAATTGATAAAGAATACTCAGGACTGGCAGACCAGGTAGCTGCCTAGGTTCCCCCCCCTCTGCCTGGGACCCCAGCCAGTGCCATGCCACTAATAGCGGCACACCATGCTGCTGCTATGGGGCTAGTGAGTAAGAGGGGCTCGGTGCCATCCCCCTTATCGCGCATTCAACTTATCGGCATCATAGACGCCGAGAAAGATGAAAGCGGTGATGGAGGAGAGAGCATAATGTGATACTCCCTCTACCATCACTCTGCCTCAACAGCTTGTACCAGCAGTGGAGTTGATCAGATGCTGAGATGCTCTGCAGAAGGAGGAGGAGAGGTGAGTATTGTGTGTATACATTCTAATGTGTATGTGGTGTGTGTCTCTGCTGCACTATACTGTATGTGTGTGTGTGAAGGGACTGAATTATACTGTGTGTGAGGGACTGCACTATCTTGTGTGTTTGTGTAGGGGGACTGCATTATACCGTGTGGGGGCTGTACTGATATGTATGTCTGGGGGGCTACACTATACTGTGTGTGTTTGTGGGGGGCTGAATTATACTGTGTGGGGTGTTAGGCATCGAGTTCCCGCTGCTGCACAGGGGCAATCTCAAGCCATGTCCTCTGCTGTCTCCCATTCTTCTTCAGCCGCAGAGGTTCCTTCTCAGCAGAGACGTTGGTCCCAGCGTCTTGCTCAGGCTAATGCTATGCGTTTGGTTGCTGCTGCCGCCTCAGGTTCAACTATAGCATCCTGCATTAGTCAGCGGTGAGCAGAGGCTCCTGGGACTAAGTCCTGCTTTTCTCCATCTGAGCATGCCCGTGAGATGACCGCTTATTGGTGTTCGGAGGTCACATGCTCAGGTCCTCAAGCAGCTGGGATTGGGCCATCAGCAAGGTCCGGAAAGGCTGCGGTTATAAAAGGATCGCATGGCCTCACGGCCATGCGCTAGTATAGACCATATGGAGTGAGTGTTATATGCACGTATGAATGTCTCTGGTGAATGACTCATTATGAAACCCCTACCCTTGGTACTCATGTGTTGATCAGCCTTGCCAGTTAGTGCCTAGGCTGATAATGCAGGTAGGAGGCAGAGTCAGGGCCTAGCTTCAGCGCCTAGTAGTGGCTTGCCTGTACGCCACTGTGCACTTTGTCTGCACTCCACAGTAGCCAGCATCTATTAGTGGCGTTTGCAGGTGCGATGCGGTGCGCTTAGTGGGTCTAGAGAGGCTCTTACCCTGGGTCCTTGGGGCAGAGACTTGTGACCGTACACTAGCACTGACTCAGTTGTGCCCTGTGACAGTCAACAGGGTACGGCATCTGTGTTATGCGGTTCCGTGGCTCTGTGAAGCAACAGAGCCTGTCGCTACTACACACTGGGTGGCATTTAACCCACGTATGTCCAGTGCGATACCACCATTTTGTGTCCGCCATTACCGAGCAGCAGTTAACATCTCTGCACAGTGGACCCCGGGCTGCAAACGCACCTTATTACATCTTCATATTATTTGGTGCGTTCCGCCAGCCCTAACATGGGGGGCTACATTATTCTGTGTGGGAGGCTGCACCATACTGTGTGTTTGTGTGAGGGGACTGTATTATACTGTGTTAGGGCTGCACTGAAATGTGTGTCTGGGGGGCTGCACTATACTGTGTGTGTTTGTGGGAGGCTGAATTATACTGTGGGGGGGCTGCATTATACTGTGTGTGCGGGCTGCATTATACTCTGAAAGGGCTGCATTATACTCTGGGTGGCTGTATTATACTGTGTGAGCCTGCAATATACTCAAGGTGTCTGCATTATACTCTGAGGGTGCTGCATTATACTCAAAGGGTCCTGCATTACACTCGAGGGGTGCTGCATTATACTCTGAGGGGGCTGCATTATACTGTGTGTGTTGGGTGCTGCATTATACTGTGTGGGGGGCTGCATTATACTGTGTGCAAGGGAGCTGCACTATACTGTATGTGTTTGGGGGGATGCATTATACTTTGTGAGAGGCTGCATTATACTGTGTATGGGGGGCTGCATTATGTTCTATGAGGGGACTACGTTATACTCTATGAGGGGAATAGATTATACTCTATGAGGGGGGTTGCAGTATACTATCAGGGGGCTACATTATACTCTGAGGGGGTTATAGTATACAGGGCTGCATTATACTCTGAGGGAGCCTGCGTTATACTCTATGAGGGTGGCTGCAGTATACTATGAGGGGGGCTGCATTATACTTTGAGGTGGGCTGCTTTATACTCTGAGGGGGGCTGCAGTATACTTTATCAAATGACCATGGGGACTGCATTTTACTATATGTACTATATGAAACCTGCATTATACTGTATCGAGGACTGTCTATACCAATCATTCTTCCTCAGCTGGAGTAATGGTAGGTAAACATGGTCAGTAAACGATGCGGGTTGGACGCTGCATACTTGTGCAGCGTCCAGATATTATAGCATAGTGGATGAGATTTCAAGAAATCCCATTTCCACTATGCGTGCACAGATGCCCGCGGAGACTGACATGCGGAGCATCTTTCCACATCACAGCGTGTCTATTTATCTTGCGGAGACGCGAGCCTCTGCAAGATAGTGTATGCGGTGAATCTGCACAGTTCAATGAACACATGCAGATTCACCTGCGTTCAATAGCCAGAAAGCGCTATCCAAAGCGCTGCCAATTACTGAACGCGTCCATCTACCCTAAGGAGGTAGGGAAACAAGTGTCGAACAACCTCAACATTGTGGATCTCGCTTGTTTAGTGGCCTGAACTCAGCCATGTAAATACAACCAACATGTTTCTGTGTGATGGTGCAGTATGTGAACATTTGGGGCCCAACTTTAAATTTTTGCCCAGGGCCCCACTTTGTCTAAAACCAGCCCTGAGAATACTAGTTAGAATTTCCTTGTTCTAATTTACAAACTAGACATCTACTTTTGAGTGTAATTGTGTAATTGATGTACTGTACATTTTGCAATAAATAAAAGAAGTTAACAAATGTGAATGTGTTCTCAAACTTAAAGAGATTTTCCAGAATCATAAACAATAGGACCCAACTATGAAATGTGTAGAGATTCGCTCAGGTAGGCATTTAGGACAAAATCAAAACGTCTTTTACCTGCAGGACTGCGATATTGATTTAGAAAAGTCTAAATCACTGTATAAAAAAGCACTTCTATATCTGCTCCCCCCCAGACATGTTTCACTAGATAGCCGGATAGACCACATTCTTCAGGTAAAGTAGGGCAAGGGACAGTACAAAGCTGGTTACCAAAGCTTAAAAATGTCTATTTCTATGTCACCAGTGGGGTGCAGTATATCAGTGGTGTGTCATATTTTCCAACTATTACTTATAAACATGGTTAAACTATCAGATATTTTAGTACTCAGCCATTTTACTGATAGAAAGGAGAAGACTGATGCAAGGTTGAAATTTTCAATGACCGGATCTCATTTGTGGAGTAGGTACTAATTTTGCATCTATATGCTAATTGTAAAATTCTTTATCAACCGCATGGATCAGAGAAAATATGACATTCGATGATTCATTAATTGTCAAACATCAAGGAGTGATCTATGTGACAAGGTGCAATGTCCAAAGTTGTATATTGGAAAACTACACAACCATTTAGGGAACTATTTTCCTATCGAGCTCAATTAATACCATATTAGATACACTCCTGTCTAATACACTAGGCTTGAAAACCTTTGGATCAGTTTTAGGCTACGGTGACACTATCAGTATTTAGTCAGTATTTCACATCAGTATATGTAAGCCAAAACCCGGAGTGGGTCAAACATGCAGAATTGATGCACTTGTTTCTATTATACCTTGTCCTCTGATTATTCCTCACCTGGATTTGGCTTACAAATGCTGAGAAAAAATACTGAAGAAATGCTCATAATGTGGCCATAGCCTTAGGTTATTTGTCAAGCATTTTCAGGAAAAGCACACTGAATTTATCGATTGAATAGTATTCTGACTCTTCCTGCTGGCTGTAAATCCCAAGTGTTCTATCTATTAGCTTCTTAGATAATTGTATAACTCATACTTACACCACCAGGTGTCCTCAGTAGTTTTAACTCCACTGGCAATGCAACTGCAGAATGACCAGGAGAAACAATGCTGTTTTCTTCCAAAATCTTGTATTAGTTTACAATGGACAGTAGGTAAAAAGAGGTAATCTGAACAGGGGGTACACATGCGTCTTGAGTAATGGCTGCTGTAGGCTAAACTGAAGAAGAAGGAAGGAGCAACCTAATACAGAGCTCAACTACAGGAGGGACATAGGGACAATTTTCTCACAGTCTAATTCTTCCTAGCAACAACAGGGAATTTTGCTGATTGGAGGAAGAACTAAACACAGAGAAATATACATTACAGGTTGTTCCCATTCGTGGGACACAACACTCCCAGTCTGAAATCATCAGATTTCATAAGTCCTTGTGCGAGATAAGGAGACAACTCTGTCTCTCGACGTTGTGAAACCTGCAATGAGAGGAGAGAAGAAAAACAATGCAACATAATGCAGAAATCAAGTCCATACTTGTAGTAAAATATAGAGCTTGAATAAAAAATGAAAAATTAGTCCAAAAGAAAACCTATCTTCGGATTGGGGAAGCGGCAACATGCCAACTCTTCCACCAACCCAACAGAAGAAGTTCCAGTCCATAAGGGGAAGATAAAGTTTAGCTGGATGCTGATAATCCTGTGTCCTAGCACAGCAGTAGCATGCGAAGGTATGCTCCCCACCATGGCAGAGTCCAGCGACAAAGTTACGTTCATGTGACTCCTGTTCGAAGGAGCCAGCAAACTGAAGCACTTAGAGAGGTTCCTGCAGCTGTAGTCTTCGTAGATACATCGTAAGAAACGTAGACTTGTCTCTTGATGATGGTTGATAGAATCTTTAAAGAACTATGGTGCAGGACTTGGAGTTGCCTTCTTTCACTTCTCCCACCTTTGCTGTCTCTGAGATGGTAACATAGTGTTCCTGTTGATGCCCTGAGTAGGGAGCTGTCTCAGTGATGCCCTGCCTTGAACTGTGATAGGTGTTTTGAACCCAATAGGACCGTGGATGCTGCTTTGAACAAGCGAGGCTCCTCATTCGATAGGAAGTTCATCACAGGGTGATGCTTGGGAACGTGTCTTGTTCGACATCCGGCAGTATGCTGAGGCTGCGTTGCATGGGGCAAACGCTAGCACCATCGGTAAGAGGTAGGCTGTTAAGAGAGGGGCTCTCGCTCTGAGCATTGAAGTCTAGCACGGCTTCGACTTGACCAGGCTTGTGATGGAGATAGGTGTCAAAGGTTGGGAACTTAGCAGTTACTTGCTGCAGATCCCTTGGCAACTGTTCTTTACTGGAAGAGAAAGTGAGGGAGCTACCCAGCTGTTATATTTGTAGTCAGTGGGTTTGATGCTCATGATCCTGATGATCACCTTGTCTTCTTCTGTAGGTGGTGAGTTGTTGTCCTTTGTTGTAGGACTGAATGCTGTTCCCTCGAGGTTGTAGTCTCAAGGATAAAGCAGACTTGAATTATCAGATTGTTGTTGTTGACACTTAATGTTGCTTGACATCTTCATCCAGTAGTGACGTGGGTCTGGCAGGAAAGACAAGTCATGGTGATCTGACATAATCAGGGTTTTGTAAGAGGAAATGTTGCTTGGATCCTGTGTCTGGTCACTACAGACATTGCCAATGATAACCCAGCCTAGCTCGAGGCACTGGGCATACGGTTCATTGAATAGTCCATGGATTTGTTGATGCATCTTGTGCAGTCCCATAATGTCTCTGCCGAGGAGAATTAGGATGTCTGCCTTGTCGTCCAGGGGTGGCATCTCTTTGGCTATCATTCTGAGATGAGGTTGCAGAAGAGCGACATCTGGCATTGGGATTTTTTTCCTGTTGAATCGAAGTTGGTTACACTCAACTAGCATGGGTAGTGGTATCTCTATGGCGTCCTTCTCAAGAGAAGTTATTATGAGGCCACTGGCCCTTCTTCCAGGGGATTTTATAATGCCACTGCAGGTGCCCAAGGTGTAGGGATAGATGTCTCGTTTTAAGTCGAACAAGTCAAAGAGTTCTGACCTGGCCAGTGATGTTGCTTTGGTCATCCAGACTTGACTGCCTTCTCTGGATGACCATTGCCAGGCAAATCTTCACGCAGGACTTGTCTCGAAGACCTTCTTCGCAGACTTCGGTGCATGAGGAAGATATCACAACTTGGCTTGTCGCTTGGTCTGAACTCTCCCCGCCATGGCTTGTGGTGGGAGAAGGTGTAGACGCAGAGTCAGGCTGTGATGGATGGAGCGCTTGCACGTGGCCTTCGCTGCCGCACTCTAGACACTTGATGGCGATGACACAGTCCTTCGCAAGATGTTCGGAAGAGGCGCAGCACCTGAAGCATACTCCAAACTTCTTCAAGAGCTCCTTTTGTTCTTGATGAGGTTTCTTCCTGAAGCTGATGCACTTCTTCAGGGGATGTGGCACTTTGTGAATTGGACACTGGCGGTTTGGATTTTCAACCTTCTCACCTTCACTGCCTTTGTCTGGCGCTGATGTCAGTGTAGGCAGAACTTCTGTCTTTTTTGCAGACACCAGACCACTACGGTTGCTGTCATGAGCGCACGAACTCTTGTACTTAGGGGATGATGCAGAGCCGCTGGGTTCTTCATAGCAGAAGCTGGGGTCAGTTTTGCAGTCTTCAATCTCCTTAATAAAGTCACAGAAGAAGGAAAGTGGAGGAAAAGAGGCTTGATTGGCTCTTTTGAATTTTGACCCAATAGTGGTCCACTTCTCTTGTATATTGTATGGCGGCTTAGAAACTATTGGGTTAACGCCTCGAGCAGTATCCAGGTAGCTGAGACCAGGTAGGTGTGTGTCTGCCTTGGCTAACTGGAGCTCTAGTAGCATGTCACTGAGCTCTAGGAATTTTAAGCCTTCCTTGCCAGATATTTTGGGGAAATCCTGAAGATGCTTAAACAGTGCATTCTCTATGGCTTCAGGACTGCCAAAGCTACGTTCTAGTCTTTCCCATGCAGCCATGAGACCAGCTGCTGGATTGCTGATGGGAATGGATCTGAGCCTCTTGACCCGCTCTGTGGATTAGCAGATTCGCACTGCTCTTCAGCAGCAGTGATGACAAGGTAACTAATTGCAGCTTTAAAGGAACATTTCCAACCTCTGTAATTCTCAGGCTGGTCGTCGAACCTTGTGAGACCGATGTTGGTGAGTTCTCGCCGTATCATGTACCTCGCAAAATCAGACATGTCTGTTCTTTCTGACTTTGGAGAAGCATTCGCTGACTGAGTGATGCTGTTATCGTGGGTCGTAGCTTTTTGGTTCAAGAACATGGGAAGATGCAGAGTGGCATAGGCATTTAGACCAGCAACCGGTTTGTGGCATATGATCTCTGTTGTTTGCGGGGCTGGAACCACACAGTTGTCGGGAGCGTAGTGCCTTGTCGGCATGTTAGGTTGCATGTAGACGTTGGCGTATGGCATTTGCTGAGGTGTAGGGCCAGGCCATGCATTGACACATGAAAGAGGTTCGGGTTTGAATGTTTGTGGTACATTGGACTGACCTTGAAAGCTGGGAGCTGCAGGCGGATCAACGTCCTGATGCTCTAGAGAGAGGTTAGTGCTGATGGGAATGTTGTTGATGGTCAAGGGTTCGTTGGTTTGGCTCAGCACGTAATTTCTTGCGCGCTTAAGTGGGTCTTCCATGTCGTGTTCATACAAATTGAGGCTACCTCCTTGGCTCCCGTCTAGAGCCTGCTCAAAGACCTATAGCTTTGACATGGTTGCTGCATGTTCGTATACCTTCTGCAGGGCTTCCATTTCCGCCTTCTTACGTGCAGATTCAGCTTCCATCTCTGCTTCCTTGTGTGCAATCTCTGCTTTCTTGCGTGCAGATTCCGTTTCCATCTCTGCTTTCTTTTGAGCGAAAATGGCTTGCACTTTCGTAGATTCTGCTTCAGCATGCGCTCTTATGAACTGCTTACTGAGGGTTGAGTACCTTGATGAGCTTGACTTGACTGAGTGCTTTGAGCTCTTAGCGGACCTGGATCTGTGCGATGCAGCTTCTGACATCTGTGCGATTTTTGCTTCTGTCTCGTGCACGGTGCTATCTCATTCAGCATTGAGCTGTTGGAAGTCCTGGCATTTCTTTATTGACTCTGGCATATTTAATTTCAGTAGAACAGAGATGTATTTTTTGCAAATGTCTTTGTAAGACTGGTATGCAGAGTACAATTGTTCAAGGAATCCCTCTGGTAGTAACTCGTGAAAGGCATACTGGGAGATGCTGTTAATGTGACTCTGCAGTCTTTGCCATAAGACGGATATATTACAAGAAAATTCATGTTTAATGATTTCAAGGTTCTCTATAGCTTTCCTTGTAGGCTTGGTTGATTGTTTGTATATTGCACTGCGAACTGTGAGAAGTTCTGTTTCCATTTCTTGCTGCTGCAGGACTGGCAGTGAAAGGGTTCTTTTGGTCTGGGACATAGTGGAAGAAGTGCAAGGGTGGGGGCTGTTCTGGTCCTGGTTGTCAAGGAGACCAATACAAAGTTGCAACAAGCTGAGCTGGAGAACACAGAATGATACAAGTCTATGTAAACTGCAGCTTCTCAATAGCTTATACTGTAGGTGATCCTTTCTCTAGGTTACAGGCTGTGAACTGTTCTTAGTAACAGGTTAAATCTTTCACTGTGCAATTTTCTGAAGTGAAGAGCACAGAGTGTCTGCAGTCTATGTAAGCTGCTGTAGTTGTGGCCTTACATTGGCCTTACAAACAATTCTCTTCTTGGATTACAGCTGTATACTGTTCCTGGTCACAGCTACCCCTTTTTACTATTCTGACTCTTCCTGCTGGCTGTAAATCCCAAGTGTTCTAACTATCAGCTTCTTAGATAATTGTATAACTCGTACTTACACGACCTGGCGTCCTCAGTAGTTTTATCTCCACTGGCAATTCAACTGTAGAAAGACCAGGAGAAATGATGCTGCTTTCTTCCAAAATCTTGTATTAGTTTACAATGGACAGTAGGTAAAAAG
Source organism: Dendrobates tinctorius (assembly GCF_039654945.1). Taxonomy (NCBI): domain Eukaryota; kingdom Metazoa; phylum Chordata; class Amphibia; order Anura; family Dendrobatidae; genus Dendrobates; species Dendrobates tinctorius. Next base: position 33,624,884 of record NW_027361675.1, read on the forward strand.
GGGTAATCTGTACAGGGCAGTACACATGCGTCTTGAGAAAAGGCTGCTGTAGGCTAAACTGAAGATGAAGGGAGGAGCAACCTAATACAGAGCTCAACTACAGGAGGGACATAGGGACAATTTTCTCACAGTCTAATTCTACCTAGCAACAACAGGGAATTTTGCTGATTGGAGGAAGAACAAAACAAAGAGAAATATACATTACAGGTTGTTCCCATTCGTGGGACACAACAAATAGTTTAAATGAAAACAGCCTTAATGCAGGTTATATATTCAGCATTCCGCTGATGAAAACCCCAAACTTATGATACCTTCCAGTTGTAAATATGAGCTAAGAAAAAATTCTATTTGTTCTGCCAGTAACTTAGTTATATCCCTGTGTTCCTTTTATTATATCTTATGACTTCTACAATTGTTAAAATATTTTTAAAAAAAGGGGCATAAGCAGGACCGTATTTGCCACTACGCACTGGAGGGCCGGTGCCTAGGGCGCTGTGCTGCAGATGGGCGGCACCAAGACATTGAAGAGAATGTTTTTGTTTTTTTAACCTCCCCTCCATTAGACAATCCAGGAAATCTGTTGTCTTTTCAGAGGGGGGAGGGTCTGGGTCAGGAAGGGGCGGGGGCGCATCTCTATATTGTGCAGCATCATGGGGGGCTGGGAAGGACAGCGTGCACACACGTGGCTGCAGCCTTGCCGGCTTCAGCAATGTGCACACAGTTGTGAGGAGGGGGCAGCTCCTGGCACACAAGAGAAGGAGAGTGCGTTACTTACATAGATCGCACGCAGCATCCTCCTCTTCTGTGTGCAGATCTGTCTCCATGTCTGATCAGCAAGGAGGGGGAGGAGCAACAGGGAGCAGAGGAGCATCACAGGACAGCAGGACAAGATGAGAGGCAGCTGCCCTGTGTGCACACTGCCCTGCACATTCCAGGTAACCTCTCCAGGGGCCCATCTCAGCTTCTGCATTGCTGTGCTGTAGTGATGGGAAGTTCGGCTCTTTTCGGTGATCTGGCTCATTCGGTTCCACTCACCATAAAGAGCCAACTCTTTTGACTCCATAAAAGGCTCATTTTTTAAATACAAGTACGTTTTCCACAGTCCTCGTTCTAGGTCTTTGCCTGTACAATGAGGCCTCATTATACCCCTGTATAAGGATTTAGTGACACAGTGTAGACTGTTATTCAGCATTGCTGTCTCCTCAGATTGTCAGCTCTTGTGATCAGGCCCCTGCTCCTCGCTCCGCTCTCCTGTACAGTGAGGCCTTATTATACCCCTGTGTAAGGCTCTAGTGACGCAGTGTAGACTGTTATTCAGCATTGCTGTTTCCTCAGATTGTCAGCTCTTGTGATCAGGCCCCGGCTCTACGCTCCGGTCTCTCCTGTACAGTGAGGCCTCATTTTACCCCTGTATAAGGATTTAGTGACGCAGTGTAGACTGTTATTCAGCATTACTGTTTCCTCAGATTGTCAGGTCTTGTGATCAGACCCCGGCTCCTCGCTCCGGTCTCTCCTGTACAGTGAGGCCTCATTATACTCCTGTATAAGGATCTAGTGATGCAGTACAGACTGGTATTCAGCATTGCTGTTTCCTTAGATTGTCAGCTCTTGTGATCAGGCCCCTGCTCCTCGCTCCGGTCTCTCCTGTACAGTGAGGCCTCATTATACCCCTGTATAAGGATATAGTGATGCAGTGTAGACTGTTATTCAGCATTGCTGTGTCCTCAGATTGTCAGCTCTTGTGATCAGGCCCCTGCTCCTCGCTCCGGTCTCTCCTGTACAGTGAGGCCTCATTATACCCCTGTATAAGGATCTAGTGACGCAGTGTAGACTGTTATTCAGCATTGCTGTGTCCTCAGATTGTCAGCTCTTGTGATCAGGCCCCTGCTCCTCGCTCCGGTCTCTCCTGTACAGTGAGGTCTCATTATACTCCTGTATAAGGATCTAGTGACGCAGTGTAGACTGTTATTCAGCATTGCTGTTTCCTTAGATTGTCAGCTCTTGTGATCAGGCCCCTGCTCCTCGCTCCGGTCTCTCCTGTACAGTGAGGCCTCATTATACTCCTGTATAAGGATCTAGTGACGCAGTGTAGACTGTTATTCAGCATTGCTGTTTCCTCAGATTGTCAGCTCTTGTGAACAGGCCTCTGCTCCTCCTCGGTTGTAGTCTTAACATGTATCGTGGCATTTTTTGTTCATGTCCTTTGTGAGTTAGTAAGTGCTGTGATATATGTTGGTGCACATGATGCATCCTGATCCTAATGCAAACGCAGGTAAGTATAGGGATGTAATCTGGATCAGGATGCATCAGGATTGCTACGTATCACAACACACCGTACCAAAACGCTAATGTGAAAGCAGACCACTCGTGCAGCCCCTAACCAGGTGACCCAATGTTATATACATGCTCTCAATACATTTTATTATCATTACCACACTGTAACATAGAGCTCAAGCCCTTCTAGTGAGACGGGAAAGATCACTGTATGACAGAGCAGCTTGAAGACATAGTCTACATTATGTCTGCATACTGTTCCTTCCCATACAGTCTACCTTAAATAGATGTCATGTGCACAAACTCAGTGTGTGACGTCTGTAAGGGGCGTGACCACAAAAAGTGCCTAGGGCAGCATGAAGGCCAAATACGGCCCTGGGCATAAGGAACAATTCAAATTGTAACTACTTCCTTCCATTACATAATTAAGTATATTAAGGTAGCACCTTTCTTTTATATTTTTACTATTCCTTTTCAAAGTGCCTAGTGTGCACTGTTATCCCTTTTTATATACAAACCATTAAGGATTAGAGTAAATGCCAATGCATGCAGTCTTATTTTTCTTGTTATATCTGCGAATGTTTTTTAGACTAAGTGCCAATGCATGCGCTTTTATTCTTCAATATATTTACCTATGATTCTGAGACTAAGTGCCAATGTATGTACTTTGGTATCTGTATGTTGGAAGTCTGACTCAAAAATATGCATGGGCAAACATTACATTATATCATGCATGTGTCAAAATGAACTATGACAACAGCATGCATGAATCTGGGGATGGTCCAGGCTATATACAGTGCATGCAATGAAGTAACATTTTGATAGGATGGACAGATATGGATTGGTAGTGTTTAAACGCTCACTGAACATGTTTGCCTAAGTTTAACAAACATACCCGAACCTCATTAAATTCAATGGGAGGCCAAACAGAATGTATGCACAAAACCTTAAGGGGTGACAATAAGCTTCCCAAATGGATAAAATTAGGGTCAAACACCATGAAAAGTGGCATCAATTGACCCACAGTAAAAATTTGCAAATGGCACAGAAGCAGTCAGCCATTGGCCATGCATGAGGTATCAGGGTCTGAGCCAGCATTTATAGCTTTGAATTGAAGTTTCAATGAGGACCTGGTGGTTAAGGGAGTGGTGTAAGCCTTCTTTGCTGGAAACCATGAAATCTCATGTAACAGTGCCATTTTTTCCCAGCCACACTCAGATGGCACAAACATCAGTTTCATACAGTTCTATTGGTAGAAAATATAAAAGTAACACGGGTTGCTGACTGATCAATTGATCAGAGTCTAGGACAGCATTTACAACTATGAATTGAAGTTTCAATAAGGACCAGGTGGTTAAGGGAGCGGTGTAAGCCTTCTTAGCTAGGAGCACTAATACCACAGGCAACCCTTCCAATTTTTTTTTCAACCACACTCAGATGGCACAAACATCAGTTTCATTAACTACTATTGGTAAAAAAAAATGTAACACAGGTAGCTGACTGATCAATTGACCAACAGTAGAACCACTTATAATGACACACAAGCAGTCAGCCATGGGCCATGCATGAGGTATCAGAGTCTGGGCCAGCATTTACAGCTTTGAATTGAATTTTCAATGAGGACCTGATGGTTAAGGGAGCGGTGTAAGTCTTCTTAGATGGGAGACCTGATACCTCATGCAACACCTCCAATTTTTTTTTTACGAGCCACACTCGGATGGCACAAACATTAGTTTCATACAGTACTATTGGTAGAAAAATGTAACACAAGTAACACAGGTAGTTGAATGAAAGTAAGTGCAGGCATGCCTGTCTGGGAACCCTACTTACACAGGCAGCCAACTAGACGGAGACCCAACTTGGAGTCTCCACATTTCAAAAAATAATTATCACACACCACTAAAGTGGCATCAATTTCCACAGAGTAGAAACATTATAATAGGCATCTGACACATCTTCCACTACAGGCAACCAACCAGATGGAGACCAAACTTGGAGTCTCCACATTTCAAAAATTATTGTCACACACCACTAAAGTTGCACCAAGTTCCACAGAGTAAAAACAGTATAATAGGCCTCTGACACACCTTCCACTACAGGTAACTTGGAGTCTTCACTATAGATGAGCGAACCTTTCAAGGTTCAGTTCGGATTCATCAAACAGACCACCGTTCACCAAACAATTTGCTGAATGGTTGACTGAATGTACCTGAACCCCATAGATTCAATGAAAGGCAAAATCAAATGCATAGACAACACCTTAAGGGGTGACAAAAAGCTTCCCAAACAGCTAAAATTAGAGACAGACACCATGAAAAGTGGTATCAATTGACCCACAGCAAAATTTTCCAAATGGCAAATTGCGCGGCAGCAGTCAGCCATGTGCCATGCATGAGGTATCAGGGCCTGGACCAGCATTTACAACTTGGAATTGAAGTTTCAATGAGGACCTGGTGGTTAAGGGAGCAGTGAAAACCTTCATAGCTGGGAGACCTGATACCTGATGCAACAACTCCATTTTTTTTTAATTCCAGCCACACTCAGAAACAAACATCAGTTTCATACAGTACTATTGGTAGAAAAATGGAACGAAAGTTACACAGGTTTACTGTGGTTGTTTACTGATCAATTGACCCACAGTTGATCCTTTTATAATGGCATTGAAGCAGTCAGCCATGAGCCACGCATGAGGTATCAGTGTCTAGGAAAGCATTTACAGCTTTGAATTGAAGTTTCAATTAAGATGTGGTGGGTGAGGGACCAGTGTAAGCCTGCTGTGCTGGGAGTCCTGATATCTCAGACAACATCTTAAACGTCATTTTTGATCTGCCACACTCAGGTGGCACAAATATCAGCTTGGTCTACCACAAATGTTATAAAAATTTAAGGATAGTAACACAGCTAGTTGACTGAAAGTAATTGCAGGCCTGCTGGTCTGGGAACCATTCTGCTACAGGCAACACACCTGATCGAGACCCAACTTGGCGTACAAACATTTCCCAAAATAATTGACACACACCACTAAAGTGTCATCAATTTCAATTTCACAGAGTAGAAATATTATGATTGCGTAGTTTTTTAAAAACTTCTGTTACTGTACAGTCTACTTGACTTTCTTTGGCAGCCGCACGGCAGTGTTATTATTATTATCTATTGTTATAGCGCCATTTAGGTGAAAAGGGTATAAATAATAAAAACAAGTACAATATAATCTTAAACAATACAAGTCACCAACTGCTACTGAAGGAGAGAGGACCCTGCCCATGAGGGATCACAGTCTACAAAGGATGGATGAGGATACAATAGGTGAGGGTAGAGCTGCTTGAGCAGCGGTATTGTGGAACAATTTTTAGTGTAGGTTGTAGGTTAAAGGTTCACATGGCAGGCAAGAGTATGATATGTTGAGGGACACAGTTCCAGAGGAGAGGGGATCCACGGGAGAAATCTAGTATGCAAGAGGAGATAAAAGGGGAGTAGAGAAGGAGATCTTGTGATGATCGGAGGTTGCGTGCAGATAAGTACCAGGAGACTAGGTCACACATGTATGGAGGTTTTGTATCTCTTTGTATGTCCAACTTAGAGTTCCGAACTTGAGACTCTGGGGAATGGGGAGGCAGTGCACGGGTTGACAGAGGGGAGAAGCCAGGGAATAGTGGCATGACAGATGTATTAGTCGGGCAACACAGTTTAGGATAGATTGGATGGGTGTGATAATGTTAGAAGGGAGGCCACAGAGCAGGAGGTTGCAGTAGTCGAGGCAGGAGATGATGAGGACATGCACTAGTGTTTTTGCAGAATCATGGTTGATAAATCTGTGGATTCGGGAGATATTTTTGAGTGGGAGTTGGCAGGAAGGGGAAAGGGCTTGGATCTTAGATTTGAAGGAAAGATCATAGTCAAGCCATTGATTTTGATGGATAGGTCAGTTGGGGAGTTTGAATGAGATGGTGGAAAGATGATGAATTCAGTTTTATCCATGTTAAGTTTTAGAAACCTAGCAGAGAAGAAAGATGAAATAGAGGACTCACATTGTGGGATTCTGGTAATTAAGGAGGTGATATCAGGTCCAGAGAGGTAGATCTGCGTGTCATCAGCATAGAGGTGATACTGAAAGCTGAGAGACTCCATGAGCTGTCCCAGGCCGAAGGTGTAGATGGAGGAGAGCAGGGGTCCTAAAACTGAACCTTGAGGGCTCTGACAGATAGGGGGCAAGATGAGGAGGTGGTGTGTGAGTCACTGAATGCCCTGTCTGTTAGCTTTGAGGATATCCGAGATAGGGCCAAGACTGTGATTCCAAGAGATGAGAGATTCTGTAGTAAGAGGCAATGGTCCACTGTGTAAAAGGCAGATGACAGGTCCAGGAGGAGGAGGACAAAGTAATGTCACTTGGATTTGGTGGTTAGTAGTTCGTTGTTGACTTTAGTCAGGGCAGTTTGAGTGAAATGGTGCGTTCAGAAGCCAGATTGGAAACGGGCAAAGAGGATGCCGGAGGATAGATTTGAGGGCAGCTCAAAATGGATGTGCTGTTCCATTAGATTTGAGGCATAGGGTATAAGTGATATGGGGTGATAGCTGTACACAAAGGATGGGTCAAGGGAGGACTTTTTGAGGATGGGTTTGATCAAGGTACATCTGAAGCATGAGGGGAAGACAACAGTTGTTAGTGACAGGTTGAAATGTTGGGTTAGCTTTGGGATGAAGACTGTTTTAAGGTTTGGAATGAGGTGGCACGGGATTGGGTCAAGTTTACAGTTGATGAGATGTGTTTTGGAGAGTAATGAGGAAAGTTGCTCTTCTGTGATGATGAAGTTGGTTTTGGAGGAGGAGAGTTGAGTACTTATGAGGAGGGGCTGTGAGGACTTTAGGCAAAAGCTTTACCTTATGTTGTCAGTTTTCTGATTAAAGAATGAGGCAAAATCTTCAGCTGAGATGAGTGGATAGGAAGAAGGATATGGGGAAGAGGAGAGATTTGAAAGCATTGAATAGTTGTTTAGTGTATTGAGACAAAGCTGATATGAGACATGAGAAGTAGGATTGTTTTGCTGCAGTGATAAATTGCCCAGCATTTTGACAACTTCTGTTACTGTATGGGCTATTCAACGCCCTTTCTTTGGAAGCTGTACATGTGTATGCCTTGTAGATGAGGGACAGAAAGTGCTCCAGTGGATGGAAAGCTCTGCATTATGTGACCTCTCCTCCTCTTCCTCCGCCTTACATCACTCACAGTACAGTCCTCATAAGCGGCACCCCAATTGCCCTTGTTTCCCCCCACATCACAACTCTCTAACCGCCCAACTGACTGTGGGGAACCACAGAAGGATGAGTCTTCAAAGCTGTTTGCACATTCTATTCCATGGGCATCACAGTTCTGCTTCAAAGATTCACAGACTCAAGAGGGGGAAAGCATCTGCACCGATGGGCCAAATTTTTTGCAGTTGGATCCGGGGCAAGATGAAGTAGGGTCCGAGTAGAATCCAGACCCTCATCACCAGATGTTAACCCCGTGGTGGAGGTGATCCTGATGCAACTCAGATACTGTACATGAGGCGCACATGGATTGTACTGTGTTATCAGGACAGGAAGAAGAGTATGGAGATTCTCAGGGTGAGGAATAGGAGAACAGACAGGTTGATGATTAGGTTGTAGATCCCACTTAGTGTGAACCCAGAGGCACGCAGCCTATTACATGCATGAACTGGAACATGCACGATCAATATGCATTAGTCTGGGAATCTCACTGTCCTAAAATGCGGACTAGCGGGCCTCTTGAACCAACGGCAGGCCCATTAACCACATCTTCTGCTTATTTCTCCTCCGTCAATGTATCAAGTGTTCTTGCACAGTTCTCTGTTTATCCGCTACAGTCGTAGTGAGTGAAAGCCCATCAGCTGTTACGGAAGTGGACATGTCTGCTGTTTTGACTGATCTCAGACACCGAGCACATCATAACTTTCTCAATCCACCATAACACCTCACTCACAGTCCAGCAGTTTGTCATGTCCACCCTACTCCACCCTCTGTGAGCACAGCAGCCAGTCCTCGTTTGTGCAGTTGTGGTCACGTAAAAGATTATTTCCTCCTACACCTGGCAAAGCTAAGAGCTTAAACATCACCATCTTCAATCTACTAATAATAATAACAACCTTTCATATAAAACAGTCATAAGTTACAAAGTTAACGATAATCAAAGAATTAAAGCAAAATTAATGAAGAACCTGCTCTTCAGAACTTACAATCTACAATGAGACACAAAATAAAGGCGCTTACTTACAATGATGGTCTAGCCATCTTGAGGAAATGGGGCATCGATAAAGGCTGAACGGTTGGATACGGTTGAGTTTGATGGCGAATTATATTCAGTGAAGTAGAGTATAGGCTATATATTAAAAGGACTTTGATTAGGGAATGTGATAGGCTGCCCTAAACAGATGTGTTTTAGTGAGCGCCGAAAAATGTGTAAGTTGTGGTTAGTCCTAGAAAGGGTAAGAGGTGAGTTATTTAGGTAGGAGATTGAACAGAGCCGGACAAAGACCAGATTAGGGGTGTTACCATCTTTATGTGTCTCCCAGGATAAGGGTTGGCAATTCTGAGAACATGAAGTGTGGCAGCAATGCATAAAAGAGGTCAATGAAGTGAGTGGGTGAGCCTGGTGAACGGTATCTGACCGCTACTCTGAGTGAGAGGGGATGGAAGACCATGATGGTGTAGACCTCAAAAGAAGACTGGCGTCCAATCGGCCTGTTTTTATTTATTTTAAAAAAACAGGATTGGTGGTGGCTGCAAGGAGTGTGGGGTTATTGTGGAGTTAGCAATGATTATATGGTGGTATATAAACAAATTCCATACGTGTATATGCCATACACTCACTATTAGTTTTCCAATAACTATTTTTTTCTGGAGAAATGTGGCCTTACTTCTGCACGACAGAATTAGCACAAAGAATTTATATTTTGAAATGTGGACTCCTGCATATTATTCTGTCAAAATGTGGCATTGTTTCAGGACAACAGTATTAGCACAAGAAATTTATATTTTCTAATGTAGACTTCTTATTTGTCACTGAAACACAGTTTTAGCACAAGCGATTTGGAGTAACTAATTGGGCCTTCTGGCTGCACCACTATAGTAGGCCTAACGATTTTTAAGAGGAAATCTGGCCTTCTGATATGTCACTGAAACACAGTTTTAGCACAAACGATTTGGAGTAGCAAATGGGACTTCCAGAGATTGCCACATGGGTTTTGTACAATCTACTTCGAACCTGGGAGATCAGTTTCACACAGGACAAGTTCACAAGTACAGGAGTGACCTTTCTACACTGTGACACTGAGCGAATGGCACCAGCAAAACAAAATGTCCACTTTTTATATGGCCAGGAACATGTGACTTCGGCAGCCAATCACAGAAGCCCTTATGTCATGACGTTGTGGATGGTTTCTGTCACGCCGTTCTGTCTGTATCTGCTTGTCGGCGTGACAATTCATGTGTTTCCTTTAACCCCTTACTCCTTTCCCCCCTAATTGAGCTGGGATACTGCTGGCTGTTACCTGTATGGAGCCTGCTCAGTTCCCTGCTCTGCTGTGTAGCTGCACATGTGGTGTTAGGTCTTTGCTCTGCTGCTTGACCTTTCGCATGTGCGGTCCCTGGTAGCCACTGTGGAAGCTGTCCGCGGGTTGTGAGGTCATTTGCAGCTGGTGCATGACTTTCCACATGTGTCTAGGCTTGCAGACAATGCCAGGTGCTCTAAGCTGCAGTTCCTGCACTGATTGTGCTGCAATGGTTTCTGTGTGTGCTTAGGGCGTGCACAGCCACACCTTCCCTGCTTTTATCAGGATTAGTGTGTGTACTTGAAATGCTGTCCCCAGCCAATTGCTGAGGGGCAGCCCCTTTATAAACTTACCCTGCCCTATGGCTGGGGCCAGAGCTACTCATAACTCACAAAGCTCCTGGACTTTGCCATGTGTGTCTCGTGTCTGTGGATCTCGTCTGTCTCGGTTATGGTACCAAAGTTCCTGCCTTGATTCCTGCTTTGTCCTGTTCCCTCGCCCTGCCCCAGAGGCAGTATATCCGGGCCTGAATCCATGCTCCTGTACCTGTCCTGTACCTGACCCTGTCTAAATTCGCCCTGGCCTAGAGGCGATGTATCCAGGCTTGAATCCCTGATCCTGTACCTGTACCTGACCATGTCTGAATTGTCTGCTGTGTTGTGTTCCTGGAATCCCTCTGTGTTTGGAGCCCTGCACCCGGTGACTCTGAGACTCTTGTAACCGGTGTTCCTGCTGAGCATCTACTACGCTGTGCTCTGACTACCATGTGGTGCTAGCTCCATGCAGGCCCAGCAATCCTGCAGTGTTGGCACCATCACGCTTGAGTTCCTTCCTAGGTCCGATGCCCAGAGCCTGATGACCGCAGTCTGGATCCTGATGACTGCTGCCTGGAGCTGGATGACTGCAGTGGTGCCTGCAGGTCGTGTTGGATGTCCAGAACCAAACGACTCCCGTCTGATGTCTGCCGGTGACTCTGATGTCCTGTGGGTGACCCTGATGTCCTGCCTGCGTCTGGATGACCTCTTGTATCCCGATGACCTTGTGTGTCCTGATGTCCTGATGACCTCGTGTGTCCTGATGTCCTGATGACCTCGTGTGTCCTGATGACCTCGTGTGTCCTGATGACCTTGTGTGTCCTGATGTCCTGATGACCTCGTGTGTCCTGGTTATGTCTATGTACTATGACTTTATTTTAAGTAAACTTTACTTTATTTATACCTGAAGTTGTGCGGTGTCATCAAGTCCTACGTGTCCTTGTCCACATGCTCAGCTGCCACAGAATCCCGGTCGCTGCCCTTCCCTAGTTCGGGTAGGCCCAGGTCCCCCTATGTGGTATAGAGGGTCCATATTGCATCCCCGGGGACGCCCGCCCCCTCGCCGTCGGCATGGAGGCGCCTCCTGGGCCACGTCTGCGGCTGCAATCTTGACAGTTTCTGTGCCCTGATTGGTTGCCGGAATCAAACACATAAAGTTAAGGAAAAAACGGGTGCGCCGCTCCTGTAATCTTTTCAGATACTCTTCTAACCTCTCCACACCCCCTCCCCTCATCAAACATGTCCCCTCCAACCCTCCCGCTCATCATATAGCAACATTATTGTAGTCAAAGTAATACAAAATCATTAGTGGAAATGCAATGATTTATCGAAATGTGTCCGACTTTTGCCGACTTTGAGAAAAAATGGTTGTGAAAGCGAACATGAATCCGAATGTGCTACTTTCTTGCCAAATTTGAGACTGGCAAAAGATTTATGAACACGCTCGCTCATCTCTGGTCTCCTGTTAGGCATCGGGTTCCTGCAGCAGCACAGCAGGAATCCAGAGCTTCACATTCTGCAGTCTCCCATTCTCCATTGACCGCAGAGGAGCTTGCTCAGTAGCCCCATCATTCCCGATGCTCTGCCCAGACCTGCTCTGTGGGTCTGGCTGTTGCTGCCACCTTTGGGCCAACAACAGCAATGCAGGCTGCTCAGCAGCCAACTGCTCCAGAGGCTAAGTCCTTCCGTCGCTCCACTGAGCATGTTCACAAGACGATCTCCCATTGGAGATCGAGAGTCACATTCACAGGTTCTTCTCCAGATCTGATTGGTCCATCTCAGGGATCTGGAAGCTTCCGGAAGGTCCTGGCTATAAAAGGTTCGCATGGCCGCTCGACCATACGCTAGTATAGACTCTAGTTGCTAACTGTGTGAATGATGATGGATGTATGGACTTGCAAATGACTCATTAAGATTCCCCTCCCTCTGATATTACCTGTGTGGATAGGGAACTAGTGTTAGAGTCAGCGCCAGTCAGTGGCATGCTACAGGCCACAATACGCATCCTCCACAGTGCTAGCGCCCGACAGTGCGCCTGCTACCGGGCATTGTGGTATAGCGGCAGTGTCTGTCGCCGCGCTGCAGTCACCAGTACTCCTTGGCATCCGCGGTTGTGACGCCGCACGCACAGTAGGTCTAGAGGGACACGGACCTTGTGTCTTGGCCCTAAGTCCTGCGACCATATACCGTGCGTGCATTCCACTGAGTCCTGTGACGTCAACAGGCTCAGCCTTTTATATTTAACGCCTTGGCGTCTCTGTGAATTAACAGAGTCCGCCAAGTGCACTCCGGGTGACTTAGGCTACTTTCACACATCCGGTGTGTGGGGTCCGGCGGCGTGCGGCGAAAAGCCGGGCCGCCGGATCCGGCCTGCAGCCATGACACCGGATGTGTATGCAGCGAGACATACGGCTCGGACATGATTTAAAGGAGCCACAGGAAGAGGTGGACAAAGGCAGCCGCTGAGAGATAGCTGCTGAAAGGGAGGTGAGGGGAGGGGAGGAGACAGAGGAGAGGGGAGGGGAGAGGAGAGGGGGTGGAGAGAGAGACATGGGGGTTAACACTTAGTGTCCAGGCGAGAGAATCTCTCTCTCTTGCCGGGCACTCGTGGGGTTAACCCCACAGCGAGATCTCTCTCTCACCCAGACACTGTGAGTGTTAACCCGACAAGTGCCCGGCGAGAGAGATCTCTCACAAGTGTCCAGGTGACAGAGAGAGATCTCTCTCTCTCTCGCCGGGCACTTGTGGGGTTAACATTCACAGAGTCCGGGCATGCGCTGTGGAAAAAGCCGGTCCGGCGCTGACAAAAAACGTTGCAGAGAACGTTTTTTGCAGATGCCGGATGGCTAATTTTTGCCGTGTCCGGCAGCAACCGGACACGACGCATAACCATCCGGCACGATGCGGCGACCATGAAAGCTTATGGGACAAAACCGGATCCGGTGCTGGATCCGGTTACGAAAAATTTCGCCGCATCGTGCCGGATTACAAAAACCGGATGTGTGAAAGAGGCCTTAAACCCACGTGCGCAATACCGCCATATAGTGCGTCTGCCATTACATAGCAGCAGTGTATCACCTTCTGCACGGTGGACCACGGGCGGCGAACGCACTTATTGTTATTTATTATTTAGTGCGTTCCACCGACCCAAACATTATACTAGAGCCAGGGTCTGGCTAGTAATGGCGGACCAGCAGCAGCTACGGCAGTACATTCAGCAGCTGGAGGGCAGGTTGGCGGCCCTCGCGAGTTTCACCTCAGCTGTGAATGCTGCAGCGGCTGCTGCTCGGGCAGTCGCAGAGGCTGTCTTGTGTCGGGCCACATCCACGCCTGCACCGACAATATCCCGCCTCCCGTTGCCCGATAAGCTTTCTGGTGGCAGCGCCACCTGTAGGGGTTTCGTGAGCCAGTGCTCTATCCAGCTCGAGTTACTGGCCGTGTGATTCCCTACAGAGTGGGCTAAGGTGGGGTTTATCGTCCCTTCTGTCGGGCAGGGAGTTAGAATGGGCCATGCCACTGTGGGAGCGTGATGACCCCGTGGTTCTGAGCGCTGCTCAGTTTCTAAAGTCACTAAAGCAGGTCTTTTTGGGGCCCCGGGTCACGCATGACACCTCTCTACAGTTCCTTGCATTAACACAGGGATCCCTGTCGGTCAGCCAGTACGCTGTCCATTTCCGGATACAGGCTTCCGAGTTGGAGTGTGCCTGATAAAACCCTCGTCCCTGTGTTCTGGAGAGGTTTGGCGGAGCATGTTAAGGATGCTCTATCCACCAGGGAGGTTCCCGTGAGTCTGGAAGAGCTGATTGCCATTTCCACCCGCATTGATCTCCATTTTTCAGCGTGGGCTGGAGCGTGCTCAATCCAGACGGAAGGTTAGCTTGGCTACCAACCTCTGTGAACCTCTGGAACCACCCGAGCTGGAGAGTTTATCTCCAGAGCCCATGGAGGTGTCCCGCACCGGTCCCAAGCCGCATCTGGCACAAAGCTCCACACGCTGTTGCCAGTGTCGACAGTCTGGTCACCTGGCTAACAGGTGTCCGCAGTGGTCGAAAAAACGATCGTGTCCTGTGGTAATTGGGGAGGTCTACTTGCTATGGAGACCTTCTCTCCCAAACCAGCATTCCGGGGGACGTTCGATAGCAGTGCTTCCTCCTGGGAGGAAGAGGTCACGGTGGACTCCGGGGCAGAAGGGAACTTTATGTCCTCGGCCTTCGCCCAACAGCACGCAATCCTGTTGGTGCCACTTCCTCACCCCGTGCCCATCAGCGTGGTCAACGGTTTGACCTTATCTTCCCGGATTAGCCACCTGACAGCACCCCTTAAGCTCTCAATTCGACCATCTCACCATGTGTCGCTGTCCCAGCTCATTATGTCAGAGGGCATCGACCAAGTGCTCCTCGGGGTTTCCTGGCTCCGTTGCCATTCCCCTCATATAGAGTGGTCCTCGGGGAGAATACTGGACTGGAGCAAGGGCTGTGTGGGAAGGTGCATGGGGGGCAGCGTCCAAGTAGCCTCTGCGGAGGTGCCCACGGATCTTTCCGCGCCCCCACTGAGAATCTGAGGACCGTGTCTCCGGTTGCCCTCGAGTCAGTGCCGCTGGGCAACACCTTTGTCCCTCCTCACCTGCGGCCCAAGGTTCTCACGTGGGCACACGCGTCCAGGGTGGGTGGTCACTTTGGCTACAAGAGGACCACAGAACTCCTGGAAAGGTCTTGTTGGTGGTCGCACAGGGCTCGGGACACTAAAAACTACATTCAGGCATGCGCCTCTTGTGCTCAGAACAGGTCCTCTAAGCAGAGGCCAGCTGAGTTACTGTATCCCTTGCCAGTGGCAGACCGGGCAATGGAGGTTCGTGAGATTTTGGATCGCACCCCGCATGCCATTCTACCCTCTAAGGAGAAAGGCGCCCACCGACACACATCAGCACCCCGCTCTAACTTTTGCCCCTGGCGACTTAGTGTGGCTCTCTGCCCGAAATATCAGGCTGCGGGTCAAGTCCACCAACTTCGCGCCGCGATACATTGGTCCCTTCAAAATCCTCGAGCGGATCAGCTCGGTGGTCTATCGTCTGGCTCTTCCACCACACTTGGCCATCTCTGACGCCTTCCACGTGTCCCTTCTCAAACCTGTTCACATGTCTCGGTTTTCCGAGTCATCTGCTGGGACATCAGACTTGTCTTCGGACGAGTCTGTGGTCAATGCCATTGTGGGACGCAGGGTGGTGCGTGTCAAAAAATTTTATTTGGTGGATTGGAAGGCTCAGAGGGGAGAGAGCCCTAGGAGGGGGGGTAATGTTAGGCATCGGGTTCCTGCAGTGGCACTGCAGGAATCAAAAGCCTCACATTCTGCGGTCTCCCATTCTCCATCTACCGCAGAGGAGCTTGCTCAGCAGCCCCGTCGTTCCCAACGCTCTGCCCAGACCTGCTCTGTAGGTCTGGCTGTTGCTGCCACCTTTGGGCCAGCAATAGCAATACAGGGTGCTCAGCAGCAAACTGCTCCAGAGGCTAAGTCCTTCCGTCGCTCCACTGAGCTTGCTCACGAGACGATCTCCGATTGGAGATCGGGAGTCACATGCACAGGTCCTTCTCCAGATCTGATTGGTCCATCTCAGGGATCTGGAAGCCTCCGGAAGGTCCTGGCTATAAAAGGTTTGCATGGCTGTTCGGCCATGCGCTAGTATAGACTCTAGTGTTATGATTGAGTCACCGTAGGAGGCAAAAACAGAACTGCTAGCTAAGTCCAGAAATCCAGAGAAGTTGGCAGCTATCGGATTGCAGACCCCTGAACCTATCAACACAACTAGCAGTAGCCGTGGGGGTTCCTACGATGCCCTAGACCCCTCGATCACAGCCGGAGAAATAACTAGGCCTAAAGAAAGAAAGGGGAAAACTAAACTGCCCCAGAGCAGACCCCAAAGCAATAGGCAGCCCCCAACATATAATGACGGTGAAGCAAGATGAAAACACTAACACAGACAGAAAGATAGACTGAGCAAAGACGGGGCCCAAACTACCTACATAGGAAAGGACAGGAAGGCTGCTGTCTGCAATCCGTGAAAAACCCTATGAAAATAAGAGCCAACAGGCTGACAGTGAAAAAGGCCCTGAAGACGCTAGGCTTCAAAAAAGCTATGTCAGTACTCAGGAATATTCTGAAGACAGAGCTACAGGCAAAAGGAGATTCAGCTCACCCCAGCAGGGAATGGCAGAATCCAGAAAAGCAAGGAAAACAAAAACTAAACACTAATGCAAACAGGCAAAGCAGAAAAACTTAGCTTAGAGGAGCAGGAATCAGACTGGTGTCCTAGAAGTCCACAGAGAAATCACCCGCAGGGCAGAAGGGTGTCGGCAGCCTTATATCCAGTCCATGACTCCACTCAGCCAGTCATCCTCATCAGGCTCAGGTGCCTGATAATCAGGCTCATTATCTTCCTTCACCAGAATAGGGAGTTCACCAGACCTCAGTGACGAAGGGGAAAATGAACTCACAACAGTACCTCCCCCTTGAGGAGGGGTCACCGAACCCTCAACCATGCCACCAGGGCGATCAGGGTGAGCCCGATGAAAGGCACGCACCAATCTTTTGGCATGAATATCAGAGGCAGAGACCCAGGAATTATCCTCCTGACCATAACCCTTCAACTTAACCAAATACTGGAGTCTCCGTCTAGCCAGACGGGAATCCAGTATATTCTCTACCTCATATTCCATGTTACCTTCAACCAATACAGGGTCTGGAGGTGCCACCCCAGGAACAACTGGTTCAACAAACCTCTTCAACAAGGACTTATGGAACACATTATGGATTTTAAATGTGACAGGAAGAGCCAAACGGAAAGAGACCGGATTAATAATCTCCAAAATCTTGTAAGGTCCAAAAAATCTAGGCTTAAACTTAGGAGAAGCCACCTTCATAGCAATATTTTTTGATGATAACCACACCATATCACCAATCTTAAACTGGGGACCAATGGTCCTATGTCGATTGGAAAACCGCTGGGCCTTTTCCTGGGAGAGAGATAACTTATCCACCACTTGGTCCCAGATCTGGTGCATTCTCTCCACCACAGTGTCAACACCTGGGCAGGCAGAAGGCTCCACCTGCCCTGAAGAAAATCGAGGATGAAACCCAAAGTTACAAAAAAAAGGTGACATCAAAGTGGCAGAACTAGCTCTATTATTTAAAGCAAATTCGGCCAAGGGCAAAAATGAAACCCAATCATCCTGATCAGCGGAAATAAAACATCTCAAATACGACTCCAAGGTCTGGTTTGTTCTCTCTGTCTGCCCATTGGTCTGAGGGTGAAAAGCAGAGGAGAAGGACAACTGAATTCCCAGCTTGGAACAGAAAGTCCTCCAAAATCTAGACACAAACTGAACTCCTCTGTCAGATACAATGTTCTCAGGAATCCCGTGTAAGCGAACCACCTGTTGCAAAAACAGGGGCACCAACTCAGAGGAAGATGGCAACTTAGGGAGTGGTACAAGATGAACCATCTTAGAGAACCTATCACAAATCATCCAAATAACAGTCATTCTTTGAGAGACCGGCATATCAGAGATGAAATCCATTGAAATATGGGTCCATGGCCTCTTGGAGACAGGCAAAGGCATCAACAACCCACTAGAGCGAGAACAAGATTTAGACCGGGAGCAAGTCCCACAGGACTGCACAAAATTCGTGACATCATGAGACAAGGTGGGCCACCAAAAAGAGCGACTCACCAGATCTCTAGTGCCAAAAATACCAGGATGACCAGCCAATGCAGAGCAATGAACTTCAGACATCGCTCTCTTCTTCCACTGGTCAGGAACATACAACTTTCCACTGGGACAACGCTCAGGTTTGTCCTCCTGGAACTCTTGCAGAGCAAGTCTCAAATCGGGCGACATGGCAGAAAGAACTACCCCTTCGCCTAAGATGGTAGCAGGCTTGGTCACAACAGGAGAATCAGCAAAGAAACTCCTAGAGAGGGCGTCTGCCTTGACATTCTTAGTTCCAGGAAGAAAAGAGACCACAAAATCAAAACGTGTAAAAAACAAGGCCCACCTAGCCTGTCTAGGGTTCAAGCGTTTAGCCGACTCTAGGTAAATCAAATTCTTGTGGTCAGTGAGGACCACAACTTGATGTTTAGCTCCCTCCAACCAATGTCTCCACTCCTCAAAGGCCCATTTCATGGCCAACAGTTCCCGATTCCCCACATCATAGTTACGTTCAGATGGAGAGAACTTTCGGGAAAAGAAAGCACAGGGATTCATTTTAGCTGTTACAGGATCCTTTTGGGACAAAACAGCTCCTGCACCAATCTCAGAAGCATCCACCTCTACCTGGAACGGGAGTTAGACATCAGGTTGCCGCAAAACCGGGGCAGAGGTAAATCTTCGCTTCAGCTCCTGAAAGCAAGCAACAGCCTCCGGAGACCAATTCAACACATCAGCACCCTTCTTAGTCAGATCAGTCAATGGCTTGGCAATACTAGAAAATTTTGCTATAAATTTCCGATAAAAATTAGCAAAACCCAAAAACTTCTGGAGGGCCTTCAAAGAAGTGGGCTGAGCCCAATCATAAATGGCCTGTACCTTGGCAGGGTCCATTTCAATAGTTGACGGAGACAAAATAAATCCCAAAAATGAAATCCTCTGTACTCCAAAAAGGCATTTCGATCCTTTGACATACAGGGAATTCTCCCTCAAGATCCGGAACACAGTCCGAATATGTTCCACATGAGAATCCCAATCCTTGGAGAAGATCAAAATATCATCCAGATAGATAATCAAAAATTTATCGACAAAGTCTCGAAAAATATCGTTCATGAAGCACTGGAAGACAGAAGGGGCATTAGTGAGCCCAAAAGGCATCACCAGGTACTCAAAATGTCCCTCCGGAGTATTAAATGCCGTCTTCCATTCATCCCCCTGCTTAATGCGGATAAGATTATACGCCCCCCTGAGGTCAAGCTTGGTAAACCAGCAAGCACCTCTAACTCTAGAGAATAGATCCGAAATCAGGGGTAAAGGATACTGATATTTAATAGTAATTTTATTGAGGGCACGATAATCAATACAAGGCCTTAAAGAACCATCCTTTTTGGCCACAAAAAAAATCCCGGCACCTAAGGGTGAAGAGGATGGTCTAATATGACCCTTCTCCAACGCCTCCTTAATATAGGACCGCATAGCCTCGTGCTCGGGTACAGATAAATTGAAGAGCCGACCCTTGGGAAATTTACACCCCGGGCTTAGTTCAATTGCACAGTCATAACTCCTATGAGGAGGCAAGGACGCAGACTCATTCTCACTAAATACATCATAAAAGTCTGCCAAATAGTCAGGAACATCATGCGACTGAGGAGAGGTGGAAAAAAACGGAGCCTCACTAAAGGTACACCGACAACCCCAACTCACCACAGACACAGATTTCCAATCCAAGACTGGATTATGAATTTGCAACCAGGGAAACCCCAGAACAACGGCATCATGCAGACCATGCAACACCAAAAATCTGCAATTTTCTTGATGGTCTGGGGCGACCCGCATGACCACCTGGGTCCAAAACTGAGGTTTATTTTTAGCCAAAGGAGTAGCATCAATCCCCCTCAAAGGGATAGGCGTCTGCAGAGGTGTCATCGGAAATCCACAACGTTTAGCAAAATCCAATCCATTAGGTTTAGCGCTGCTCCCGAATCCACAAAAGCCTTGGCGGAAAATGTGGACAGGGAGCAGATCAGAGTAATTGCCAGAAGAAACTTAGGTTGAACACCACCAACAGAAAATGTGTGTGCAAAGCGTTTCTCTCGTTTAGGACAAACAGAAATAATATGCGAGGCATCTCCACAGAAAAAACACAGCTTATTACGCCTTCTGAACTCCTGACGTTGCGCCTTAGACAAAACTCTATCACATTGCATTGGTTCAGACGTCTGTTCAACCGGTGGCAACACCTCTCGTGCAATCCTGCGTTCACGTAAACGCCGATCAACCTGAATGGCTAATGACATAGAATCGTCCAGACCAGAGGGAACAGGAAATCCCACCATAGTATCTTTTACGGCTTCTGACAAACCCTTCCGAAAGAGAGCAGCCAAGGCATTATCATTCCAGGTAGTAAGGACCGCCCACTTTCGGAACTTTTGACAGTACAACTCTGCAAAATCTCGACCCTGGTTCAATGCCAACAGGGTCTTTTCTGCCTGATCAATAGCATTAGGTTCGTCATACAACAACCCCAAAGCTTGAAAGAATGCGTTCACATTAGTCAGAATAGGATCATCTGGTTTCAAAGAAAACGCCCAATCCTGGGGATCGCCACGCAGCAAAGAGATGACAATTTTTACCTGCTGCGCGGAGCTCCCTGACGAGTTAGGCTTCAAGGCAAAAAATAATTTACAATTATTTTTGAAACTCAAAAATTTAGATCGATCCCCAAAAAATACATCAGGTGTAGGGATCTTTGGTTCAGCAGCATGCGAACGAGCAAGGTAGGCGGAAATTCCCCGCACTTCCGCAGCGAGCTGCTCCACACGATCAGACAATTGCTTTATCTCCATTGGGAGAAAAAAAAATTCCCCCTACGGCCTCAGAGATATAGAGGAAAGAATATACAATATATATTTTTTTTTTTTTTAAAACACAATTCTTTCCTGCTATAGAGTACCCTAGGATCTGCGGTATCGTGGGTGATTCTGTTATGATTGAGTCACCGTAGGAGGCAAAAACAGAACTGCTAGCTAAGTCCAGAAATCCAGAGAAGTTGGCAGCTATCGGATTGCAGACCCCTGAACCTATCAACACAACTAGCAGTAGCCGTGGGGGTTCCTACGATGCCCTAGACCCCTCGATCACAGCCGGAGAAATAACTAGGCCTAAAGAAAGAAAGGGGAAAACTAAACTGCCCCAGAGCAGACCCCAAAGCAATAGGCAGCCCCCAACATATAATGACGGTGAAGCAAGATGAAAACACTAACACAGACAGAAAGATAGACTGAGCAAAGACGGGGCCCAAACTACCTACATAGGAAAGGACAGGAAGGCTGCTGTCTGCAATCCATGAAAAACCCTATGAAAATAAGAGCCAACAGGCTGACAGTGAAAAAAGCCCTGAAGACGCTAGGCTTCAAAAAAGCTATGTCAGCACTCAGGAATATTCTGAAGACAGAGCTACAGGCAAAAGGAGATTCAGCTCACCCCAGCAGGGAATGGCAGAATCCAGAAAAGCAAGGAAAACAAAAACTAAACACTAATGCAAACAGGCAAAGCAGAAAAACTTAGCTTAGAGGAGCAGGAATCAGACTGGTGTCCTAGAAGTCCACAGAGAAATCACCCGCAGGGCAGAAGGGCGTCGGCAGCCTTATATCCAGTCCGTGACTCCACTCAGCCAGTCATCCTCATCAGGCTCAGGTGCCTGATAATCAGGCTCATTACCTTCCTTCACCAGAATAGGGAGTTCACCAGACCTCAGTGACGAAGGGGAAAATTAACTCACAACACTCTAGTTTCTAACTGTGTGAATGATGATGGATGTATGGACTTGCAAATGACTCATTAAGATTCCCCTCCCTCTGATATTACGTGCGTGGATAGGGAACTAGTGTAAGAGTCAGCGCCAGACAGTGGCAAGCTACAGGCCATAATACGCATCCTCCACAATGCTAGTGCCCGACAGTGCGCCTGCTACCGGGTATTGTCGTATAGCGGCAGTGTCTGTTGCCGCGCTGCAGTCAGCAGTACTCCTTGGTATCCGCGGTTGCGATGCCACACGCATGGTAGGACTAGAGGGACGCGGACCCTGTGTCTTGGCCCCAAGTCCTGTGACCATATACCGTGCGTGCATTCCACTGAGTCCTGTGATGTCAACAGGCTCAGCCTTTTGTATTTAACACCTTGGCGTCTCTGTGAATTAACAGAATCCACCCAGCGCACTCCGGCAGTGCGTCTGCCATTACATAGCAGCAGTGTAACACCTTATCCACGGTGGACCCCGGGTGGCGAACGCACTTATTATTATTTATTATTTAGTGCGCTCCGCCGTCCCTAACATCTCCACATTTCAAAAAATTATTGTCACACACCACAAAAGTAGCATCAATTTGCATAGAGTAGAAATAGCATAATAGGCCTCTGACACACCTTCCACTACATGCAACCCACCAGATGACAATCCAACTTGGAGTCTCCACATTTCAAAAACTTGCTTGTAGCATTAGCAACAGTGTTAATGTTTTTGCAAGGAAGTGTTGATGTTCCCGGGGTTGGATGTCTAGGACTGCAATGCACACTGTGTGCCTCACTACTGTTTTGGGGAAAACCACTCTTAAGATTGTCTACAAGAATTTTTCAATACTCCACCATGCGCATGTCCATTTCCAGGGGGGGAAGCATCTGGCAAAATTTACTCTTGTACCGTTGGTCTAGCAGAATGGCAACCCAGTAGTCATCACTATTTCTAACCCTAAGTATACGGGCATCATGTTGAAGATAGTGCAGCCAGAAGGCGCTCATGTGTAAGGTGCTTCCATGAGGTCCAGGTCCATGGTGTGTTGGTGGAGGGATAACACTCAAGATTGCTTCCTCTGTCCCCTCCCGCCAACCATGGACAACAGATAGGGGATCATTTTCCTCTTCATCTCCTGACTGTTGATGAAATGATTGAACCTAGGAACATGCAAATGATATACATGTTGTGTTATATAAAGAATATTTGAGGGGAATCACCATCGTGATACATGTATATTTTCTTAGGACCAATTGGATGGACCAGTCGGGAAAACACAGAAAACCAATAGGAGAAAAACCTGATGAAAGGTCAGATGGTAGAAATTGTTAATATTGGAAAGCCTTTATTGGTGTACAATAGGTACGTGGTGGCAAAGAGAAAAAGAGCATATACATACATTTGTGAATATATCAAATTGAACCAAAAGAGGTCCTGTTTGACAATAAACGTTGCTGGACTAATACCAGGAAACAAATATCCAGATTAGTGTAGTCATAGTGCCCAAAAAACACAAGAGATAATCCTAAAGCCACAAGTATTATTCTTGAAGAAACAAGGTGTAACATGTAATTTGAGTGCTGGCCGCAGCAAGTAAAATATAAAGTTCAATGCTGACTGGAGCACAACATATGCGGTGTCACTATTGTACATACCCTTAAACCTGTGAGCATTGATTATAATGTTGCACATGCCCTATGTGTCCGGTGTGCATAGTACATTAGCACAATTTTTCACATCATGTATGAGAGCAATGTGTGAATGAGGAAATACCTGGATATTTGAGAAGCCCAGTATCCTGTCTGCCATAGTCGCTGCAACATGTGCAGAGTGCAATTTCACTGTGTCGGAACATCACAAATCAAACGGTTAACTAATAGGCTGAAAGACCTCTGTAGTGATGCAAGTCGATGACCTGCGGGGTGCGATTGTCAGACATGAGCACACAGCGATCGTGTTTTCTGCAACACTGCATCCAGGCAGGGATAGTGGTGGAGAAATTGCTTTACCACCGGGTTAAGGGCGTGAGCCATGCATAGCATGTGTGTGAGGTTCCCCCAGCCTAGGGCCGTCACCATGTTAGCACCGTTATCGCACACGGCCTTCCATGGCTCCAGGTTCAGTGGAGACAGCCATTGCTCTAACTCAGCCTGGATAGCTGTCCACAGCTCTGGAGCTGTGTGACTGAGATCTCCTAGGCATATTAATTTGAACTCTGCCTGATTACTGTGAGCCTTGGCTGTGCAGTACGGAGGTGGGGGGGTTATATTTGCACTGTTGTAATTAGTGTCTGATTAAGGGAGAGGTTGAGGACACAGATGGAAGCCCTAGAGGAGGTGGAGGAGCCAGAAGCAGTGGAGGAACTGTTAGTTACAGAGGTTTGCCCGGCAAGCATTGGGGATTCCAAGACTTGTGGAGCAGCCCCTTGACCGCCTGCCCCCACAGCCAACAGAGTCACCCATTGCCCAGTCAGTGAGATGTTGCGCCGCTGCCCATGTATGCGTGTCTGGGTGTGAAGGGTAAAATGCAACCTGGCAGACATAGATTTTTTCATGGAACAGGGATCTTGTCTGGGACATGCTGGAGTAGCACAGGCACAGCTTTCTTAGAGAAGTAATAGCGACTTAGCAACTGGTACTGGGGGACTGCAATGGCCATCAACTTTCTGAAACCATCTGTATCCATCAGGTGGAAAGGCAGCAATTCTGTGGCCAGCACATTAGAGATGGTGGAGTTCAAGCTCTTAGGCTGGTTTCAGATTTGCGTTGGGCAGAGCTGCGGAGGGCTGCGTACTTCCTCCGTTCAGCCTATCTTTAACATTGGGTATGCAGGCCATGCGGATGTATGTGAATGCGTCCACATGCATCGTTTTGACGCTGCAGCGACCTGCGTCGAACACAACATAATGCATTTTGTTGCAGTTGCCATGCCGCCAAAACGCTGCATGCAGATGTATCTGCATACATCGGCATGGCCTGCGTACGCAATGTTAAAGATAGGTATGCAAGCTGCATGCAGATGTAGGCGGAGCTGAACAGAGGAGGTGCAACAGTGGGCAGAGCTTCACGGAGGAACTGAGCAGCCCTCCGCAGCTCTGACATCCGCAAATCTGAATCTAGCCTTAGCTTTGGCATGCATAGAAGGAAACAATCTTTTACGTGACCACCACTGTGGGACCAAGAGCTAGCCGCTGTACTGACAGAGGGTGGAGTAGGGAGAACAGGACAAACTGCTGGACTGTGAATGAGGTGCAGGCAGAGATGTTATGGTGGATTGAGAAAGATGTGTTGTGCTCGGTGACACAAAAACAACAGTCATGTCCACTTACACAACATCTGATGGGCTCTCACTCACCCTGACTATATGGGGTAAACAAGTGGAGTTTCTGCAGCCGGAGATTTGTGTGAAAAGACTTGACACCATGAGGAATGAGAAAGAAGCAGTAGATGTGGTTGATGGGACAGTCGGTGGTTGGCGAGGCCCGCTAGTTGCCATTTTAGCGCAATGAGATTCCCATGCTAACGCGTGTTGATAACGCATGTGTTGATTTATGCACGTCAATGCCAAATTATTGCAATTCTTGCCTCTACTGAGTTTTTTTGCAAACTTGACAGATCATGTGTGTTGGGTCATGCTTTGCAGTTTCAAAAAATGCCCAGGCTAGCCAACCTTTGCCGCCACTGCGAACTGCCACTCGTGACCAGTGCTGGCCACAGCCAGAGTTGGGGCTGAGGATGCCACGCTTGTTGCGGTTGCATTACTTTGTGTCTTTGTCGGAAGCCGCAACATAATCTCCTCATCTTCCTCCCTCTCCCCCTCTTATGCTGAGCTACTCAGCTGCATACATCTGGTTTCACACCAATTGGGATGTACAACCTCATCATCTTCTCTGTCCTCACTCTGAGAGTCACAATCCTCCTCTTCCTGCACTGACACCACAGTACAGTCCATGTGCGCCTCTTGTATCTGAGTCTCATCAGGATCATCTCCACCCTTTGTGGTTAACATCTGGTGACGAGGGTCTGGATTCTGCTCGGACCTTACTTCGTCCGGCCCTGGATCCAACGTGAGAAAATTTTGGTCATCAGTGCATATGCTTTCCTCATCTGGATTCTGTGAATCATAAGAGCGTAACTCTGATGCCCATGGAATAGAATGTGTGAACAGCTCTGTAGAATGGTCCATCTGTGGTTCCCCAAAGTCAGTTGGGCATTTGGAAATTTGTGAAGCAGGGGGAAACAAGGGTGATTGGGGTGCAACCTCAGAGGATTGTACTGTGTGTGATGTTAAGGTGGAGGAAGAGGAGGAGGTGCAACTCGATGCAGTGCTTGCCATCCACTGTAGCACATGCTCTTTCTGAGCCTCATCTACAAGACATACCGCTGTGCAGCTGCCAAAGAAAGGGAGTCGCGTAGCCCGGCAAGTAACAGGTGTTGTCAGTGGTCATTGGATAGGATGAGACGGTGTTTGTTCAGTTGAGCTTACATTACCATTAACACCTAACCCACTTACACTTTGAACACCAAGACTATTCCCCCTTCCACCATGACCTTGCTTTTTCCCATGCATGCTGTATGTACATGGAGCGCCGCCTGGACTGTGGGGATACTCGGTACTGGGCTGGTTCTTAAGGGGATGTGTTACAGCAGCAGTGACCTGGTCCGTGGCCCTGGGCGTCCAATGAAAGATGATGATGTAAGGGGAAATAAAGTTTATATGAGATGATTCGTGACACCACCTGTGGTACTCGGCCAAGGATGGCCGGCGCTGCTTAAAGAGACCGCTGGGGCTGATAATCATGCAGCAGAGTTGATACAGCTCTCCACAGGTAGAGCTTAGTCCCAGGGCAATTATATGGTTAAAGATGGTGATGATGGATGTAGTGCAGGGTGGATGGCACAGTAAATAACTCCGAGGACACAGCAGGGTGTAGTTTCCACACTTTTACTCAAGGTTAGAAGTGCAGGGGAGGGCACCAGTTACAGATGACTATGAAGGTCCAGGTAGCCTGGAAGCAACTTAGGATCTACTAAGCCAGATGGGTTTTTGAGGCCTCCTTACTGTGCTGTTCTCTGAGGTCCTTGCTGCCTAAAGCTATGCTCAGTCCTTTGTTCCTTATTGTCCTGAAGTACTTGCCCATATGGCAAGCAGCTTGAGCCTATTGCAGGTGTCGCTCCTTTATGGCAGCTCCGGGCTCTGGTCTGCTGCTGTGCCTTCGAATGTTTGCTGGGCCAGGAGACTTGCAATCCCCTGCTCTCCGGATTTAGCTGATGGAACTGTTGTACCCGTCAGCCACAGACTCTGGTGTCAGGTTTCTATTGCTGTACTCTGGGGTGAGCTTGGGCACAGCTCCACTCCCCAGATTCTCTTTCACTTCTCCTCTATCCTCTCTTCCCTCAGTCTCTGTCTCTCTCAGTTCCAGACACTGACTGACCCCTCCTTCAGGCCAGAACTAATAGAGAAGCTCCCCTGAAACCAGGTTTAGAGCTTCCCCTTCTGGTCTGGAGTCAGGAAAAGTGTTGCATGTAAGTGTTATCTGGTCAGGGAACCCTTCCTTGCTTCCAGGCATGTCATCACCCCCCTGAGAGGGAGGCAATGCTATTGTGGCAATTGGACTCCTGGGGTGCCACATACACTACCTGTTGTAACCTGCTGTTTCACAACCTTAAGGGCCTGTCACACTAAGCGATATCGCTAGCAATATCGCTACAACTTGTGACGTTATAGCGATATTGCTAGCGATATCGCTATGTGTGATACTTACCTATGACTCGCTCCCCCGCTGCTTATCGCTGATCGCGCGAGAACAGGCTGGACTGTTTCTCGTCATCAGCTTCCTGCGGCACTTCCTGCTGTGACGACGAGCGATGCGTGGAGCCAGGCGGGAGGACGCAGGATCAGCTGGTGTGATAGGTAAGTAGCGACCCCCGTCCCCAGCGATATCGCTGGTGAGATCTGCCTGTGTGGCAGCTCACTAGCGACCACTTAGCGATGTACCAGTGATCCTGACCGCGTCATATTGCTGGTCGGGATCGCTGGTACATCGCTAAGTGTGACAGTACCTTTAGACCCACAGCTCTCAGTCACCTGTCACTAAATGAACAATCACTGTTTATTTTCATAGATAGTGTGCCTGAACAACACTTTTATACCTAATAATTTTTAAGCAGAAATGTGGACTTCCAATTTCTCATGGCAAAACAGTTTTATCCCAAACGATTTGGATTAGCCAATTGATCCTCCTGGCAGCACCCCAATATTAGGCCTAACGATTTTTAAGTGGAAATCTGGCCTTCTGATTTTTCACTGAAGCACAGTTTTATCCCAAACAATTTTTATTAGCAAATTAGGCTCCCTGGCTACTCAACAATATTAGGCCTAATGATTTATAAGTAGAAATCTGGCCTTCTGATTTCTCATTAAAGCACAGTTTTATCACAAATGATTTGGATTAGCAAATTGGGCCTCCTGGCTGCACTGTAATATTAGGCCTAACAATTTTTAAGTGGAAATCTGGCATTCTGATTGCTCACTGAAACACAGTTTTATCACAAATGATTTTGATTAGCAAATTGGGCCTCTTGAGACTGCCACACAGTTTTTTGCACAAACTAGTTAGATGTGGGAAGATCAATTTCATGCGAATCCGGATCCTAACCAGCTAACTGACAAGTTAATTTGGAGCACTGTCTGGAGCAGCTTCTCTGCACTGTGACACTGGCAAAATGGTGCCAGCAAAACAAGATTTCTGCTTTTTATATGGCCAGGAACATGTGACTTCAGCAGCCAATCACAGACAACCTCGTGTCATGATGTTGTGGATGGTTTCCTGATTGACTGTCAGAATCAACACACAAAGTTAAGAAATAAAAAAAGCTTGCCCCTCCTCTATCCTCTCCACACCCCCTCTCCTCAACAAACAGGTCTCTACATCCCACCCCCCCGCCCTCATCTCCACCTCTCATCATACAGCACCACTATCCTAGCCAAAGTAATAACAAAAGCATTAGAGGAAATGCAATGATTTACCTAACTGTGACTGAATTTTGTCGACTTTGAGTAAAGATGTGAACCGAACACGATTCTGAATGTGCCACGTTCGTGCCAAATTTGAGATTAGCGAATGTTAGTAGTGCTATCTACTAATGAAATATAAATGAGAAAGGGTGTATGATCCTTATGTCCACTGCCTAATAACTTACATATTCTGATGACGCACAAAAAGAGGTTTTATAAACTTAGGGAATAAACAAGGTACTTTCAATTGTCCCACTGTCCCTAAAGTTTGTCTGTCCATTGAAAAATGTAAGGGGGGCATAACTAGATATGTTTCATTTTATAGAGCTATCAAT
Organism: Dendrobates tinctorius; assembly: GCF_039654945.1. Lineage (NCBI taxonomy): Eukaryota > Metazoa > Chordata > Amphibia > Anura > Dendrobatidae > Dendrobates > Dendrobates tinctorius. The sequence goes on from NW_027361675.1 coordinate 33,653,861, forward strand.
TTCTGTACATCAGTATAACACTTTTCAATGTATGTCAACCTGCAGACACACACACTGTATATTGTTTTAGTACACTTGATCTCTAATGACCACTAGAGTGGCGATAATATGCAAGTATACTATATGGAAATCTCCTGTTTCTGATATTTTAATTCATTTGATTTATATTAGTTATCACATTAGTTTAATGAAAGTTAAGTTTTACAATTAAATCTTAAAAACAAATAGTGGGGAGGAAGTAGGATTTTAGTTTGCCTTTGGTAGATACAAGTTTAATAGGAATATTAATCCTCCACACACTAAATAACTCGTTCACGACCTTCTACATAGCCATATGTCCAGGTTGGTAAGTACTTACTGTCCTTGGAGGTATAGATAAGTCCTGGAGATTTTGCACTTACAGAAGCTGTGCGCACGCGATCCCCAACAGCTGACACCCGGCATTCACTGCCAGGAACAGTGCCTGCACAGCTACCGCCAGTTTAACCCTCTGAATACTGCAATCAATATCGATCACAGCATCTAGAGGGCAGGTAGAGGGAGGGGGCCTTCCTCTGCTTTCTGATCATTGCCTCTGTGACGTCATCAGGAGGGCCCAATCATCATTGGCATGGTGAACAAATGTTGTCATGATGACATCAGGGTCACCAGGTTCTAGCAAGTTAGTTAGATCATGTGCAGTGCATGGTTTAACATGCTTGCTTCTACAACAATGACAAGTTGTAAACCATAGCAATGTTCCTGCATTGCTGTGCTTTATAACTGTGACAAGAGCTGTGAAAGTCAAAGTCCCATAGTGGAAGAAAATAAAAAAATATATAAAAAAAAATGTAAACAAAAATCACAACAAAATTAAAAATGTATGTTACCAATAAATAATTATTTTTATTAAAAACAAAAAATTAAAAACTACACATACCTATAAAACTGTCAAACTAGTTAATTCCTTTAGTCCACACCATACAAAAATAGGCAAAAAACTGCTTTATTATCATGCCGCCGAACAAAAAGTGGAATATAACGAGAACAAAAAATGAATGTAAATAAAAAGGGATTGCTGAAAGTGACATCTTGTCCAGAAAAAAACAAGCCACCATATAGTTCCATCAGCAGAAAAATAAAAAAGTTATAGCTCTGAGAATAAAGCAATGCAAAAATAATTATTTTTTCTAGAAAATAGTTTTTATTGGGTAAAAGTGCCAAAGCATAAAAAATATATAAATGTGGTATTGCTGTAATTGTACTGACCTGACGGCTAAAGTTGCTATATCAATTTACTACAGGCCAAATGGCATAAAAACAAGAAAAAAATTATTCCTGAATTGCTGTTTTTGTTCATTCTACCTCCCAAAAATTGGAATAGAAAGCGAACAAAAAAAGGCATGTGCCAAAATGGTACAGATAAAAACGTCACCTCATCTCACAAAAAACAAGCCCTCAGATGACTCTGTCAGCAGAAATATAGAAAAAAATTATAGCTCTCAAAATATGGCGATGCAATAGTTTTTTGCAAAAAATGCATCTTTTAGTGTGTGACAGCAGCCAAATATAAAAAAATATAAATTTAGTATCAGTGTAATCACACCGACCTGAAGAATAAAGTTGTCTAATCACTTATACAGCATGAGGAACAACATAAATAAAACCAATTCTTCACCTGCTGTTCATTTGTTCATTCTGCCTCCCAATATGGCATGGCTTACATTTATCCTGCACTCTGAACTGAGCACTTACAATGGGATTTTTGTGTAAATCTCTGAAATACTTGATTCAAATACTTGATTTGAGATCTATAGGTCTTTTTCAGGGAAATAAATGGGAATGTAGCAGAAGGTTATTTTACCCATTCAGGGCAACCTGACCACTGGGTCCCTAGCGCCAAAATACCTCCGGCGCTGTAGTTGAAGTTGATTTGATCTTCCGAGCAGAGGCTGTCTGTGGTGGTTGCAGCATTAGACACTTGTTGTTAGCACCAGCACTTTCACCCATCCTATTGAAATTTTGCTTCAACCAATTAATTCACTCATGTCTCCCTTACCATCATCTTGGGTATTATAGGTAAGACATGGACTATTAAAACAAACCAAAACCAAATGGAACATAAAAATAAGTATAAAATACGGTATAATAGGGTAAGAAATCATGCAATGAATCTAATTGTCAATATTTCCACACCAATACAGATAAACCGAAAAATGAAATTTAAAAAAAAAAATCAAACAATTTTTAGTATAAGAAAAAGTTTCTGAAACTATGCGTACACAAAGAGAGAGGTATCTTTTTCAGGAAATTTCTACACCAATAAAAGTAATTAGAAAATTGAAATTTAAAATAAAAGAATTTTTATTGTAACAAAATTGTTTTTGAAAATATGTATGCACAAACAAAAAGGAATCTTCTGAAAATAATTTTTCTGTGCAAAGTGAATACATATTTTCTAAAAGTAATCAATGTGATATGCCTCTTTGATTCCTTCAACCAGAATCTATGGATCTGTTCATTCATACTGTATATGATTCAACTTCAAGCCCTCGTGGCCAGCGTCCTCTCTCCTTCTGTACTTGTGTGCCCCTTGTCTTGCACATGTTTATTGTACTTGTCTATATTTCCCCTTTTCACATGTAAAGCGACATGGAATAAATGAAGCTATATAAATGTATAACAATAATAATAATAAAAAAACAGAAAGGATTAGAACTCCAAAGGTTTAAGCCGCACCCATAATTGATGGGGATGTACAATCGGTACAGAATATATTCAAACCCCCTTACATTTTTTACTTTTTTTTATTGCAGCCATTTGGTAAATGCAAAAAAGTTCATTTTTTTCTCATTAATGTACACTCTGCAACCCATCTTGACTGAAAAAACAGAAATGTAGAAATTTTTGCAAATTTATTAAAAAAAAAACTGAAGTATCACATGATCATAAGTATTCAGACCCTTTGCTCAGTATTGAGTAGAAGCACCCTTTTGAGCTAGTACAGCCATGAGTGGATTTGGGGATCCTCTGCCATTCTTCCTTGCAGATCCTCTCCAGTTCCATCAGGTTCGATGGTGAACGTTGGTGGACAGCCATTTTCAGGTCTCTCCAGAGATAAGTCAAATTGCTCCATACACCTGAGGAAGGCTCTTTCAGAGCAGACACGAGTTGTGTAATTTCACTGATTTTATAGTTTTTTCACACTATTGTTTTACCTTCTGTAACCAGTATGCAGAAACCAAGTTATGTCTGCAGATTTTTAGGATAAATTCAATTTTACAAATACGCAAATGGTTTCATCACTACTCCGAACATCACTCGGAGGTATGTATCTGACGCCTATTCAGGATCATGTCCACGAGAGGGAAGCGCCTCCGAAATCTTTTCCTTCCACATAATCACTTATACCGCATGAGGAACGGCGTAAAAAATAGAATCAATTATTCACCTGCTGTTGATTTGTTCATTCTGCCTCCTAAAGATCGCAGTAAGGCTCGGCTCACATTTATCATGTGCTCTGTTCTGAGCGCTTACACCAAGGTAAATCTCTAAAATACTTGATTCAGATGGAACCCCCAGTGGAAAATTCCCTATAACGAGGCAGATGGGGACACTGTGAGCACTGTCTGGCCGCCTATGATCCATCAGTGTCTGCATAAAAGTGGGGTTTGCCACAGTTTTGTGCACCTCTGAAAAGAAGGACATAATTGAACAGAGGCCAAATGAGGTCTAGAGTAACTCTGCTGCCTCATTGAAGTCAATGGTTCCCTTGGAGTTTCATCTGAATCATGTCATTTGGAGATTTTGATTGAAATCCCCATGTAAGTGCTCAGCGCAGAGCTGATAAATGTGGTACAAAATGTTATGTCAAATGTTCTCAATAAAAGCTTCAACTCAAGCCACCACTCAGGGCTGTCATCTGTTAATGTAAATATATGGGGCTTAAGCGTTACTGGTACCACAAAGGCTATGGAAAAGAGCATTGGCTTCTCGCCCCCCAAGAAAAATTGAGCAAATTCTTCACTCCCTAATCCAAATGCCCCCCTCCCTTCTGAGGCCCACAGTGTGCCTAAACCACATTTATCATCCACATTTTTGTCATTTCTGTAAGAGCCTGCTTAATTTATTGGTGCCTGTCTCCAGAAGGACGAGTTGGGAATAACGTACTGGGAACTATAAAATACTGGGCACTAAAGTAGCAGATTTGTAATTTTCACTCAACAACATCCACTGCTGCTTATTTCTGTATAAAGCCCATGGAGTCAAAATAATCAATACACCTCTAAATTCCCATAGGGGTATAATTTCCAATTGGGGTCACTTGAGGGATGTATTCTGCTCTTCAAGCACTTAGGGGCTTTGTATATGAAATCTGCAAACTATTCTAGGAAAATCTAAGCTCCAGGAGGCAAATAGCACTCAGATATGGGATATTTCCACGTTCATCTGAAATTACTTGACAAATTTTGGTGCCAATTTTACCCATTTTCCCTTGTGAAAATGTAAAATCTGTGTCTAAAACAACATTTTTGTGGTAAAAATGTAATTATTTTTTCTTCACTGCCCAATGGTATAAAATTTTGTGACACACCCATGGTGTCAATATGATCACTGCACCCTTAGATGAATTCATTGAGAGGTGTAATTTGCAAAATTGGATCACATATGGGGGTTCTGCTGTTCTTGTACCTTAGAGGCTCTCCCAGTGAGTCATGACACCTGCAAACCATCTGCACTAAATTATTGCACTCCTTCCCTTCTGAGTTTTGTACTGTGCCCCAAAAGTAGTTCCTGATTAGATGTAGGGAATTGGCATACTCAGGAGAAATTGCACAACAAACTGAGGGGTCAATTTTTCCTATTAGCCCTTATAGAAATTGAAAATTTGGGCTAAAACAACATTTCAGATGTAAAAATGCATTTATTCTTTATTTCTCCAACCAATGGTATAAATTTCTGTGAAGCACGTGGTGTCAACATGCTCACTGCACCCTTAAATGAATTTATTGAGAGGTGTAGTTTGTAAAATCACTTATGGGGGCTTTCTGCTGTTCTGGCACCTCAGGGGCTCTGCCAATGTGACATGACACCCTCAAACCATTCCAGCAAAATCTGAAATCAAATATGGGGCTTCTTCCCTTCTGAGCTGTGCACTATGCCTCAAAAGTAGTTTTCGACCACATATGGGGTGTCAGTGTACTCAGGAGAAATTGCACAACAAATTGTATGGTGCAATTTATCCTGTTACTTGTGTGAAAATAAACAAAATGGGGTCTAAAAGAACATTTTTGTGGGAAAAATTGGATTTTTTTATTTTCATAGCTCAACTTTATAAACTTCGGTGAAGGACCGGGGGGTTCAAGGTGTTCACCACACATCTAAATACATTCCTTGTTGGGTCTAGTTTCCAAAATAGGGTCACTTGTGGAGGGTCTCCTCTGTTTCGGCACATTAGGTGCTCTCCAAATGTGATATGGCGTCTGCTAAATATTCCAGCAAAGTTTGTGTTCAAGAAATCAAATTGAGCTCCTTAAATTCTGAGCCCTGCCGTGCACCCAAACTGTAGATTTCCTCCACATATTGGGTATTGCGTACTCAGGGGAAATTGCACAACAAAATGGACAGTGTAGTTTCTCCTGTTACCCTTGTGAAAATGCAAAATTATGGGCTTAAAGAACATTTTTGTGGGAAAATGTGATTTTTTTTATTTTCACAGCTGTACGATATAAACTTTAGTGATGCATCCAGGGCTTCAAGGTGTTCACCACACATCTAGATCAGTTTCTTGAGGGGTCTAGTTTTCAAAATGGCATCACTTGTGGGGGATTTCCACTGTTTAGGCACATCAAGGACTCTCCAAAGGCAACATGGCCTCCGCTAATGATTCCAGTGAATTTCTTGTTCTAAAAATGAAACGGTGTGTCTTTTTATTCAAGCCCTGCCGTGTGCCCATGCAGTCTTTTTCATCCATACATGGGGTATCAGCATACTCAGGAGAAATTGCACAACAATTTTTGGATCTAATTTGTCCTGTTAACCTTTATTTTCATGGCTTAACGTTATACATTTCTGTGACGCACCTGGGGGGTGAAGGTGAAAACAGGCTTGAGGGCTGAAGGAGTTAATATTTTCTAATTAGTATGCCCGACATGACCTGAATGATAACCAGGTTTCAGGAAATTCTAAGGCAGTTTACAGGGCTTTGGTCTGGAGGTCATGGAATACTGACTTGACCCAGGGTCCTGTGAATTGATTCACTCATTTCTGTTGTTTTATTTCATTCTCAATTTTATGAAAATAGAAACCTACCTCTTTTAAATATCTGCTTCAAAGTCTAGAATTTTGTGGATAAATTATAAACTTCAATTTCAGCATAATAGAAATCTAATTTCAATATATTGACATTCCAATTTTCATCAGTAGTTTGAGCAGAAGAATAAATTGCAAAGCTTCTACTATCAACTATAATGTTAACCCCTTAACGACTGCCGATACACCTTTTAACGGCGATAGTTAAGGGTAGTTAAACCACAGTGCCGTTAATTAACGGTGCTGTGGAAAAAGTGTATAGCGCCCCCCAGAGTTGGATTTTCTCCGGGATCTCAGCTGCCAGGGGTAGCTGAGACCCCAGAGAACATGATTCGGGTCGGATTTAACCGACCCCACTTTTGTGATCGTCGTTATTAACTGTATAACGGTGACCGCAAAAAAAACCTGTGATTTTGCATTTAATTTCTCTCTCCTCTGATGTGATCCCCCTGGTACATTCTGGTGGTCCTCTTGCCTTCTTCCTCCTCCAGTGGACGCTGCCATCTTGGTCCAGGAAGAAAATGGCGGGCGCATATGCAGTGCGCCCGCCGAATCTGCTGGCCGGCAGATTCCATTCATTCATTCAATGTACATTTTGATCACTGTGATAAACTCTATCACAGTGATCAAAATAAAAAAAATAGTACGTAATACCCCCCTTTATCAACCCCTTAGTTAGGGAAATATAATGAAATAAAGAAAATATATTCATTTTCATTTTTCCATTAGGGTTAGTGTTAGAGTTAGAATTAGAGTTACGGTTAGAATTAGGGTTAGGTGTTATGAATGGGTCACCGAGGAGAAAAAAACTGAACAAGCTAAGTCACAGAAAACCAGAGAGGTTGGTAACTATGCAGATTGCAGATCCCTGATCCTAACCACACAACTAGCAGCAGCCGTGGAGCGTACCTACGATGATCCTAGACGCTTCTTCACAGCCGGAGAACTACATAAGTCTGAAGCAAGAAAAGGGGAAAACTAACTGCCCCGGAGCAGACCCCAAAGGAAAGACAGCCCCCACACATGTATTGATGGTGAAACAAGATGAAAGCACAAACACAGGCAGGAAAATAGGCTGAGCAAACGATGGGGCCCAAACTAACTAGAAAGGATAGGAAAGGAAAGACACTGTCTGCAATCTGCAAAAAACCCTACAAAAATAATGTCCAACACTTCTGATAGCAAATTTAACCCTGATGTCACTAGACTTCTTCAACTATATCACCACTCTGAAATATTCTGAGACAGAGCAAAAAGAGGCCAATTGTTGTGAGTTCATTCTCTGGTTCACGAGTTGTGAGTTCTCCTTCCAGACTCCCTCTGGTGGTAACAGGAGGTAGAGAGGCTGATTTGATCGGTGGAGATCTGCCACCTGAGAATGAGGATGACGATTGGATCTCAGGAGTCTCAGATTGGATTTAAGACAGCCGACGCCCTATTCAGTTGCTGGTGATTCCTTCTGGCTTGTCAGCTCTTGGTTTTCAGCTCTGTTTCAGTCATCTAAAGCTAAGTTTTTCTGCTAATGTTCACACTTGATTTTGTTGGTCTATTCAGTTTTTTGGTGTGGTCAGCCAGCCCCTGCTGGGGGCTGTGCTGAATTTCCACTCTTATTTATCAATATTTTGCCAATTGACCTTTTGTCCCTTACTAGTTCGGTCTCTTTTTGCTCTGTCTCAGAATATTTCAGATTGCTGATATAGTGGGAAAAGTCTAGTGACTTCAGGGTTAATTTTGCTATCAGAAGTGTTGGACATGATTTTTGTAGGGTTTTTTGCAGGTTGCAGACAGTGTCTCTCCTTTCCTTTCCTGTCTAGTTAGTTTGGGCCCCATCATTTGCTCAGCCTATTTTCCTGCCTGTGTTTGTGCCTTCATCTTGTTTCACCGTCAATACATGTGTGGGGGCTATCTATTCCTTTGGGGTCTGCTCTGGGGCAGTTAGTTTTCCCTTTTCTTGCTTTAGGCTTATTTAGTCCTCCGGCCATGACGGGGCATCTAGGAACATCGTAGGCACGCTCCACGGCTACTGCTAGTTGTGTGGTAAGATCAGGAATCTGCAATCTGCATAGTTACCAACCTCTCTGGTTTTCTGTGACTTAGGGTGGTTTCACATTAGCGCTTTTTAAGCGCACGCACGGCCGGGGGTAGCTCCGCCCCCGAGCCGGCTCTCTGCCCGGCGTGCCCGCCCCTTGCTTGTAGCGCCGCCTCCTAGCGGACAGCGGCACCTGCGATCGGCGCACCCTATCTTTAGCATAGGGTGCGCAGATTGTGTGCAGGCCGTGCGCTAGTTGCGCTTTGACCTGCGCTGCGCACTTTTGACGGTGCGCCGTGCGCGCCAAATTCCAAAAAGTTCGATTTTGGCGTGCACGGCGTACCGTCAAAAGTGCGCAGCGCAGGTCAAAGCGCAACTAGCGCATGGTCTGCGCACGATCTGCGCACCCTATGCTAAAGATAGGGTGCGCCGATCGCAGGCGCCGCTGTCCGCTAGGAGGCGGCGCTACAAGCAAGGGGCGGGCACGCCGGGCAGAGAGCCGGCTCGGGGGCGGAGCTACCCCGGCCGTGCGTGCGCTTAAAATGCGCTAATGTGAAACCACCCTTAGCTTGTTTTGCTTTTTTCTCCTCGGTGACCCATTCATAACAGCCAATCTAATAAGGGACAAAAGGCAAATTGGCAAATACAGGTAAATAAGAGTGGAAATTCAGCACAGCCCCAGCTGGGGCTGGCGGACCACACAAAAAACTGAATAGACCAACAAAATCAAGTGTGAACATTAGCAGAAAAACGTAGCTTTAGTAGACTGGAGCTGAGCTGAAAACCAAGACCTGACAAGCCAGAAGGAATCACCAGCACCAGAATAGGGAGTCGGCTGTCTTAAATCCAGTCTGAGATTCCTGAGGTCCAATCGTCATCCTCATTATCAGGTGGCAGATCTCTACTGATTAAATCAGCCTAACTACCTCCTGTTACCACCAGAGGGAGCCTGGCAGGAGAACTCACAACTGGTGGACCAGAAAATGAACTCACAACAGTTAGGGTTGGAATTAGGGTTAGGGTTAGAATTAGAGTTAGGGTTAGAATTAGGGTTAGGGTTGGAATTAGGGTTTGGGTTGGAATTAGGGTTAGGATTAGGGTTAGGGTTTGTATTAGGGTTAGGATTAGGGTTAGGAATTAGGATTAGGGTTAGGGTTGAGATTAGGGTTAGGATTAGATTTTTTATTTTCACTGCTCTGCGTTATAAACTTCTGTGAAGCACTTGGGGGTTCAAAGTGCTCACCACACATCTAGATAAGCTCCTTGAGGCATCTAGTTTCCAAAATGGCATCAAATGGCATCACTTGTGGGGGGTTTCCACTGTTTAGGCACATCAGGGGCTCTGCAAATGCAACATGACACCCGCAGAACATTCCATCAAAGTCTGCATTCCAAAATGGCGCTCCTTCCCTTCCGAGCTCTCCTATGTGCCCAAACAGGAGGCCTCCTGATGAAGTAGCGGTGAAACGTGCGTAGGGGTGGCAGGCCCAGAGGATTTCATTATTTACGATACATATAAGTACTGGTTGTTTACCTACTGCCGTTTGATATGCTAATTATGCACTATTTGCACTTTACCTGTCCTACATTTTAATATGTATGTGCCTATGCAATGCACCTTTGCGGATTAAGTGAATTCCCTGTTATGGGATCATATGGTAATTACCACATGGTGCTTGCTTGATAATACAGGAGATATAATGGGCAGCTTATTAGAGTTTTGTGTCTGGTTAAATATTTATTAATTTAATTGTACTTCTGTGTGTTTAATTGTATAACCCTCCTCCTTGTCAATGTGCCTGTAGAAGTGAGTGTTGCTCTGCTTTTACTTTGTGATGCATTTATTTGAGTAATAAATTATATTTATTCCATCCTAATATACTCTTTTTGCCTGAAAAGGGCGTAAGGGTTTTTTGAAGTTTATGTACTATTGAGTTGTTTTGTGATCTATTTCCATAGGTTATAGAAATTTCTTTGGTGTGTATTATCACGAAACAATCACTGACCTCAGGGAGACCAGTCAAAGAAAACACTGCGGCAGCCGGCAAAGGCGCTCAATCAGTGAAATCCTAGGTGCATTGCTCCCTGGGAAATACAAATATGCAAATAAAGCCTGTGGAGCCTCATTTATGAGTCTCAAACACGGGACTAGCCAGATCTTCCTCCAGGGAAGGGCCCAGCCAAGGAGTGGCTCCTTTCGGAAACCACCATTACCACCATATTAAGTGGCCTTTAAGTCAATATCCAGCTCTTTATGAATTTACAAATATGACAAGGGAAATACCAAGGCCAGGTATCCATCCACAGACAGCTGTTTCGGGGTGTTGCCCCTCATCAGTGTGGAGTAGATTCTGGCTAGGTGGGAGCAATGCCTAGTAGACCAACATCACACAACAATCACTGACCTCAGGGAGACTAGTCAAAGAAAACACTGCGGCAGCCTGCAAAGGCGCTCAATCAGTGAAATCCTAGGTGCATTGCTCCCTGGGAAATACAAATATGCAAATAAAGCCCATGGAGCCTCATTTAAGAGTCTCAAACATGGGACTAGCCAGATCTTCCTCCAGGGAAGGACCCAGCCAAGGAGTGGCTCCTTTTGGAAAGCACCATTACCACCATATCGGTGTGTAATAAATTAAATCTAGCATGAAAAATAAAAGTGCAGTAACTACAAAAAGCTCATATTAGTATTGTTGAATGTATATAGTTCTTGGAAAGCAGATGAGGCCACTTCTGAATCGTACTTGGCCTCTTCCTTCCTTCCTGAGACATACTTCTTATGCGGAGCTAAGATCCAATCCATAGCCCTCTGGAAGGTAGCTGGGGCTCCCTGCAGTACAAAGGGCATTTTGGTGTATTGAAAACACACACCAGGCATCAAGAAGGCCATCTTCTCCTTGGCACTCTGGGATAAGGGAACCTGCCAGTAGCCTTTCGTCAGGTCAAGGGTTGTAATGTACCTTACGGTCTAAGTCTCTCAAAGAGTTTGTCCACGTGGGTGTATTGATACTGTACGATATGACGTAAGGTTCCCTGAGCATTACACTACAGATGAGACCCTGCCTGTCATACACCTGCAAACCCCCTTCCTCCCCCACCCCCTCTGCTCACATAAAACCAGTCTAACTTGAATCCCCAGTGTGAGCTCCTTCCTGCCTCACGGCGGGGGGGTCTCTTTGTCTCTGAACCATGTGGTCAGCTACCCTCATACAAAATAATGGAGATCTAATCATTTGGTCATAAAACGTGGCGTGTTTATGATAAAAACATGAAAATTACATTTCTGCAAAATGCACGAAACCATCATTCTGGCCCATAATTTTCACGGTTCTAGCACCCCCAGAAACTGAGAAATGGATTCTTCCTAAATGGTGTGACATAACTACTGCATGTTTGCTTTTGAATTATTGTATTCGACAAACCAAAAAGAGTGATATCATGCTAACCTAAATGAATTCAAGTCTCCAGGCCCAGATGAATTACGCCCCAGAGTACTGAAGGAGATAGCAGAAGAAATTTTTGAACCCCTCTCCATAATCTTTGAAAATTCTTGGAGAACAGGAGAAGTGCCAGAAGACTGGAGAAGAGCAAATGTTGTTCCTATCTTCAAAAAGGGGAAGAAGGTGGACCTAGGCAACTATAGGCCGGTGAGTCTGACTTCTATACCAGGAAAGATCTTTGAACAAATTATTAAACAACATGTATGTCAGTACCTGGATAAGAATGAGGTGATTAAACAGAGTCAGCATGGGTTTGTAACTAATAAGTCATGTCAGACTAACTTAATTTCCTTCTATGACAGAATCACTGATTGGGTGGATCAAGGAAATGCTGTAGATATAGTATATCTTGACTTCAGCAAAGCATTTGACAAAGTCTCTCATACAATCCTTATTGAAAAAATGACTAAGTATGGAATGGACAAGGCAACTGTTAGGTGGATTCATAACTGGCTTAGTGATCGGACCCAAAGAGTGGTCGTAAATGGCTGCACATCCAGTTGGAAGAATGTCTCAAGTGGGGTACAGGGCTCTGTCCTGGGCCCTGTATTGTTCAACATCTTTATCAACGATTTAGATGAAGGAATTGAGGGTAAACTGATTAAATTTGCTGATGACACAAAGCTAGGAGGGATAGCTAATACTAGAGAAGAGAGAGAGAGAATTCAAAAAGATATAAATAAACTGGAGAAGTGGGCAGCAACTAACAGAATGGTTTTTAACAGGGAGAAATGCAAAGTACTACATCTGGGCAATAAAAATGAAAAAAAGCATATACAGAATGGGAGGAATAGGGCTAAGTGACAGCACATGTGAAAAAGACTTGGGTATACTAATAGATCACAGACTGAATATGAGTCAACAGTGTGATGCAGCAGCAAAAAAGGCAAATGCAATTCTAGGATGTATTAACAGAAGCATACAGTCTAGATCACGTGAAGTCATTATTTCCCTCTAATCCTCTTTGGTCAGACCTCATCTGGAATATTGTGTCCAGTTTTGGGCACCACATTTTAAAAAAGACATCAACAAACTGGAGCAAGTTCATAAAAGAGCGACCAGAATGGTGACTGGTCTGCAAACCCTGTCTTATGAGGAAAGGTTGCAGGATTTGGGAATGTTTAGTTTGCAAAAGAGGAGACTGAGAGGAGACTTAATAGCTGTCTACAAATATCTAAAGGGCTGTCACATTGTAGAAGGATCAACTTTATTCTCATTTGCACAACGAAAGACTAGAAGCAATGGGATGAAACTGAATGGGAGGAGACACAGATTAGATATTAGAAAAAACTTTTTGACAGTTAGAGTGATCAATGAGTGGAACAGGCTGCCACGAGAAGTGGTGAGTTCTCCTTCAATGGAAGTCTTCAAACAGAGGCTGGACAGACATCTGTCTGGGATGATTTAGCGAATCCTGCTTTGAGCAGGGGGTTGGACCAGATGGCCCAGGAGGTCCCTTGCAACTCTACGATTCTATGATTCTATGTGCGTATTTATATGAGGTACCCTCTGCGAGATATAGTCATAATAAGTTTTGTAGTCAGAATTGTAACTTAAAGAAGGGGGAGGACCAACCCCAGACGGCCCCTTTTATGATGTCACAAACCCAAACCTATAAGGTACTCGCCCCCTGAAATTAGTCAGTCGAGCTGAAGGTTTTCATGCCTAAAGGACCCCAGTTGCAGGGCGATGTTTGGCCCCGCCTCCTCCCCACATGACTAGCCTAAAGACCATCTAAGCAACTGTAAGTGTTGATCTATGTTAATCCCTTTTATTTTATATTTGCATTGTACATACCTAATGTCTCAAGTTTGTAACATTTTTACACGTGTAATCACTGCCCGCCTTTTTTGGGAAAAAATTCTAAAACTTATTAGTCTGTCTTCATGCTCTAAAAATGAACACGTGCCTTTAAGATACTTACGCTACTGATTGGGTTGGCTTCCCACCCCTCTATTAAGTCTGTAACTTAAGCAGAGAAATCTGGAGCTGGTGGCAGCATGGTGTGTTTTGGTTGGTTGGGCTAGCTGGCAGTGATGGAAGGGTTTTATAAGCTGATTGGGTGGCTGCGGCAAAAGCGCTGATAATTTCCTTACTGCAGTGGTCTAATCGCCCATGCACAACAAGCAGTCGGTCCGGCGAATAATTATCCTAAGTGTAGTTCCCTGACTGACCTGAGGATAAGGGGGGGCACGAGCTGCGAGTTCCAAAGTGGAACTGAGAAAGTGGATATGCAGTTCGTGGAAGATTGTTAGCAGTGGTGGGGCATCCAAAATAATCCCCCTGTGATAAATTGTTAGGGCAAGACTAGCTTGCTGTTTTTTATCACATGGTGCCAGCGGTGGGATAACTAAGATAAGCCCCCTTGTGCCTGTGATAGCTGTGTGTCGTCAGTGCGTCACATCCCTCCATCTGTGACATACCGGTGGCAGCGGCGGGATCGTGACAGTGGGGCATCGGATATGCATCAAAACTGGAAACCTCATTCAGCCCGTGGTAGTCATTACAAAACTACCACTCACCATCGATCTTTGGCACGAGGATGATGGGACTCGACCATCTACTTTTTGACTCCTCTATCCTATTGAGGTCTAGCATTCTCTTCACCTCTTTTGATATTACCTCCCGGCATGCTTCGGGAATTCTAGAGGGCTTGAGTTTCACCCTTACATGCACCTCTGTCAACATGTCATGCTCCAACACCTGCATACGCCCTGGTAACTCCTAGAACAGATCATAGTTCCGCTGCAGTATCTCTTGACACTGTTGCCTCTGGGCTGGCGATAGAGTCTCTGCAATTGTGACATCCTCCACTTTGGCTTCAGGACGGGCTCCCAGGCATGGAGTTCCAGCGATTTCTGATTTCGCCATGGCTTGAGCACATTCACATGATATACTTGGTGCGGCTTCCTTCGACCTCGCTGCTGTACATTGTCATTCACCTCGCCCAGTTTTTCCACCAACTCGTATGGGCTTTGCCACTTGGTTAGGAATTTGCTCCATACCGTGGGGATAAGCACCAGCACATGGTTCCCGGGCTGAAACTGCCTCAACCTTGCTGATCGGTTATACACCCTTGCACGTGCCTGGAGAAAATGCGCCTTCACGAGAGGCATTACTTTCACCATTCTCTCATGCAACTCTATGATACTCTAGTGTGGTGTGACCTCAGCTTCTCAGGTTTCCTTGGTGATGTTCAGGAGCCCTCACGGATATCAACCGTACAGGTGCTTGAACAGAAAAAATCCAGTAGAAGGTTGAGGAACTTCTCTGATGGGGAAGAGCAGAAATGGAAGCAAAAAGTCCCAGTCTCGACCATCCATCTGAATGACTTTCTTGAGCATGGCCTTTAAGGGCTTATTGAAATGTTCTACAAGGCCGTCTGTCTGCGGATGGTAGACGGAGGTTCGTAGCTGGGCAATCTGAAGGACCTAACAAAGCTCCCTCATCACCTTGCTCATGGTCCATCAAAATCTCCTTTGGCAGGCTCATGTCAGCAAAAATATGGACAAGTTCCAGGGCAATACTCTTATCGAAGAATTCCTTAGTGGCACTGCTTCAGGGTACCGGGTCGCATAGTCCATGACCACTAGGATGTATTGATGCCCCTGTGCAGACCTACTACATCCATTGCAATTCTCTCAAATGGAACTTCAATTATAGGTAGCATGACTAGGGGACTTCGGAAGTCCCCCTAAAACATGCAAATGGGCCATATATAAAACCTTCCACCGGTAGAGTTCTGGAACCAACAGCTGCTCCACTATCTCACCTCCCCTCAGTTTGGTCACCCAATACAACAACATGCCATTGACTTCAAAGTGTGGGAACCTGGTGTCATCTCTTGAGCAACCCTTTTACATATAATAACATTGTCAAATGCCCCCTTTAAGGTAAGGTTCTTAACATGAGCAGTCCCAAAGTTCTCTTTGGACACGTCTAATTCAGGAAAGTTGGGCTCCTCTGTCACCGACTCATCCTCCTCTCAAGTGAGGACACACAGGGAAAACTCTCCCATCATTGATTTTGGTGGAGTCTCTTCCCCAGGGATCTGGCTTTTTTCTGAGACACTCTGTACAACACCCTTTTGCAACAAGTCTCAAAAGAAGGAAAAATCCTGTCCCTGTTTGACAGGATGTATCAAGTCTTTTACTACCCCAACTTCATGGGATCTGGCACCACAGTTTGTTCCCTTGGTAACTCTGGCCACAGGGTAGTCCATGGCATCTGTGTGTAAGCAGTGAATGCCCACAAACCTATTAGTGATCAACTGATGGGGAAGTGTAGCACTGATTGGGTCACTAGACTTCCAGAGTTCAAAAGTCCAAGAACCAGTACCTCATTGACTGACACGGTACATGCTTGCGGCCCCTCGCTGGAATGACAGTCCACACTACAGGCCAGATAAGCATAATAGGAACATTGCAGGCCTAGGCTGCAGTCCATTGGTTCAGGGAACATATACACCAGTTGGCTACGTGTACTGGGTTGTGACATCGCCAACAGACCACGTCCTTAGCTACAGCCTTTGGGGACCCCTCTGTGGGATTGGGACACCCTCCATTTCTGGCTCTTGATGCTTTATGTGGTGAGCCCGCCCCCTTTGGGTTTTCCAATGGGAGGAATGGCGATGTCTGGTTTCCTGAGGGACTTCTCGATAACCTGGTACCTTTCTACTAGGCTAACCAAGTCAGCCGTGTTCCGAGGGTCACACTGGGCAACCCAGGTGTGTATTGGCCTGGGAAGAACCATTGGGTTGCAACCACTTTTGGAGTAGATGCAAAAGTCAAACATCTGCGAGTGAAGGGGTTTGCCGCCAGCATATGCCCAGTTGTGGACTCGTTGGGCTCTAACTGACATAGATACTCAATGGTGTGCAAAGATTTTGGTCTTTAACTTGACATATTCCTTGGCATCCGGTAGTGCTAAGTCATAATACGCGCTTTCGGGTTCGTTCGTCAAATATGGCGCCAGCATTTCCACCCAATGCTCTGGGGGAAGTTTCACCCGATCAGCCACCCTCTCAAAAACAGTGAGAAAAGCTTTCACATCATCCCAGGGGGGATCTTCTGCATAATTCGTCTTACCGCCTTCTGGACATGGGAGTCATCAGCTGGACTTGAGGAGGAAGGGCGGTTGACTTGCCCTGGATGGCATTCACCAGAAGCTACTGTACATCTGCTGCTGCAACTGCTGTAGGAGTAGCTTGTTCATCTCCTGCTGCTATTACTGCAACTGGACCAGGCATTTATTTATCTCCTCCATGCTGCAGGGTGTCTTCTGCTCGATGGCGGCTTTTACCCAGGACATACAGAGTTGTCTGTAGTAGCTACACTTGTTCTTGGAACATTGCCCACATTTGAAAACACCAATTGTGGTAGGTTAAATCTCTCGGCTGCTTTCGGAGATAGACATAGGAATGCTTCTGGGGTCAAACACCTGCTGGTTTATTAGGTATGATATAAACCTTGGCAGGATTTAACGAAACAAACTTGGCCTTTTCGGCATAACAAAGCAAAAGATAATGTACAGCAAAATCTTTATATCTGTATGATCCACGCGCTCAGAACCCCATAAGTCTGCAGCTCCCCCTGGAGCTACCATCTAGAGCAGTGGTTCCCAGCCTGGGGCTCGGGAGCCACATTTGGCTCTCGGGCCCATGATATGTGGCTCGCGACTGGCTGCCAGTTTGGTGCATTAGCATCAGGTCTACCAAACAACTATGAAGAGCAGGTCTCCAGATGGTGAATTTTGTGAGTATCCCAGTACAGAAGAGCAAAACTGAATGTGAATTTTCTAGCCTTGGGGGTTTGTAAATAATTTAAGTATGGTAAGGTGGAGACCGGATGATGTGAAGTGTCAAGAGGAAATGCTTAAACTCGATGCGACATTGTGGTGGGGGTGGTTGATGCAAGAATACTGAGTGGGGTTAATGTGGGAATCTCTGGCTCTTGGTACACTGCCTTTGTGTAATTTCTGTGGAAAAACTTTTGCTGTTGTTATACCAGTAATGGGGGCAATGTGTCTTGCTATTGTGAGGTGGGCGAGAGCTGGATGTGGCTCGTGACTCTCTCTTGGACCTAAAGGTGGCTGGCGACCCTCTCTCAAAGCTTAATGTGGCTCTCAAGGCAGAAAGGTTGAGGATCACTGATCTAGAGACTTCCCTCTTCAAACACACAGCACAGGAGATAAAAACAGTCACTGGACATTTAATTCACCAACCACACCCTTAAGGTGGAGATATGGTGAGTAGGCATCCCGCTCATCTCTTACACCTACTCACAAAAAACCTAAACCATAGTAATGGTTGATTAACCACCTCAGAACATAACATGCTGGAAAGAGACTTATGGGTTTCACATCATGGAAGATAGCAATCTTATTGACACATATTTCCCCTCACACACAGCGACAGTGACGCTGTCATGTATAACTATCTAGCTTCCCTACCCTGTCATGTCAGAGCCAGTATGTCACTCTCCGCTTGGAGAAATGTTAAGGCGTAGACCTCAGTTCAGAGCATCTCACCAAGCCAAATCAGTTCTCCTACTTTGCACTGACGAGGGGCAATACCCCAAAACACCTTGTCTGCAAATTGAGATTCTGATTTGGCTTTTATCCTAAGCCACAGTTTAAGGCTCGTTAAAGTGTTGATAGTGACTTGTAGTGGTGCTGATCCAACAGGTAGTACTATAGAGTTCAAGTCCTCTTCCTCTCTGAAGAAGCAATTTGCATATATACAGTCATGGCCAAAAGTATTGACACCCCTGCAATTCTGTCAGATAATATTCAGTTTCTTCCTGAAAATGATTGCAAACACAAATTCTTTGGTATTCTTATCTTCATTTAATTTGTCTTAAATGAAAAAACACAAAAGAGAATGAAGCAAAAAGCAAAACATTGATCATTTCACACAAAACTTCAAAAATGGGCCGGACAAAAGTATTGGCACCCTCAGCCTAATACTTGGTTGCACAACCTTTAGCCAAAATAACTGCGACCAACTGCTTCCGGTAACCATCAATGAGTTTCTTACAATGCTCTGCTGGAATTTTAGACCATTCTTCTTTGGCAAACTACTCCAGATCCCTGATATTTGAAGGGTGCCTTCTCCAAACTGCCATTTTTAGATCTCTCCACAGGTGTTCTATGGGATTCAGGTCTGGACTCATTGCTGGCCACCTTAGAAGTCTCCAGTGCTTTCTCTCAAACCATTTTCTAGTGCTTTTTGAAGTGCGTTTTGGGTTATTGTCCTGCTGGAAGACCCATGACCTCTGAGGTAGACCCAGCTTTCTCACACTGGGCCCTATATTATGCTGCAAAATTTGTTGGTAGTCTTCTGACTTCATAATGCCAAGCACACGGTCAAGCAGTCCAGTGCCAGAGGTAGCAAAGCAACCCCAAAACATCAGGGAACCTCCGCCATGTTTGACTGTAGGGACCGTGTACTTTTCTTTGAATGCCTCTTTTTTCTCCTGTAAACTCTATGTTGATGCTTTTGCCCTAAAAGCTCTACTTTTGTCTCATCTGACCAGAGAACATTCTTCCAAAATGTTTTAGGCTTTTTCAGGTAAGTTTTGGCAAACTCCAGCCTGGCTTTTTTATGTCTCGGGGTAAGAAGTGGAGTCTTCCTGGGTCTCCTACCATACAGTCCCTTTTCATTCAGATGCCGACGGATAGTACGGGTTGACACCATTGTACCATTGGACTGCAGGGCAGCTTGAACTTGTTTGGATGTTAGTGGAGGTTCTTTATCCAACATCCGCACAATCTTGCATTGAAATCTCTTGTCAATTTTTCTTTTCCGGCCACATCTAGAGAGGTTAGCCACAGTGCCATGGGCTTTAAACTTCTTGATGACACTGCGCACGGTAGACACAGGAACATTCAGGTCTTTGGAGATGGACTTGTAGCCTTGATATTGCTCATGCTTCCTCACAATTTGGTTTCTCAAGTCCTCAGACAGTTCTTTGGTCTTCTTTCTTTTCTCCATGCTCAATGTGGTACACACAAGGACACAGGACAGAGGTTGAGTCAACTTTAATCCATGTCAACTGGCTGCAAGTGTGATTTAGTTATTGCCAACACCTGTTAGGTGCCACAGGTAAGTTATAGGTGCTGTTAATTACACAAATTAGAGAAGCATCACATGATTTTTCGAACAGTGCCAATACTTTTGTCCACCCTCTTTGTTATGTTTGGTGTGGAATTATATCCAATTTGGCTTTAGGAGAATTCTTTTTGTGTTTTTTCATTTAAGACAAATTAAATGAAGATAATAATACCAAAGAATTTGTGTTTGCAAACATTTTCAGGAAGAAACTGAGTATTATCTGACAGAATTGCAGGGGTGTCAATACTTTTGGCCATGACTGTATATATATATATATATATACACAGTATATTCATTTATATCTATATATAACAATAAATATATGTGTATATATATATATATATATATATATATACATAAATATATATTTATATATATACTGTGTATATATATATACACCGTTAATAAAAAACATAGGCTTTATTGCCTACAAACTTGAACTTCACTCCCCACCGTTACTGGCTACAAAGACAGAAGATAAATTTGTAGCATGCCTTGAAAAATTCTGGAGCTGTGTCTTTGAAAAATAATAGGTAAAGCTATGCAAAATAGTTTATGTTCTTTGATCAAAGATTTTATCAGCGTATTATAATGAAGCTAGGGATTGGTTGCTTTCCCCAAGGGAAGCATCAATAATTCTGAAGAAGAGTGGTTGCACATGGGTACTTCTTATGTTAGCGCTTTTTCATCTTAGCTAACCTTTTAATCACTAGCCATTAAATGCAGCATTTAAAGCGCTCTGAGTATTCATTTTGTCCTCAGGTAGTTTGTGTGGATTGAGCAAAAAAGGCTCGCTAGGGGCAAAGGAAGCTGCTCTAAGCTTGAATCATATGGAGAATATTTTCTCGTAAGCACCTTTCAAAGCCAGAATGAACAAGCTGCTGTGACAATTTAGATACACAAATACAACTTCATAGTTGCTCTCTGACAATAGTAATATTTAGCCTATAGTTTGCAAAACAACAATATTCTACATGCAGCTTCAATGTTCTAATACCTGTTGCAAACATTAACCCCTTCATGACCTTGCAATTCATTTTTTCCTCCCTTTCTTCCAAGAGCACTAACTACTTAAATTTTTTCATGAATATAGCCACATGAAGGTGGAGTTATACTTTTGAATGGCACTATTGATTTTACCATATACATAGTGTACTGCAATAAGGGAAAAAAATCCAAGTGCGGTGAAATTGCAAAAAAAAGTGCAATTGCACCGATTTTTGTTCTTTTATTTACCATGTTCACTATCTGATAAAACTGATCTTGCAATATGATTCCCCAGGTCAGTACAATTAGGCAGATACCAAACATGTTTAGGTTCTTTTTTAAGTGGGTAAAAAAAATCCAAAATTTGTAAGAAACATTTTTTCTTAAGTTGCCATTTTCCGAGACTCCTAACATTTTCATTTTTGGGGATCTGGAGCTGGGTGAGGAGTTTATTTTTTCTAGCTTGAACTGACGTTTTTATTAATACCACTTTGGGGTAGATACAATGTTTTAATCGCCTTTTGTTGCATTTTATTGCAATGATTCAAGATTCAAGATTCAAAGAAGCTTTATTGGCAGGACTAAATACACATTAGTTTTGCCAAAGCAGGTGTACAGAAGGGAATAGGGATAGGGACTGTAGGGATGTTGGGAAGGGGCTGTAGGAAAGGTGGATGGGGCAGATCCAGGTTGGGGCTATAGAAGTCCATGGCATAGGGAAGGTGGATGGCGGCATGGGGGCAGATCCAGGATGAGGCTATAGAAGTCCATGGCATAGGGAAGGTGGATGGGGGATTGGGGCATATCCAGGGTGGGGGCCATAGAAGTCCATGGCATATCAGAGTTCTCTTTCTCGCAGTCTATGGCATTCGTTCACATATTGCGCTGCTATCTCCACTGCTCTCTCTTCTTCCCCCAGCAGGATGTATGTTTTCTCTTCCTCCTTCATGGTGGTGAAATCCGGGAAGAGATGTGAGAGTCTCCTGAAGTGAGTGTCCCTCACTGCTGAGTACTTGGAGCAGTGTAGCAGGAAGTGGGTCTCATCCTCCAGGGCCTCCTGGTCACAGTGTTGGCACAGTCTTTCCTCCCTGGGCTTGTAGCTCTGCCTGTGTCGGCCGGATTCGATGGCCAGACTGTGGGCTCTGAGTCTATACCGGCTCAGGATCTTGCGGTCTTTGGGGTCCTGGAGTTTCTCCAGGTATGGAGCCAGTCTGTAGTCTCTCTGTAGACTCTGGTACATGGTCAGTTTCTGTGAGCTGATGATGTCGTTCTTCCAGTCAGTTACGTACCTCTCCTGGCCTTCGTCTACCATCTTCCTGATTCCGGCTTTTGTCAGGTTGTTGTGATTGGTTTTCTGGTCAGGTTGGGTTTGGGTGAGCTGTTCCGAGGGTCCTGGTTTTTCTGTTTCCCCTACATGTGTCAGGGCTTTATGGTGATGGGAGCTTGGATTGCTCCTACGTAGGTGAGCCCGGAATGACAGTGCCCTCTTTAGAACCGTTAGGTGTAGAGGGAATCTGCCCAGCTCGGCCCGGCAAGCACTGTTGGAGGTGCTCCGATGGACTTGGAGAAGGTGCTTGCAGAATTCCAGGTGGAATATTTCTGTTGGGCTTGAATCCCACCTTGACCAGTCTGGGTAGGTGTGAGGACCCCAGACTTCGCTGCCATACAGGAGGATTGGGGCGATGATAGAATCGAAGATTTTTAACCAGACCCTCACTGGTGGCTTTAGATGGTAGAGTTTCCTTCGGATGGCATAGAAGGTTTTGCATGCTTTGTCTTTCAGGGTCTCTATGGCTTGTTTGAAGCTCCCTGATCGGTGAATCTCTAGGCCCAGATAGGTATATTTGTCCGTTCCTGTAAGGGCGCAGTTGTTGAGGATAAATGAAGGGTGCTGGTCTGATTTTCTCTTTCTCTTCTGAAACACCATGATGTTGGTTTTCTTTAGGTTGACCGGTAGAGCCCAGGTGGAGCTGAATTTCTCTAAGATTTTCAGGTTGTCTTGGAGGCCTTTCTCGGTTGGTGACAGAAGCAGCAAGTCATCTGCATACAGCAGGAATTTCAATGTTGCATATATATTTAGAAAGGTGAACTGGTAAAACCATTGACAACTATTGGTTACAGAGCTGCTGCATGAGATCCCATAATAACTAGTTGCTGATTAGGACAAATATTTTCTCTCTCATTACAGTATTTCCCAATCTATTTAAAAAAAGAACTTTACCCCAGTTAAAGTCAATGTCCATTCTTTAATATAATGAGGAGACTGTTGTTTTTGTTGCCAAGGGCAATCAATCCTAATAATAATAATTTTATTTCTATAGCGCCGACATATTCCGCAGCACTTTACATTTTAGAGAGGACTTGTACAGACAATAGACAATACAGCATAACAATAAAAGCATAGCATATACTCGTGTATAAGCCGACCCATGTATAAACCGACCCCCCCTAATTTTGCCACAAAAAACTGGGAAAACCTATTGACTCGTGTATAAGCCTAGGGTTAAATGGTGGTCCAAGAAGATGCTCCATAGATAAAACCCCCCATATGCTGCTGCACAAGGGTTAATGATGGCCCGAGAAAATGCTCCATAAATACCCCCCATATGCTGCTGCACAAGGGTTAATGCTGCCCCATAAATACCCCCATATGCTGCTCCACAAGGGTTAATGCTGCCCCATAAATACCCCCATATGTTAAGAATGGGTCACCGAGGAGGATAGCAGGCCAGGCTAAGCCACAGAAAACCAGAGAGGTTGGTAACTAAGCGAATGCAGACCCCAGAAATCAGGGGTAACGGGTACTGATATTTATCGGTGATTTTGTTAAGGGAGCGATAGTCAATACATGGCCTTAATGAACCATCTTTCTTGCCAACAAAAAAAACCCAGCACCTAAAGGTGAAGAGGATGGTCTAATATGACCCTTCTCCAACGACTCTTTGATATAAGATCACATAGCATCATGTTCGGGTACCGATAAAAGCTGACTTTTGGGAAATTTACATCCGGGCATTAACTCAATTGCACAGTCATAACTCCTATGAGGAGGCAAAGATGCACTTACTCTCACTAAATACATCAGAAAAATCAACCAAATAGTCAGGAATATCATGAGACTGGGGAGAGGTGGAGAAAACAGGAGTGTCATTAAGAACACACTAACAACCCCAACTCACCACAGACACAGATTTCCAATCTAAAACAGGATTATGAGTAGAGTTGAGCGATGCCGTCCGATACTTCAAAGTATCGGATCGGAATGGATCGGCCGATCTTAAAAAAAAGTATCGGTATTGCCGATTCCGATATCGGAAGTCCCATTCAAGTCTATGGGACTTCCGGTATCGGAATAAGAAAAACCCTGTTTTTGCCTTGTACAGCCTCTCTGGGGTCTGTACGGGCCTTTCGGGGGGCTGTGCCGGCCTGCCAGGGGGTCTGTGCAGGCTCCGGTGGGCTGTGCCGGCCTGCCGGGGGCTGTGCCGGCCTGCCGGTGGTCTGTGCAGGCTCCGGGGGGCTGTGCCGGCCTGCCGGTGGTCTGTGCAGGCTCCGGGGGGCTGTGCCGGCCTGCCGGTGGTCTGTGCAGGCTTCGGGGGTCTGTGCAGGCATCGTCCGATGGGACTACAAGTCCCATTGGGCGATGCCTGCTACCATGACAGTGATTGACACATTAGCCAATGATGGGACAGTAGTAGTCCCATCATCCGGCTAATGTGTTGAATGTAAAAAAAAAATAAAAAAAAATATTACATGCTACATACATGCTACATACATACAACATGCATACTACATGTAACATACATACTACATATATACTACATGCAACATGCATACTACATACATGCTACATTCATACTACATACTACATACATGCTACATTCATACTACATACTACATACATGCTACATTCATACTACATATAAACTACATGCAACATACATACTACATATATACTACATGCATGCAACATGCATACTACATATATACTACATGCTACATACATACTACATATATACTACATGCATGCTACATACATACTACATATATACTACATGCATGCTACATACATACTGCATGCTACATACATACTACATGCTACATACATACCACATATATACTACATACATACTACATGCATGCTACATGCTACATACATACCACATACATACTACATACATACTACATACATACTACATGCATGCTACATGCATGCTACATGCTACATACATAACACATATATACTACATGCATGCTACATACATACTACATGCTACATACATACCACATACATACTACATACATACTACATGCATGCTACATACATACTACATGCTACATACATACTACATATATACTACATGCATGCTACATACATACTACATGCTACATACATACCACATACATACTACATACATACTACATGCATGCTACATACATACTACATGCTACATACATACCACATACATACTACATACATACTACATACATACCACATACATACTACATACATACTACATACATACTACATGCATGCTACATACATACTACATGCTACATACATACTACATATATACTACATGCATGCTACATACATACTGCATGCTACATGCATGCTACATACATACTACATACATACTACATGCTACATACATACCACATATATACTACATACATGCTACATACAATACATTCATACAATACATACATAGACATACAGTACATATAACATAGAGTAACATACTTACCAATACTTGTCACATTGTTCCCCGAAGCCATTGTCTTTTACGGAATAAATATTAACATAACAAACCACAAAAATACTCACCCATGATCCGAAGCAGTCCACGAGTGTGTCCCACGACGATCTTGGGTAGAGAACTGCAGCATCAGCTGATGCTGCCGTTCTCTACGGGCTGCAGGAATCCAATGGCAGAAGGTAGGTGTCCTTCCGCACTGTATTCCTCCGCCACTTAAAAAAAAAAAAGTCCCTAGTCTCACTTTATGCCATTGCTGTGTGGGAATTTCCCACGCAGCAATGGCATAAAGTGAGACTAGGGACTTTTTTTTTTTTAAGTGGCGGAGGAATACAGTGCGGAAGGACACCTACCTTCTGCCATTGGATTCCTGCAGCCCGTAGAGAACGGCAGCATCAGCTGATGCTGCAGTTCTCTACCCAAGATCGTCGTGGGACACACTTGTGGACTGCTTCGGATCGTGGGTGAGTATTTTTGTGGTTTGTTATGTTAATATTTATTCCGTAAAAGACAATGGCTTCGGGGAACAATGTGACAAGTATTGGTAAGTATGTTACTCTATGTTATATGTACTGTATGTCTATGTATGTATTGTATGTAGCATGCATGTAGTATGTATGTAGTATATATGTGGTATGTATGTAGCATGTAGTATGTATGTAGCATGCATGTAGTATGTATGTAGTATATATGTGGTATGTATGTAGCATGTAGTATGTATGTAGTATGTATGTAGCATGCATGTAGTATGTATGTAGTATGTATGTAGTATGTATGTAGCATGCAGTATGTATGTAGCATGCATGTAGTATATATGTAGTATGTATGTAGCATGTAGTATGTATGTAGCATGCATGTAGTATGTATGTAGTATGTATGTGGTATGTATGTAGCATGTAGCATGCATGTAGCATGCATGTAGTATGTATGTGGTATGTATGTATCATGTAGCATGCATGTAGTATGTATGTAGTATATATGTGGTATGTATGTAGCATGTAGTATGTATGTAGCATGCAGTATGTATGTAGCATGCATGTAGTATATATGTAGTATGTATGTAGCATGTAGTATGTATGTAGCATGCATGTAGTATATATGTAGTATGTATGTAGCATGTAGTATGTATGTAGCATGCATGTAGTATATATGTGGTATGTATGTAGCATGTAGTAGGTATGTAGCATGCATGTAGTATGTATGTAGTATTTTTTTTTTTTTTTAACATTTAACACATTAGCCGGATGATGGGACTACTACTGTCCCATCATTGGCTAATGTGTCAATCACTGTCATGGTAGCAGGCATCGCCAGATGGGACTTGTAGTCCCATCGGACGATGCTTGCACAGACCCCCGGACATCAGCACAGCCCCCCGGCAGGCCGGCACAGCCCCCCGGCAGGCCGGTACAGACCCCCACAGGGTGCACAGACCACCAGCAGGCCGGCACAGCCCCCCGGCAGGCCGGTACAGACCCCGGGCAGTCCACACAGCCCCCCGGCAGGCCGGCAGAGACCCCCGGAAGGCCTGAAATGACGGCGCATCATGATGCGCACACACCGCGCATCATGATGATGTCATTTCGGCTGTCAATCAACTTTGAACTTCCGATTCCGATGCCGACTTCCGATATTGAAAAAATATCGGAAGTCGGTATCAGAATTCCGATACAGCAAGTATCGGCCGATACCCGATACTTGCGGTATCGGAATGCTCAACACTAATTATGAGTTTGCAACCAAGGAAAACCCAGAACAATAGTATCATGCAAGTTGTGCAACACCAAAAATTTACAATTTTCTTGGTGGTCCGGGGCGACCTGCATTATCACCTGGGTCCAAAACTGGGGTTTATTATCTGCCAAGGGAGTAGCATCAATACCCCTCAAAGGGATAGGAGTCTGCAGGGGTATCATGGGAAAACCACAACGTTTAGCAAAGTCCAAATCCATCAGATTCAAAGCTGCTCCTGAATCAGCAAAAGCCTTAGCAGAAAATGTAGACAAGGAGCAGATCAGGGTAATCGCCAAAAGGAACTTAGGCTGTACACTGCCCACCGCAAATGTGTGAGCAAAGCTCTTTTCTCATTTAGGGCAGACAGCAATAGTATGAAAGGCGTCCCCGCAGAAAAAAACACAACTTATTGAGCCTTCTAAACTCCTGACGTTGCGCCCTAGACAAAACCCTATAACATTGCATGGGTTCAGAAGTTCGTTCGAAAGGCGGCAACGCCTCTCGTGTAGTTTTACGTTCACGCAAATGCCGATCAATTTGAATGGCCAATGACATAGAGTTGTCAAGACCAGAGGGAACAGGAAATCCCACCATAACATCTTTTATGGTTTCTACCAAACCCTTCCGAAAGAGAGCTGCTAGGGTATCGTCATTCCATTTAGTAAGGACCGCCCACTTTTGGAATTTTTGACAATATAACTCTGCAGAATCCTGACCCTGGTTCAATGCCAATAAAGTTATCTCAGCTTGATCAATAGCATTAGGTTCATCATACAACAACCCCAACGCTTGAAAAAACGCATCCACATTAGCCAGAATAGGATCTCCGGGTGTCAAAGAAAAGGCCCAATCCTGGGGATCGCTGCGCAGCAGGGAGATGACAATTTTAACCTGCTGCACAGAGCTCCCTGATGAGTTAGGTTTCAAAGCAAAAAATAATTTACAATTATTCTTAAAATTCAAAAATTTAGACCGAGCCCCAGAAAACACATCAGGAGAAGGGATTTTTGGTTCAACAGCAGATGATTGAGCGAGCTAGGCAGAAATTCCCCGCACTTCAGCAGCGAGCTGCTCAACACAATCAGACAATTGCTTAGTCTCCATTTAGACAAAAAATATCTACCTACAGCCCCAGAAAAAAAGGAAAAAATATATGAAAAAAAATTCTGACACTTTTTTCTTTTTTTTTTAAATTCTTTCCTTCTTTAGAGTACCCTAGAGTCTACAGTTAGGCTGGTGATTCTGTTATGAATGGGTCACTGAGGAGGATAGCAGGCCAGGCTAAGCCACAGAAAATGACAGAGGTTGGTAACTAAATGGATACAGACCCCTGATCTTGTCCACACAACTACGGTAGCAGCAGCCGTGGAGCATACCTACGATGATCCTAGATGCCTCGGCACAGCCGGAGAGCTAACTAAGCCTAAAGCAAGAAAGGGGAAATCTAAACTGCCCCAGAGAAGATCCCAAAGGAATAGATATCCCCCAAACATATATTGTCAGTGAGAAAAGATGAAAACACAAACGCAGGCAGAAAAATAGACTGAGCAAATGATGGGGCCCACACTGACTAGACAGGACAGGAAAGGAAAGACACTGTCTGCAATCATGCAAAAAACCCTGCAAAAAGTCCAACACGTCTGATGCACAAAAATACTGAAGTTGCACGACTTCACCCCCCACTATATCAGCACTCTGATATATTCTGAAAGCAAAAAGAGACCAATATAAAAGGGGACAAAAAAAACTGGCACATGCAGAAACATATGGGTGGTGATTCAGCACAGCCCCAGCCGGAGCTAGCTGACCCTGCACAAAGCAGAGATAAACAAAACCAGATCAAATGCAAACAGAATAGCAAATGAACCACTTAGCTGAACATGCAGGGAAAAAGCAGGAGACATCAGACCTCAGGAGGACCAGGAAGAAAATCACCAGCAGGGATAGAGGGAGTCAGCTGTCTTAAATCAAAATCAGAAACCCCAGATCTCCAATCATCTTCCTCATTATCAGGTGGCAAGCCTCTGTCAATCAGATCAGCTCCACTACCTCCAGTAACCACCAGAGGGAGCCCAGAAAGAGAACTCTCAATCTGACCAGCTCCACTATCTTCAGTAATCACCAGAGGGAAGCCAGAGAGAGAATTCACAACACCCACATGGTGCTCCACAAGGGTTAATGCTGCCCCATAAATACCCCCATATGTTGCTCCACAAGGGTTAATGCTGCCCCATAAATACCCCCCATATGCTGCCTCCAAGGGTTAATGCTGCCCCATAAATACCCCCCATATGCTGCTCCACAAGGGTTAATGCTGCCCCATAAAAAACCCCCATATGCTGCTGCACAAGGGTTAATGCTGCCCCATAAGATGCTTCATAAATACCCCTTATTTGCTGCTGCTGCTGCAATAAAAAAATGACATACTCACTTCTCCATTGCTGGGGGCCAGGTGCCGGTGTCCTGAGCCCCTGGCAGTGGCAATATTTACCCGTCCCCATTCCAAGCCATGCATCGCTGTGTTTCCCGGATCTCTGCATTGACAGCAGAGGGCACACCCTGACTACGTCATCGCACCCTCTGCCGTCACAGCAGGAGGACCCGGAGACACAGTGGTGCATAGCTTGGAACGGGGACAGGTGAATATCACTCTGTCCCCCGTCATACTCACCCCTCCTAGCTGCAAGGTCTTCTCTGCAGTGGCAGCCCCTGCTTCTCCCTCTGCCGTCTGCTTCCTGCATTCAGCTGGTCACGTGGTACCGCTCATTAAATATGCGCATATTCATGAGTTTAATGAGCGGTACCACGTGACCGCTGAATGCAGGAAGCAGATGGCAGAGGGAGACACAGGGGCTGCAGAGAAGTGCCAGGAGAGGTGAGTATGGTCTCTGACACCCCTGCTCCCCCTCCCCCGCCCACCCCGGTATATGACTCGCGTATAAGCCGAGAGGGGGACTTTCAGCCCAAAAAATGGGCTGAAAATCTCGGCTTATACACAAGTATATACGGTAGATAAAAACAGATACCAAGAAGAATAAGAGCCCTGCTTGCAAGCTTACAATCTGTGAGGAAAAGGGGAGACACAAAAGGTAGATGGTAACAATTGCTTTCATTGTTTGGACCAGCCAAAGTCTAAAAAATGGGTGTTCATGTAATGCTGCATGAATCGGTTATCAGCCTAAGTATGTACCAGTACAGACACAGAGGGCTATTAAATGCATAAAGCATGTGAGAACATGATGAGAGGAACCTGTTATGGTAAAAAATTTTGAATGGGCTTGAATGGGCAACACAGGAATAGTTTGGTTAATGCGATGGTAGGCTATTCTGAACAAATGCATTTTTAGGGCACGCTTAAAACTGTGAGGATTAATCATATTAACCTGAGTAGTACATTCCAAAGAACTGGCACAGCACGTGAAAAGTCTTGGAGATGGAAATGGAAGGTTCTGATTCTTCAGGATGTTAGCCTCAGGTCATTAGCAGAACGGAGGGCACGGGTATGGTGGTAGACTGAGATGAGGGAGGAGATGTAAGGTGGTGCTAAGCCTTGGAATGCTTTGTAAGTGAGGGTAATAAGTTTGTACTGGATTCTGGAGTGGATGGGTAACCAGTGTAATGACTGGCACAAGGTAGAGGCATCAGTATAATGAATATGATCCTGGATGCAGTATTCAAGACAGATTGGAGGGGGGAGAGTTTGGTAAGAGGAAGACCAATTAATAAAAAGTTACAATAGTCCAGAAGACGAGAATGAATAGGAGAGGCAGTAAGAGTTTTTGCAGGGTTGAAAGTAAGAAAGGGTTGAATTCTAGAAATGTTTTTGAGGTGCAGATAACAAGGACGAGCCAGTGATCCGATGTGAGTGGTGAATGAAAGCTTGGAATCAAGTTTGACCCCAAGACAGTGGGCATGTTGCTGGGGAGTAATGGTTTAGCCATAAACAGAAATGGCAATGTAGGGCATAGGTACATTAGTAGAGGGAGGAAACACCAGGAGTTCATTTTTTGACGGGTTCAGTTTCAGATAGAGGGAGGACATGATGTTAGAGACAGTGGTAAGACAATCACTGGTGTTTTCTAAAAAGGCAGGCGTGATATCAGGAGAAGTGTATAAGGCTACTTTCACACATCAGGTTTTCGGCGTCAGGCGCGATCCGGCGTCGTGCCGGAACGCCGGGGACGGCAAATGTTTAGTAAAACCTGATGTGCCGGATCCGGTTTTCTGCCGGATCCGTCTTTTTCTTGACAGACAAAACCGGATCCGTCTCATCCGGTTCATCCGTTTTTCTATCCGTTTTTCGACGGATTACGCCGGATCCGGTTTTTAAAATTGACCCTTGTGGCCTTCCGAACGGGATTGGCTACTGGAAAACTATATATAGCATGTTCCTACAGCCCTTCTTTGACAGGTTGTAGAGGAGAAAGTGCAGGTTGGAGAGAAGAGCAAGTTACTGGCGAAGATGGATGTTGTCATTGGAAATATTTTGAAGAATTTGGCGGATTTTATAGCGGAGGCAAATCGTTTGAGGGTGATTGTTCTGGAGAAGGAGAGAGCGAGACAGCAGCGCATCAGGCATCGTAGACGACGTTTGTGGATCCACCCCATCACAGCCAAGAGAATGACGCGTGGGGTCTATTCTACACTCTGCATGGACCTTCGACGAAACCCAGATAAATTTTTCGGATATGTTAGGATGAAAATGGAGAATTTTGATTACTTGGTGGAGCGCATTGCACACCGCATAAGAAAAGCGGACACCTATTGCCGCTTCTCTGTTTCACCCGCAGAGCGTCTGATGGTGACTTTAAGGTAAGCCACATTTATTGGATGTGATCGCATCAGAGCACACTTTCACTGCAATCTTGTTGGTGGTAATTTGTATCTCCAAGTGTTATAGGTCAGTTTTGGTATGTAATGCTGTGATTTAAAACTAATTTATTGTTTGTTAATTCCCCACAGATTTCTTGCAACTGGAGAATCCCTTTCGTCACTGCATTTCCAGTACAGACTCGGGATTTCCACCATATCTGGAATTGTGAAGTACACATGCCGTGCACTGTGGGACTCCTTAGCTGAAGAGTTTTTACCAGAGCCCACAACAGAGAGGTGGATTGAAATTGCTGACAAGTTTCAACAGATATGTCAGTTTCCAAACTGCTTGGGCGCTGTGGACGGGAAACATATCCGCATTGTAAAGCCAGCTGGATCGGGATCGGAATATTTCAATTACAAGAAATATTCTTCAATTGTCCTCATGGCCATCGCTGACGCGGAATACAAATTTATTGCGGTTGATATTGGGGCCTATGGCCGCTCCAATGACTCTCAAGTTTTCAAACTGTCTGCCATGGGGCGTAAACTGTATGGAAACACCTTCCAGTTCCCACCACCTAGACCGCTGCCGCAAACATCTGGTCCACCTATGCCATTTGTCTGTGTAGGGGATGAAGCCTTCCAGCTGTCAGAACACATTTTGAAACCGTACTCTAGCAGAGGATTGACAAGACCAAAATGCATTTTTAATTACCGCCTCACAAGAGCAAGAAGAATGGTTGAATGTACCTTTGGTATTCTGACAGCCAAATGGCGGGTCCTATTGACTGCGATCAACCTCAAGACAGAAACTGTGGACGAGGTGATCAAAGCGTGCGTGGTACTCCACAATTTTGTTATCTGCAAGGAACCCATTTCCATTGAGGACACCTCTGAAGAAACCACCTTGCAAGATTACCATGACATTACCACTAGAAGTTCTGTGACGGTTTCAGTAATGAGGGACAATTTTGCACTATACTTTATGTCACATCAAGGCAGAGTACACTGGCAGGATGACAGAGTGTGAAAGATTTGTGCCCTAACCAAACTTGTGTACCTTCTGTACCAACAGTATATACCTTTGCCAACCAAAGTTGGCTATCTTGTCATGGTCTCTATTTTTAGCTTTAGGCCACAGGTGTGTACCTGGTTGTGTTTTATGCAAAGTATTTCACCTTTTAACAAAAGTTGTGTACATTGTTAGGAAATCACCAACAATAAACACAACTTTTTAGTGAAATACTTTGCTTCAAACACAACCAGGAACACAACTGTGGCAAAAAGCTAAAATTTACCCACAGTTATATACCTAGTTTTGAATACCATTTCACCTTTTAAATAACCTGTATTTAACCTTTTTCGCCGCAGAAAGAAATGACAGACAACCAGTGTAAAATAATTTAACTTTTATTGAAAAATGTTTTTTTTAGTAAACTTTTTTAAAATGTTAATAAACATGTTTAATAAAAATTTGAAACTATAAAACTGAAACCATAAAACTGGTCATTTTTATTTAAATACACACATTATAATTCTGTGTAGTGTGTGGTGGAAATACTGCTGTAGGGGCTGCGGGACACTTCGACACTGGGAGTGTGGAGAGAGGACTGGGATCGTGGTGGGGAAGGAACAGTTAGAGGTGAAGGTGTGGAAAAAACTACAGAATGGGTGGACATGTGGGAAGCAGAAGAGGTGGTGGGTGGTGGAGTGGAGGGTTGGGCAGGGACTGTAGGAGCAGATGATGTTGATGGCAAGTTGTATGGGGAAGGAGTTTGGTACGGGGCAGGTTGCTGGAAGTGGGGAGATGTCTGGTACGGGGCAGGTTGCTGGAAGTGGGGAGATGTCTGGTACGGGGCAGGTTGCTGGAAGTGGGGAGATGTCTGGTACGGGGCAGGTTGCTGGAAGTGGGGAGATGTCTGGTACTGGGGAGGTTGCTGGTACTGGGGAGTTTGCAGGTACTGTGGAGGTTGCTGGTACTGGGGAGGTTGCTGGTGCTGGGGAGGTTGCTGGTGCTGGGGAGGTGGATGGTGCTGGGGAGGTGGATGGTGCTGGGGAGGTGGATGGTATGTAATAGGAGGGGGAGGATGGAAAGTGGCTGGAGGTGGATGGTATGTAATAGGAGGGGGAGGATGGAAAGTGGCTGGAGGGGGTGTAGATGTAATAGGAGGGGGAGGATGGAAAGTGGCTGGAGGGGGTGTAGATGTAATAGGAGGGGGAGGATGGAAAGTGGCTGGAGGGGGTGCAGATGTAATAGGAGGGGGAGGATGGAAAGTGGCTGGAGGGGGTGCAGGTGGAGGAACTACTGTGGTGGGAGGAGGAGGTTGGGAGGTAACTTGCTGGAGAGCAGCGTGGCATGAATGCATTACATGCATCTGCTGGGCAGGAGAGAGCGTTTCCATGCGCTCCACAACAGACCTGAAAAAGGTGTGGTTTGGCGAAGATCTTGCTTCTGAATGCATGGTTTGCAGAAGTGTCTTCACCTCCAGAATGCTGGAGTTGATCTGCTGTTAGCCTGCGGAGATTTGCTCTGACAAGACTTTTAGACAGTTCTGGAAAGATGCATTCAGATGCAAGAACTCTGGCGCATAAGTCTTTTCCTGACCCCTCTGCCGCTGCCGCCCAGTACCCGCAGGTGTACTAGAGGTGGCAGGGGCAGAAGGGTGGGGTAAAGGGAAAGCGATCTCCTCACCAGCAGCTTCATGTAATGTAGGCGGCCACGATGCTCCTGTGCTGGTGGATGGGACAGATGGGTCGAATGTGTTGGAAGGCTGGGAAGGTGCAGATGTACCGGGGCGGTCGAAGTGTCCCTCGGTGCCGGTCTCCTCAGGGATCGCCTCAGAAGGGTCCAATCGTGCCGGCTCCCGAGTGCTGCTCACCGTGCTGTGGAATAAAGAGAAAAAAAAACAATTAAAATACTGACATGGTATGGCCCTGGCTGAAAAAAAAATTTACATCTAACATTTTTTTTCACATGTGGTGTGTAATATTTACCTTCTGGTGACCATTGTTTCCCGGAGGAACGACAGGGCTTCTGCGTACTTGTACTTGCTCCTGCGTCCTCCAGATCCACTCGGGGCCCGCATCTCTTTATTGAACTCCTTCTTGAAACGATCTCTCACAGACCGCCACCGATTCACAATTCTGTTCCCTGAAACGAGAAAGGAGTGGTTAGTATACAACATCAGTGTTTCCCAAACTCCAGTCCTCCAGTCCATAGTAAATAGAAATCCTGAACACATGATCCGTGGGGACCACGAGGACTGGAGTTCGGGAAACACTGGTTTAAATCAAGCAACCGGTACTGTATATACTTACGCTCTGTAATCTGGGCCCGAACATTGAGGTCCTCCCAGCGTCCCACAAGGAGCGAACAGATTTCCTCCCAGAGTCGTCGGGTAACGATCAGGTCAGCGTGGCGGCGGTCAGCCATATTCCAGAGCGGCTCCCTTTCTCTGACGAGATCGATGAGGCGGTCCACATCAATCCCTCCATCCAAAACGTCAGAGTCGGGAGCACGCTGTGAAGGCTGTTAAAGAAAAAGACAAAAATAACATAATTAGCCTCCACAAAAGAAATGAAATAAAAAGTGCAAAAAAAAAAGCAAAAATATTTATACTTACACGCTGGTGACCGCCGCGTTGCTGTCGCCGACGACCCTGGGAGGCACTGCGAGGACCTCTTGGCCAAGCACCAGATTGGGAAGACTAGAGAAGAAAACAAAAAAAGTTATGTCTTTGGATGTAGGCATTTGTTTGCTGTGTGTGGTCTGCAGAACATTGTTTTCTATGTGTTGTGTGTAGTGTGATGTTGTGTTTCTGCGTTTGATGCAAAAAACTTACCAATTGTGAGCCCACTCCAGGTGTCTGTCCACCCCTTCCTTCTTCTTCTGGGAGCTCCTCTTCATCTTGTGATTCCTGTTTTGAAATAAAAGGCCATGAATAGACATATATTACAGAGAAGATGGATTTTGGAAATAAAAACTTACCGTCAAACGCTGACGATGCGAGGGAGGGCTCCCAGAAGATGATGTGCTGTCTTCCTGGTGGCCACACTCCATGCCTGTGGGTGGTGTTCCAGCTGCTGCCATTGATTCTGCTGCTGCTGCTGCTGCATCTATTGGGCGGCTGTTGAATAAAGAGAAACAAAGGGCCAATGAATATCTTGATATTCAATAGCCCTAGTTTGGAGGAATGGGTGATTTGATAATTACCGTCTCTCATCTGCTGCTGGACTCCCCTCCCGTTGTTCAGCATGCTGCTCCAATTGGGGTGGTGCTGATGGTGCTGCTGCAGATGTCTCCTGCCTTCTCCTGCGCCTGGTTGCTGTCTTGGGTGGCATGTTGGGTGTAGCTGTGGGTCCCACTGTCTTGCTTTTATATATGTCTTGTGGGCAGAGCTACTGAGCATGCTCAGACCAAAAAACCGGATCCGGCCGCCGGATCAGGCTTTCGCCGGATCCGGCGCATTGCGGCGCTCATAGGCTTTCATTGTGTGAAAAAGCCGGACGCGCCGGATCCGGCGGGTACGGCTTTTTCGCCGGAGACAAAAAACGTTACAGTAGACGTTTTTTCCAGACGCCGGATCGCGACACATTGCGACACATTGCCGGATCCGGCGCAAACCGGATGAAACGCATGGCCATCCGGCGCGATCCGGCGCAAATGCAAGTCAATGGGGGGGGAAACCGGATCCGGCATTGCATTTCGCCGGATCCGGTTTCTGTCAAAAGCGCCGGATCGCGCCTGAAGGCGAAAACCTGATGTGTGAAAGAGGCCTAATTGGTTGTCATCAGCACAGAGATGGTACTGGAAGCCAAATCTACTGATTGTTTGACCAATTGGGGCAATATACAAAGAGAAGAGAAAGGGGCCTAGAACCGATCCTTGAGGAATCCCAACAGTAAGGGGAAGATTTGAGGTGGAGGAGCCAGCAAATGATCCAGTGAAAGAGTGGTCAGAGAAATAGGAGAACCAGGAAAGAACGGAGTCCTTGAGGCCGATGGAGCATAGTGAGAAGGCGCTGATGATCCACAGTGTCGAATGCTTCAGAAAGATCCAAGAGAATTAGCATGGACTAGTGACCATTAGATTTAGCTGTTTGTAGATCATTAGCAACTTTAGTAACAGCAGTTTCAGTAGAGTGTAAAGAGCAGAAACCGGATTGCAGAGGGTTGAGAAGAGAGTTATCTGAGAGATAGCGGATAAGATGGGAGTGGACCAGGCGTTTCAGGAATTTAAATATGAAGGGAAGATCAGAGACAGTGAATTAGCAAAAAATCCAACAGTACATATAGGGCTGGCACTTAAATCAAATCATACAACCAAAAATCTGAGGACATTTATCACCAGACTAAACAAGTGTTCCAGATATAAAATATAACTTTTATTTATGTGGATAAAAAGATTATACTACAATAAAAAAGAGACTGTCTCACCATAATAGACGCCAATCAGTTTTGTAATAAGTATAAAATGCACCATTGCAAATCACAAATATACCTCCAGAGTATGCACAATGCAAAAAAACATAATCTACTGCAGCATATGAGATCCTAACACCTCCCCATATAGAATAACTAAAATGAAATTTCCAGTAAAAGGGGAAAAACAATAATGGATCAAGCCATAACGCAATAAATATAGTATTGTATTACCTGAAAGCAACAGTGGCGCTGGATCCGTCTGGATCCGTTGCTGTCTGACTATTTGACGTAGAGAAAAAACGTTACTTTGTCCGTCGTCTCCGGCCGACGGACAAAGAATTTCCGACGGATCCGTCGATGAAACGTGCTGCCATCCGTCGCAATCCATCGCTATTACAAGTCTATGAGAAAAAAACTGATCCAACGGCATCAATCGCTTGAGCCATTTTTTAAAAAAAATGACGGATTGTGACTGATGGCAAAAAACTGATGTGTGAAAGAGGCCTTACAGATATTACATTTAAATTGAGAGTGAATGTTCAATCCAGGAGAAAAAAAATACAGATTGTTCTTACATGGTGGCTCAGTGGTTAGTAGTGTTGAGCTTTCCGATACTGCAAGTATCGGGTATCGGCCGATATTTGCCGTATCGGAATTCCGATACCGAGTACCGATACTTTTTTCGTATCGGATACCGGAATCGGAAGTCCAAAATGCAATGAGCCACTTTTGTGACTCTGATTGGCTGCCGAAATGACGTCATCATGATGCGCTGTCTGTGCGCATCATGATGCGCCGTCAGTTCGGGCCTTCGGGGGGGCTGTGCCGACTGTCCGGGGGTCTGTGCCGGCCTGCCGGTGGTCTGTGCAGGCTCCGGGGGTCTGTGCCGGCCTGCCGGGGGGGCTGTGCCGGCCTGCCGGTGGTCTGTGCAGGCTCCGGGGGGCTGTGCCGGCCTGCCGGGGGGCTGTGCCGGCCTGCCGGTGGTCTGTGCAGGCTCCGGTGGTCTGTGCCGGCCTGCCGGGGGGCTGTGCCGGCCTGCCGGTGGTCTGTGCAGGCTCCGGGGGGCTGTGCCGGCCTGCCGGTGGTCTGTGCAGGCTCCGGAGGTCTGTGCAGGCATCGTCCGATGGGACTACAAGTCCCATCGGGCGATGCCTGCTACCATGACAGTGATTGACACATTAGCCATTGATGGGACAGTAGTAGTCCCATCATCCGGCTAATGTGTTGAATGTAAAAAAAAAAGAAAAATTTACATGCTACATACATGCTACATACATGCTACATACATACAACATGCATACTACATATATACTACATGTAACATACATACTACATGCAACATGCATACTACATACATGCTACATACTACACGCATGCTACATACATGCTACATACTACATACATGCTACATACATACTACATACAT
The DNA here is from genome assembly GCF_039654945.1 of Dendrobates tinctorius. NCBI lineage: Eukaryota > Metazoa > Chordata > Amphibia > Anura > Dendrobatidae > Dendrobates > Dendrobates tinctorius. Next base: position 33,692,934 of record NW_027361675.1, read on the forward strand.
AATACATATATACTACATGCATGCAACATACATACAACATATATACTACATGCATGCAACATGCATACTACATATATACTATATATACTACATGTAACATACATACTACATATATACTACATGCATGCTACATACTACATACATGCTACATACATACTACATGCATGCAACATACATACAACATATATACTACATGCATACTACATATATACTATATATACTACATGTAACATACATACTACATATATACTACATGCTGCATACATGCAACATACACACTACATGCTACATACATGCAACATACATACTACATACATGCTACATACATACACACTACATGCTACATACATGCAACAGACATACTACATACATGCTACATACTACATACATGCTACATACATACTACATATATACCACATGCATGCAACATGCATACTACATATATACTGCATATATACTACATGCATGCAACATACATATATACTACATACAATACATACATATAGACATCTAGTACATATAACATAGAGTACATACTCACCGTCACTTGTCACTTTGATCCCCGAAGCCATTGTCCCCTTGAGGAATAAATATCAAAATAAAAAAACACCAATATACTTACCCCAATCCGCAGAAGTCCACGAGGGTCCCACGTCCATCTTGCGTGGAGAACAGCAGCATCAGCTGATGCTACCGTTCTCTACCAGCTCCAGGAATACAATGATGGAAGGTAGGTATCCTTCCGCACTGTATTCCTCCACCACTTTAAAAAAAAAAAAGTCCCTAGTCTCACTTTATGCCATTGCTGCGTGGGAATTTCCCACGCAGCAATGGCATAAAGTGAGACTAGGGACTTTTTTTTTTTTTTTAAAGTGGTGGAGGAATACAGTGCAGAAGGATACCTACCTTCCATCATTGTATTCCTGGAGCTGGTAGAGAACGGTAGCATCAGCTGATGCTGCTGTTCTCCACGCAAGATGGACGTGGGACCCTCGTGGACTTCTGCGGATCGGGGTAAGTATATTGGTGTTTTTTTATTTTGATATTTATTCCTCAAGGGGACAATGGCTTCGGGGATCAAAGTGACAAGTGACGGTGAGTATGTACTCTATGTTATATGTACTGTATGTCTATATGTATGTATTGTATGTAGTATATATGTATGTTGCATGCATGTAGTATATATGCAGTATATATGTAGTATGCATGTTGCATGCATGTGGTATATATGTAGTATGTATGTAGCATGTATGTAGTATGTAGCATGTATGTAGTATGTATGTTGCATGTATGTAGCATGTAGTGTGTATGTATGTAGCATGTATGTATGTAGTATGTATGTTGCATGTATGTAGCATGTAGTGTGTATGTTGCATGTATGTAGCATGTAGTATATATGTAGTATGTATGTTACATGTAGTATATATAGTATATATGTAGTATGCATGTTGCATGCATGTAGTATATATGTTGTATGTATGTTGCATGCATGTAGTATATATGTATTATGTATGTAGCATGTATGTAGTATGTATGTTGCATGTATGTAGCATGTAGTGTGTATGTTGCATGTATGTAGCATGTAGTATATATGTAGTATGTATGTTACATGTAGTATATATAGTATATATGTAGTATGCATGTAGTATATATGTTGTATGTATGTTGCATGCATGTAGTATATATGTATTATGTATGTAGTATGTATGTAGCATGTATGTAGTATGTATGTTACATGTATGTAGCATGTAGTATATATGTAGTATGTATGTTACATGTAGTATATATAGTATATATGTAGTATGCATGTAGTATATATGTTTTATGTATGTTGCATGCATGTAGTATGTATGTAGCATGTATGTAGTATGTAGCATGTATGTAGCATGTAGTATATATGTAGTATGTATGTTACATAGAATCATAGAATCATAGAATCGTAGAGTTGGAAGGGACCTCCTGGGCCATCTGGTCCAACCCCCTGCTCAAAGCAGGATTCGCTAAATCATCCCAGTCAGATGTCTGTCCAGCCTCTGTTTGAAGACTTCCATTGAAGGAGAACTCACCACTTCTCGTGGCAGCCTGTTCCACTCATTGATCACTCTAACTGTCAAAAAGTTTTTTCTAATATCTAATCTGTGTCTCCTCCCATTCAGTTTCATCCCATTGCTTCTAGTCTTTCCTTGTGCAAATGAGAATAAAGTTGATCCTTCTACAATGTGACAGCCCTTTAGATATTTGTAGACAGCTATTAAGTCTCCTCTCAGTCTTCTCTTTTGCAAACTAAACATTCCTAAATCCTGCAACCTTTCCTCATAAGACAGGGTTTGCAGACCGGTCACCATTCTGGTCGCTCTTTTCTGAACTTGCTCCAGTTTGTTGATGTCTTTTTTAAAATGTGGTGCCCAAAACTGGACACAATATTCCAGATGAGGTCTGACCAAAGAGGAGTAGAGGGAAATAATGACTTCACGTGATCTAGACTGTATGCTTCTGTTAATACATCCTAGAATTGCATTTGCCTTTTTTGCTGCTGCATCACACTGTTGACTCATATTCAGTCTGTGATCTATTAGTATACCCAAGTCTTTTTCACATGTGCTGTCACTTAGCCCTATTCCTGCCATTCTATATATGCTTTTTTCATTTTTATTGCCCAGATGTAGTACTTTGCATTTCTCCCTGTTAAAAACCATTCTGTTAGTTGCTGCCCACTTCTCCAGTTTATTTAAATCTTTTTGAATCCTCTCTCTCTCTTCTCTAGTATTAGCTATCCCTCCTAGCTTTGTGTCATCAGCAAATTTAATCAGTTTACCCTCTATTCCTTCATCTAAATCGTTGATAAAGATGTTGAACAATACAGGGCCCAGGACAGAGCCCTGTGGTACCCCACTTGAGACATTCTTCCAACTGGATGTGCAGCCATTTATGACCATTCTTTGGGTCCGATCACTAAGCCAGTTATGAATCCACCTAACAGTTGCCTTGTCCATTCCATACTTAGTCATTTTTTCAATAAGGATTGTATGAGAGACTTTGTCAAATGCTTTGCTGAAGTCAAGATATACTATATCTACAGCATTTCCTTGATCCACCCAATCAGTGATACCGTCATAGAAGGAAATTAAGTTAGTCTGACATGACTTATTAGTTACAAACCCATGTTGACTCTGTTTAATCACTTCATTCTTATCCAGGTATTGACATACATGTTGTTTAATAATTTGTTCAAAGATCTTTCCTGGTATAGAAGTCAGACTCACCGGCCTATAGTTGCCTGGGTCCACCTTCTTCCCCTTTTTGAAGATAGGAACAACATTTGCTCTTCTCCAGTCTTCTGGTACTTCTCCTGTTCTCCAAGAATTTTCAAAGATTATGGAGAGGGGTTCAAAAATTTCTTCTGCTATCTCCTTCAGTACTCTGGGGTGTAATTCATCTGGACCTGGAGACTTGAATTCATTTAGGTTAGCTAAGTGTTTCCTCACTATCTTTCTGTTTATAGATATCCTGGATTCTTCTATTCCCTTAATAGGACAATGAATAACAGTTGATGTTACATTTCCTTTCTGAGAGAAAACAGATGCAAAATAGGAATTTAAAAGTTCAGCCTTCTCAACATCCTGTCTTACCATTTCATCATTTTCATCCTGTAAAAATCCTATAGCATCTTTGACTTTTCTTTTACTTTTGACATATCCCCAAAATCCTTTATTATTGCTTTTGACATCTCTTGCAAGCCTCAATTCATTTTCAGCTTTAGGTAATCTGATTTGTGCCCTGCAGGTTCTGCAGACAGCATTATATTCTTCTTTAGATATGCCTCCCTCTTTCCATTTTATAAACATTTTTTTCTTCCTTTTTAGCATGTGCTTAAGTTCTGTGTTCATCCATCCTGGTTTCCTTAAATGCTTCCTATTCTTCCCTCTTTTCGGAATTGTTAACAACTGTGCTTTGAGAATTTCATTTTTCAAGATTTCCCATCCTTCCTGGACATTTTTGTCTTTAAGGATATCCAGCCATTGGATCCCTCCAATTCTCTTTCTGAATCCCTTAAAATCTGCCTTTCTGAAATCTAACCTTGACGTCTGAGTCTTCACAGGTCTTCCGCCTCTAGTTATCCAAAATTCTAAAATAGCATGGTCGCTACCTCCTAGGGTCCCAGCCACTATTACCTCCTCAACCATTTCCTCCCTGTTTATAAGGATTAGATCCAAGGTAGCAGTTCCCCTTGTTTTCTCCCTTACCTTTTGGAAGATAAAGTTGTCAGCAAGAGAGGATAAGAATTTCCTTGACCTGTTAGTTTTGCCTGAGAGAGATTCCCAACAAATGTCTGGATAGTTGAAATCTCCCATGACAACTATGTCATATTTTTTGGAGAACTTGGCCATTTGATGCATAAAGAGTTCATCCATATCTTCAGCTTGCACAGGCGGCCTGTAGTAAATGCCTACAATGGTGTCCTTTCCATTGTTCTGTCCTTGTATTCTTACCCAAACAGTTTCCACAGAACTCCCAGTCTCTGAAGCTTCAATCTCTGTGCAGATATACGCGTTTCTAACATACAATGCAACACCCCCTCCTCGTTTATCAAGTCTGTTTCTTGCAAATAAGTTGTATCCTTCTAGTCTTGTATTCCAATCATGTGTATTGTCCCACCAAGTTTCAGTGATTCCAATGACATCATATTTCTTTTCCTGTGTTAGTAGTTCCAATTCTCCTTGTTTGTTGCCCATGCTTTGTGCATTAGTATAGAAACATTTTAGTTTGTGATTGGTTTCTCTTTCTCCAATATTTTTATTAATTAGATTCTTTTGTCTTTGTTCTTCCTTTCCACTTCTAATAGCAGAGTTCTCAATAGCATTTGTCAGATGTATGGCTTTTTCTGGTCTTTTGCTTCCCTTCCCATGTTGTTCTAGTTTAAAGCTCTCCTTACAAGTGTAGCAAGGCGACTTCCAAATACATGCTTTCCAGTCTTCGTAAGGTGCACCCCATCTCTAGCAAGTAGTCCATTGTATAAGTAGTTCACTCCGTGATCCAGAAATCCAAATCGTTGCTGACGGCACCATCGACGTAGCCAGTTGTTCACCTGCAGAATCTTATTCCACCTCCTTGTTCCATGGCCATCCACTGGGAGGATGGAAGAGAAGACCACCTGCGCTCCCAGTTCTTTCACTTTCTTGCCTAAGTCTTCAAAGTCTCTGCAGATGGTTTCCAGGTCGTTTCTTGCGGTGTCATTTGTCCCCACATGTAGTAGCAGGAATGGGTAGTCATCTGTAGGTCTGAAGAGTCCTGATATCCTGTCAGACACATCTTTAATTTTTGCACCTGGAAGACAGCACATTTCTCTTGAAGTTATATCCGGTCTGCAGATAGCGGCCTCTGTTCCTCTCAACAGGGAATCCCCCATGACCACCACTCTCCGTTTCTTCTTCACAACATTTTTCTTTCTCCATCCAAGAGGACTCTGAAGGCGTACAAGGTTGCTGTTTGTTGGCAAAGTCTTATCCTGATGTATTTCTTCATCGTTTTCCTGCGTGAGAGCCTGGTACTGGTTTCTGAGCAGTATGGGTGCTGACTGCCTCCTGATCCTCCTGCTTCTCTGGGTCACATGTCTCCATTCCTCTGTTTCTTCAGGTGCACTTCGAATTTCTTCTCTTTCTGTAACATGAAGAGATAATTCTGCTCTGTCCAAGAACTCTTCACCTTCCTTAATGATCTTCAACGTAGCTAACCTCTCTTCGAGATTTTGCAACTTTTCCTCCAACAGGGACACAAGCTTGCATTTGTGGCATGTGAAGTTTGGCTTTTCCACTGGTAAATCTGTGAACATGTAGCAAGAAATGCAGCTCACCAAATGGCTCCTGGCCTCTTCCATCTTGAGATTTCTTAAAAACGATGAAAGATGAGCCAAAATTTTCCGATTTCCTCTTTTCAGCTGCAACGGCCAAAACCCAGTGATCGTTGAGCTCGCGGAGACTCTTCACTTATCCCAGAAGGCACTGGGAATATGCAAATGATCTCCTCAAGACTCTTCCCCTGGTTTTCCGAATTCCTTTTTTCAGCTGCAACGGCCAAAACCCAGTGATCGTTGAGCTCGCGGAGACTCTTCACTTATCCCAGAAGGCACTGGGAATATGCAAATGATCTCCTCAAGACTCTTCCCCTGGTTCCCCTATATATACCCCTATATATACATGTAGTATATATAGTATATATGTAGTATGCATGTTGCATGCATGTAGTATATATGTTGTATGTATGTTGCATGCATGTAGTATATATGTATTATGTATGTAGTATGTATGTAGCATGTATGTAGTATGTATGTTGCATGTATGTAGCATGTAGTATATATGTAGTATGTATGTTACATGTAGTATATATAGTATATATGTAGTATGCATGTTGCATGCATGTAGTATATATGTTGTATGTATGTTGCATGCATGTAGTATATATGTATTATGTATGTAGTATGTATGTAGCATGTATGTAGTATGTATGTTGCATGTATGTAGCATGTAGTATATATGTAGTAAGTATGTTACATGTAGTATATATGTAGTATGCATGTTGCATGCATGTAGTATATATGTTGTATGTATGCTGCATGCATGTAGTATATATGTACTATGTATGTAGTATGTATGTAGTATGTAGCATGTATGTAGCATGCATGTAGTATGTAGCATGTATGTAGTATGCATGTTGCATGTAGTATATATGTAGTATGTATGTTACATGTAGTATATATGTAGTATGCATATTGTATGTATGTAGCATGTAAATTTTTTTATTTTTTTTTTACATTCAACACATTAGCCGGATGATGGGACTACTACTGTCCCATCATTGGCTAATTTGTCAATCACTGTCATGGTAGCAGGCATCGCCCGATGGGACTTGTAGTCCCATCGGACGATGCCTGCACAGCCCCCCGGAGCCTGCACAGCCCACCGGCAGGCCGGCACAGACCACCGAAGCCTGCACAGCTCCCCGGCAGGCCGGCACAGACCCCCGGAGCCTGCACAGACCACCGGCAGGCCGGCACAGCCCCCCGGCAGGCCGGCACAGACCACCGGAGCCTGCACAGACCACCGGCAGGCCGGCACAGCCCCCCCGGCAGGCCGGCACAGACCCCCGGAGCCTGCACAGACCACCGGCAGGCCGGCAGAGCCCCCCGGCAGGCCTGCACAGACCACCGGAGCCTGCACAGACCACCGGCAGGCCTGCACAGACCACCGGAGCCTGCACAGACCCCCCGGCAGGCCGGCACAGCCCCCCGAAAGGCCCGTACAGACCCCAGAGAGGCTGTACAAGGCAAAAATAGGGTTTTTCTTATTCCGATACCGGAAGTCCCATAGACTTGAATGGGACTTCCGGTATCGGAATCGGCGATACCCGATATTTTTTTTAGATCGGCCGATACCATCCGATACGATACTTTTAAGTATCGGACGGTATCGCTCAACACTAGTGGTTAGCGCTGCAGCCTTGCAGCACTGGGGTCCTTGGTTTAAATCCCAAAAAGTACAACATCTGTAAGGAGTTTGTTTGTTCCCCCCATGTTTGTGTGAGTTTCCTCCAGGTATTCCGGCTTCCTCCCATTTTCCAAAGACACATTGATAGAGAATTTAGATTATGAGCCCCATCGGGGACAGTGCCAATAATGTCTGTAAAGCGCTGTGGAATTAATGGTGCTATATAAATGAGTAAAATAACGAAATAAATAAATTAAGATATATTACTAAGTTGCTAATTTTCAATTTCATTGATTTGTGAATTAAAAATTAAAACAACTGTTTCTGTTGAACCTCTTTACAACATCCGCCATACATTTACGGCGCTGCAGAAACTGCATTCCCACAATCTCTGTACATGTGTGGTGCCTCTAGTTCTGGTTATTGTGCTGCATTGCATGGTGATCGAGTTAAGATGGTTGATGGTCTGACAGCCGACCATTCCTGCAAGTTACCACAGGGGGCTCTATCAGCTCTCCGAGTCAGCGATCGCTGTTATTGGCAGATCAATTCTGACTAGCCAATCACAGCAATCTAATATATAAAGCTCAAGTGTGTGTATGTATGTATGTGTGTATGTCCGGGATTGGCATCTGCACCGTCGCAGCTACAGCCACAAAATTTGGCACAGTCACACATCTGGACCCCGATAGTGTACTAGGCTATGTTGTGAGGTACCCCTGCCGATCATTATGATGTCATAATGGTTGACTATGGGATGGAGGATGTGTGATGGGTATATGAGCACTAGACTATGGGATGGAGGATATGTATTACGGGTATATGGGCACGAGACTATGGGATGGAGGATATGTATGATGGGTACATGGGCATGGGACTATGAGATGAAGGATGTGTGATGGGTATATGGGCACTCAACTATGGGATGGCGAATATGTATTATGGGTATATGGGCATGGGACTATGGGATGGAGGATGTGTGATGGGTATATGGGCACTCGACTATGGGATGGAGGATATGTATGATGGGTGTATGGGCAAGAGCCTATGGGATCATGGATATGTATGATGGGTATATGGGCACGGGACTATGGGATGAAGGATAATTATAATTTGCTATAACTAACCACAGTTAGTTACTATGCCCGGGCAGCGCCGGGCTCTTCAGCTAGTTTGACAATAAAGTAAGACATAAAATCAAGGTAATCAAAATGGATGGAGTAATTACAATGTCACCTCTGGTGATTAATAGTTTTGACGCCGATTAGCTGAACAATAGTTACTGACTACTCTGCGCCAAAAGCGTTGATTTAAAATAACCTTAGGCACTGTGCACTCAATCTTTTTCACAATTCTGGAGTGCAGAGCGATTGTGTAGATCCTCTCCATATCTGAGTGAAAGAAAAATTATTGGTGGCCAGTGTGACACTGCTGCGGTCTCCTGTGTCTCCGTTCTCCGGTGTTCCTGTGGTGTGCTGTGCTGTCTGTATGACGGCTGCTGGGTGACCCATCTGTGATCACAGCAGCAGTTCCCAAATCCTTGTTCCAGCGCTGTGATCAGTATCACTGCAGATCAGAGTAAGCATCAAGGAACTTTCTCTTTTTTCTGCTATATGTAGCATAGCAGACGTCGAAGTGGTAGCGATGTAGGGAAGGTGACCTGACGGACGGACGGACTTGTCAGAATAGAGAAAGGAAGGTTTGCACAGTTTAGACAGGTGTCAGTTACTACAGTGGGGAAACAGCTGAGAAAGTGTAGTGGACGTGCAGTACCTTGGGGTGACCATTAGAGGGCAGGGAGGAGTGTGAGCAAAGGACTTGACATCAGCTTAGGACTCAGGAAACCGTTGGTCATGGGGGGCGGAGTTACAGGGAATCGGGAATGATATAAAGTTGACAAGAGGGTTCCAGAAAGTTCCAGTCCCCAGAGAGAGCTCCAGTGACAGGAGGACTATGACAGTTTGTGCACTGTGAGGAAAACCGAACCAGGGGGACTAAGGTGAGAGAAAGTCAGGGGGGTGGTCCTGACAGGAAGAATCGCAGTATAGACGAGGCTTTGGGTGTAGGATACCGTATTTGGAACGACGAAACTGACCAGTAAAGTGCTGATGGTGTATGGGCCTAAGGCGGCCACAGTGACTGAGCTGACAGGATCGTCACAGAGTGAAAAAGGGGCGGTACGTATAAATAGGTCCCTGGTGTAAAGTACGGTGTGTGAAGCGGCCCTGGACATGGAGGGCCGTGAGAAAGATATTGCGGTGTGCTATGAGGGACGTCAGTCGGACGGTGGAAAATAAACTTGGACCTGTTGCACCCGAAACTTGCCTCTATCTTGTGTCTGTACGTCACTGCGCGGTATACAGAGGGACCACCCCTCAGCTCGGCCCACCGACCCTACAGCGACGTCCAAATTTCTCATACAAAAGAAATAATAGTAGTTAGTATTGTACAGTGTAGCTTTATAGGTAGGGAGGTAGCATATTACGGGAGCGTATGTTGCAGTGTTAGTGATGTCCATTTTTCTCTTGCACATAAAAAGAATAGTTAGCCCCGAGGAACTTCTTAGTTAGCACATTAGGGGAGCTCACATCACAGAGTTAATGACCTCTTGAAAATTATCAGTCTGTTATTCTTGGGCAGCTCAGGATTTCAATTTGATACTACAGGCTTCACTGAAATTTACTTTTTCAAATTCTTTTTCAGCGAGGATATATTAAGCCCAGACAAAATTGTACGCCCATCAATTTTTCACCAAAAATCCCATGTCATCATGCTCCAGATGGACCCCTGTAAATTCAACAAAAAATATGACATTTTGGGGCATTGTACTGCATATATGTATAGTGAAAAACCATAGCTTCAGCAATTCTGGAGTACTGATATACTCTACAGCACACTGGTATATCAGTGGTATACGATTTGAAGCAATCCACACATTATTGCATTATAGTAATAATGTGCAGTGTTCTCCCCAACACGACCCAACTTTGATCGTCTACTGTACATAAAATCTAGCCAGTAGTTGACTACTTCAGCAGAAAATTTGCTGAGGCCTACGACCCCAAAGGGACTTCTGTATAGATGAATCTCTGGTTCATTTTAACCCCTTAACGACCACTGGTATTTTTGGTTTTGCATTTTCATTTTTTGCTCCCTTTCTTCCAAGAGCCATAACTTTTTTATTTTTTGGTCAAAATGGCCATTGGAGGGCTTGTTTTTTGCCGGATGAGTTGAACTTTTTAACAACACCATTAGTTTTACCATGTCATGTACTCAAAAATGGGAAAAAAATTCTAAGTGCGGTGAAATTGCAAAAAAGGATAATCCCATGGTTGTTTTTTGAGTTTTTTTCACAATGATTACCGAATGCTAAAACTAACCTGACATTATGATTCTCCAGGCCATTATGTGTTAATAGACACCAAACATGTCTAGGTTCTTTTCTATTTAAGTGGTAAAAACATCTGACATATGCTGGGAAAGATGTGGGCTCACCGCCGGAGCCCACATCAATGGGAGGGAGTCCGACATTGGCATACTATTATGCCTAATGTTGGAGAGGGGTTAAAGGGAGACTAAAATTTCAACAACACTTGCCCAGTAAGAGGGCCAGTTACGGAATTAAACTGTACAAGTTGTACAATAGTACAGTACCTCAGGGTACCCCCACAGATTGATGGTCTATGAAGGGAGGTTGGAATGACTTTTCTACCAGCATTCCACTCTTTAAGACCCTCTCTACCAGATGTACAATTGCATGTGACATCCTATGAAGAAATTAGAGAGGCCTCCCTAAGACGCTAATTGGGCAACTGCTGAGAAAGGATGACAGCAGAGCCCAATACATTGACAACATGCTGGTGGTCAAGTATAAGGTCAAGAGGGATGTCCTTATCTTGACCACCATACACCAGGATATCAGTTCCCTTGTCACTGTCCAAGGTACAACAATACACAAGCCTCAAAGCCTTATTGTATCTTGGATTATAATATGTTCATTCGGGTTGTAGATCTCTTAGATAAGGTCCTCAAACAATGCAGTACCATGCAAAAAGCTAAAGTGTGATTCAAAAAGTTGACCATGCACTTTGTGCAGATGGTACTGTACAATGCTATTGTTTCAATGTACAGGCAGTACGGAGACCTTCCTTTAGTTTCAGAAGGTAGTCATCAAGGCCCTAATGTTTTGCAGTCAGGAAGATGAGGGTCCCAGTACTTCTTAAACTGATGGTTCCTGTATTGTACCAGGTCATCATTATCCCAGTGAGGTCCCCCAAACTTCGAGGAAAGGAAGGGTGCAAAAAAGGGACAGAGTGCTCCATAATTATGCCTCTAGATAATTCCTTGAGGGTTGTAGTTTCCAAACTGGGATCACATGTGGGGGGTTATGCTGTTTAGGCATATCAGGAGCTCTCCAAACGCGACATGGCACCCACTAACCATTGCTTCAAAGTCTGTGCTCCAAAACGTCACTGCTTCCTTTTGAAGTTCAGCAGAGTGTCCATACAGTAGTTTCCCACCACATATGGGGTATCGGTGTACTCATAAGAAATTGCACAACACACTTTGGGTACATGTTCTGTTACCCTTGTAAAAATAAATAACTTGGGGCTAAAACAACTATTTTGTGGGAAAAATGTGATTTTTATTTTCATGGCTCAACGTTATAAAATTCTTTGAAGCATCTGGGGGCTCAAGTTCTTCATCACATGTCTAGATAAATTCTTTGAGGGGTCTAGTTTCCAAAATGGGGTCACTTGTGGGGAGTTTCCACTGTTTAGGCACATTAGGGGCTCTCCAAACGTGACATGGCTTCCTCTCTCGATTCCAGCCAATTTTGCAACGCAAATGTCAAACAGCGCTCCTTCCCTTCTGAGCCGTGCCATGCGCACAAACAGTAGTTTGTCATCATATATGGGGTATTGGCGTACTCAAAAGAAATTGCACAATAAATTTTGGGGTCCTTTTTCTTCTGTTACCTTTGCAAAAATACTAAATTTGGAGCTAAAGTTACATTTTTGTGAGAAAAAGTTAAATTTTACCAATTTTATCCTTCTACATTGCTTTAATTCCTGTGAAGCACCTGAAGGGTTGATAAACTTCTTGAACATGGTTGCAAACAGTTTAAGGGGTACAGAATTTTAGAATGGTGGTGCTATATTTTATGCCATATGGGACCCTCAAAGTCACTTCAAATGTGATGTGGTAGCTAAAAAAAGGTTTTGTATATTTTGTTGGAAAAATGAGAAATTGCCAATAAACTTTTAACCCTTTCAATCTCAATTCAAGGGTTAAAGCTGTGAAATCTGTATTAAGTGAACAAATGTTTTGCCGTTACTGTGGAAGAAGTCATTTGGTGCCCATAAAATTCTATGCAGAGCGGAGAGAGGCTAAAGGCAGACACAGACATTCTTCTGAAAGTTCTTCTGGCACTTCCAATGTATTGACTACATACTTTTTTTCCCCAAGGTATGTGTTTATCTATGAAGTTCATAATTACCTCTTTACAAAGAACTGATAATTAAAGCTAAAGCAAAAAAACCGCTTACTTGGTAAAAGGGTAGTGTGATTTTTTTTTAACAGTTTCATTAAATAATATCACATACACAAAGTGCCCGCTAGAGTATCTTCCAAATTATTTTCATGTATGTAATGTGTGATAACTGAATAATTGAAAAGAAAAAAAATGTGAGCACTCCTCGTTGCTGGAAATAACTGATGGGTAGGCTGTCCTTAATAAAAGATAATAGCAAAATAAATCACATTATAACTTAATTTAGCAGTATTTTGGAAGGGTACTCTAAATAAATACTATAGCAACTGGGATTTAGCAAACAGTGACATCTAGTGGTAGAATGAGGAAATACAAAGTTGTTAAAGCTTTGAGAACAGAAGCTGATAGGACAACACTGGATTCACAAATGTCTAGGAATTCAGCTTGCATGTTCTGGTTTAGGAACTAGCAAAATTGTCTAAAGCTGCCATGATGCAAGCAGGAGAACAGCACCATTGATTATAATATAAAAGCTCTGGACTATGTTGGTTTGCTTATGTGTCAGGTCTTTAAAATGGAACAACAAGACGCATCATGCAAAACTTTGTTTTATTTAGTTAGAATATGATTTGGTTTTCTGAAATGGAATATAACTAAATGATTAGCAAATCCCCTTAGCGACCTGGAACAAGTAATTCAAGGTAGTATTCATATGCCTTCAAAATAGTACATAACTAGGGATGCTCAGATCGATTCTCGGAAAATCAAGTTTGAGCAGATTTTCCTGAAATTCATGGTTCAGCGCTAATTCAAACACTATTCGATCTGATTCACGAGAATCGTCAAAAAACTGCCTGGCAACATTTCACACACTGCAGAAGACTCAGTGAGCTTGTTATTGGCGCAAGATAGTCCATAATGCCCTTTGGAAATCAGGACATATGGCCTAATCCAGCCAATCAGAATGATTATCAGTGACAGTATAAAAGATAGGACAAGGAATGCCAATTTTTGCTTGTAACGTGTAACGATAGGAACTCGGGATAGGTCTAAAAAAAAAGGTCTAATGCAATTAGAGTGTACTACTGTATTTTTATATTAGGCCGGAGTCACACTAGCGAGAAATACGGACGAGTGGTATGCGCGACAAAATCGCATAGCACTCGGTCCAATGTTAATCTATGGGGCAGCTCGCATCATGCGTTATTTTCACGGCTGTATTATACGTGCGGAGGAAATCGCAGCATGCTGCGATTGTCACCGTATTACGCCCGAAAAACACCATTGCAGGTCTATGGGTACGCGAAAAATACGGATTACACACGGACCATGCGTGTGACTTGCGATAAATGCGAAAGACTGCTCCAGGTGACAGGAAATTGAATCATCCATTATCAGGAAGTTTTGACATGCTAATTAGCTTAGAAAATGCTCCACACATCCCGTAAGAATGCCTCCACAGAGTCCAGTATGTCTACATACATAAATGTGGAGATGCTGATAGTTCTGGTCCAAGAGAGGTCAGAACTTTGGGATCAGAGGGACGCCCTTTATGCTGACCGGGCCTGAAAAGAGGCGGCATGGAGGAGGATATGTGTCCAGATGTTCCATGACTATGAGGACAGACCACGTGAGGGCCAGCAACAAATTAGTAAGTACTATCCTTTATTGATATTATTGAGCAAACTAACACGTGTTACCATTAGACCATAAAATCATAATATGTGAAGGATTTTGAAGAATATGTTGAATATTTCTGATGTAAAAATTTTACATTATCAGGCCACATTACACTGTGAAGTATATCTTAAAGTGTAAAAACATATTTTCAATGTCATAATTAATTTTTATGTTACTTTGCAGTGGAAGATGTCATGAGACGCTGGCACAGCATCAGGGATCAGTACCTGCAGGAACGTCAGCAGCGGGCCAGGAGTGGGGATGCAGCACCGACTAAACGGAAATACATATGATCGCCTGTCTTTTCTCGCTGGGGGTATGAAACACATGGATACCCAAATACCCAGGAGTATTCACTCAAATATCCCTCATCCCACTTCTTTCTTCACCAACAGGATCCTGGCCACATCACCCATCCTGGGGCAGAATATGTCCACACACAGGGTGAGGTCCAAGTTGCACCTCAAATACAGCAACCACCTCAAGCTGGCCTCCTGCCATCCCCACCACCAAACTACCATAAATTATAATTTTTTTGTTTTTTTGCTCACTCAAAGTTGTTTGTTTTTCCTTTTGTTGAGAAAAAATGGGTTAAATATTTCTTGCCCAATTATGTATGGGCACAAAAGCCATATGCAAATAATATAGTTTATTGGTTAAAAAAGTTTTATTTTGACATTATAATCAATTGAAGCAATATGAATTCTGTCTGCTTTTTCAATGTTGATATTGGTCAGCTTAGGCTACTTTCACACATCAGTTTTTTGCTGTCAGGCAGGATCCGGCTATTTTTAGAAAAAACGGATCCGGCATAAATTTTGGAGAACTGTAGAAACGGATCCGTTTTTTTGCTGGATCCATCTAGCAGGTTATATCTGTTTCCTGGGGGCTGGCCAATTGGATCTGAGCATGCACAGACTTAAAAAAACGGATCCGGTGGCTGGATCCGTCTTTTTCTGGATCCGGCGCATTCTGGCGCCCATAGACTTTCATTGTAGCAAAAAGCTGGAAGCGCCGGATCCGGCGCTTCCGGCTTTTTCGCCGGAGACAAAAAACGTTACAGTAGCCGTTTTTTCCAGACGCCGGAATGAGACAAGTAGCCGGATCCGGCAAAAAACGGATGAAACGCAATGCCATCCGGCGCGATCCGGCGCTAATGCAAGTCAATGGGGAAAAACTGGATCCGGCATTGCATTTTGACGGATCCGGTTTTACAAAAAAAAGCCGGATCGCGCCTGACGGCAAAAAACTGATGTGTGAAAGAGGCCTTAAGATCTATACATTTTAAACAATGTAAGGGAAACACAACACACATTTCAATAACAAACATGCTTTCTACTGAACAAAATAAATGCAAATTACAACATAGATATAGCATTCTCTTGCCATGGAGTAGCTCCCTCAGGTGAAACAAAATAATTAGTCAACACGTCCCGCACTTTGAGTCCAGAGGACTGACGACGGGGAGGTATCACATGTGGAAAAGGCATCACATTTCCCAACACAACTTCAGCACCATCAGATGATGAGCAATCATGCATTCTGGTGAAGTTGTGAAGGATCACACATGCTTTAATTACCTCATTTACATTAGCTTCACTCAGCTGAATGGCTGACTGGAGGGCACGCCATTTGGCACAAAGAATGCCAAAGGCACACTCCGCCAGTCATGCGCGGGATAGGCGCAAGTTAAAGATTCTGCACCGGTGGTCCACGTTTCTACAGGGATAGGGCCTCATGACATGGCAGGTTAATTGAAAGGCCTCATCTGAAACAAGGATATAAGGCACAGGTTCCATATTGGAGCCTGGAAGCTGACGTGGTGGTGGTAGGTCCAACTGATTATTGCGCAGCTGCCGACCAATAATGGAACAACTGAAGACTCTGAAGTCTCCAGATCTTCCATAGGCCCCAATATCTACAATTATAAACCTGTAGTGACTGTCGACCAGGGCCAACAACACTACAGAAAAATACTGTTTATAATTATAGTATTGGGACCCTGAGTTTGTGCTTTTCATCCAGGGCTCCAATACAATTTGGATACTGGCAGGCCTCTCAAAACCATGGGCTATCCGCAACCAGTCTTCCATTTTTGGCTCAGGCATATGACCACTTGATGAAGTCGTGACCATATTTCGAAACAGGTAGAGCGGACTATGGCTGATATTGTGGATTTCCTGATTAAAAATTCATGATGCAGTGCCGCATATGAAAGACCAGTTGTGAGGAAGCTAATAGTAAAATGAAAAATAAAACAATTAGATACCATTTTACATCTAAAAACAATTTCACATTAATCAAAGTTAGAGTCTGTACCTAACAAGCCATGCCATAGCAACATTAAAATAGTTCCAATGGCTATATGATTTGTAAAAGAGCTAAATATTATGAGTAATGACAGGTTAGATTTTGTATTTAAAAAAAGAAAAGTATTATGTAAGTAAAAAAATAATAAATGTAGAAACATCATCAACATAGAGGAGGAGGAATACATACCGTAACGTAAGGAGAAGGCGCTCCTCAGCAGATATACATTTGTGCATCCTGGTGTCCTTAAAGGTGATCCCAGGGAGCACTATCTCCAACAAAACATCAAAGGTGGCAAGGCTCATGTGACGATATTGGTAAAACTTGTCCGGATGGGTCCGCAGAGATGCATAGAGACGGTGGAAATGGCCTTTAGTGAGGCATTTCCTCAAAAGTGGATGGATCCACATTCATCTCCTCCGCCTCGGATCGACAATCACTGGGTATGGCTGCCCAAAGCATCGTGACAAAACCCAGTTGTAAAGAACCCGCTCAGTTGTGTTAAAAGTAAGTCTGTCTGACATGTTTCACACAAACCATAAATGCTCCAACAAAAGCACGGCCAGAAAATGCCCAGATTGGAGGCTGCCACCTGTTGTAGAGGCAATAAATAGGGTTGCTGATTATGATTTAAATTATGTTCATCCTAAAAACTGTTAAACGTCCATTTTGCAAGGTTGTGAGAAAAAAAACGCCATACAGATGCCATACAGATGTCACACGGATGCTTAGATGTGAAAAAATCGCATCCTCGCATTGCCAACGGATGACATGATCACTGTTCAGGGAACATTACTGCGTTTTTCGTCCGTAAAGAAAGGACCGTATTTTTATACATTAAGTGTGACTCTGGCCCTAGACTGAAAATAGGAGTTATAGTCTCAGTCTATGAATACTAATCCAAGTGATTCAAGTGACATATGGGGAACTGTTGCAGCTGTATAGTCATTCTGTGTGATTGTGAATTGATTGATCTGTGACATATCTGCTGGATCTGGTACTGACAAATAAACCAGATGCAACTGCAGATCTAAAGGTTCGAGAACCTTTAGGCAGCAGCAACTTAATATGGTAAATTTCTATGGAATATTTGATAAAACATTTCAAAGGCGAAATGCAAAAACCTGGAACAGTAAGAAAGCTGATTTTAAAATATTAAGGGAAGAGTTGTAGACTGGTACCATGTCATGGTAACTGAGGATACCAAACATAAATGTGGCACGTTTAAGGAAATACTACTAGAATCCTGTGGAAAGCTTATACCCTCTGGTAATAAAATGACAAGGAATAAAAAAAACTATTATGAATAAAGTAAAGTGCTGTGGAATATGTTGGCGCTATAGAAATAAAATTATTATTATTATTATTATTATTTTGTGGCTCACCCTCCTTGTGGAGTGTGCCAGTGACTGTCTTCTAGACATCTGTCAAGTCAGCAGTCTTCCCCATGATTGTGGAGCCTACTGTAACCGACTAAGTGACCTTTTTAAATGTTTAGGAAGCCTTTGCAGGTATTTTTTGTTAATTATTCTAATTTACTGAGATAATTAATTTTGGGTTTTCTTTGGCTGTAAGACAATAATTAATTATAAATATACCTGTTTGGGATCTCTTCCTATTCCCCCACATGAACCATATGTGTGGGAGGTTTTGTTGTTATGTCTTGATTTGAAGTGCCCTTTTTCATCTGGGACAAATTTAATTTAATGTAAGCCATAATCGCCAACATTAACAGAAATAAACACTTGAAATAGACCACTCTGTTTGTAATGATTCTATATAATATATGAATCTCACTTTATATATTGAAGAACTAAAATAAATTAACTTATTGATGAAATCCTAATTTTGTGAGAAGCACCTGTATATTTAGACATGTACGGTAAATGAGATCACTTCTGAGACATCTTTTTTTCTAAGCGAAGCAAGCCCAACTTTTCCAACTTCTCATCCTATGAGAGACCTTCCAACCCTTGTAATAATTTAGTTGCCTGCCTTTGAACTGACTTTAACTTTTGAATATGCTTTTTAAAATGTGGAGCCTAAAACTGGATCCCACATGCTAGATGTGGCCTCACAAGTGATTTATAAAGGAGTAACAATACATTGGATTCACTGGATTTTATCTCTCTTTTTATACACCCTGAAATCTTTTTTTCTTTTGCAGTTGCTACTTGATATTGAGTACAGCAGCTCAGATTACTTGAAACAGGAATTCTCAAGTCGTTCCTTTTTGATCACTTTCTATTTTGATTTTTGGGAGGCAGAATGAGCAAAAACCTGCAGGAATTATTTTATTTAATTTTTTTATGTTGTTCCGCATGTGGAAAAGTTGACAAGGCAGCTTTGTTCTTTTGGTCATGATAGGGAATTCTATATGTCCTTCTAGTATTAATGTATTTCTGGGGTCTCACATATATACTCTGTATATGTAAATGCAGTCTCACGATGATAATCACTTATAACCTTATTCTTCATAAGAAATTGTACATGATGGATAAACAGCTTACTGCACCCAGTTGGACATTGAAACTACACGTCCACATGCTGGGGATGTAGCACTTAGTAACCCTCAATAACACAGATAACGGAGCTATAACCGTCATGAGGATAGATTAATGAGATTGATATTGGGGTCTTGTGTAACTTACACAAGACCTACTAAAGTTTCCATCACGTCCGCACAAATACTAATAATTAACAGCCGAGTACAATTTGATTGGTTAGAGAATATGAATATGATTGGTTGAAACCATTTATGCATACTGTTGAATAATCAATTGTCCAATGAAATACGATGATGTAATGTTACCGCCTACTCAAATGAGCATATAAGCTACCTAATTAAATTAGGAAATTGTGACATCCTACAGATACATACCCTGTCTCTGTGTGTGTTTGTTCACCACTACTCGAGTAGGCCTCAAACCAAAATCTGGCAACCCTCCAGCATATCGATCTCCCATTGAGAGATAAAGATCAAATCACAGACTCTTCAGTTGGCGTCCCATTCGGGTGGCCTGGTCACAACAGAAGACCCCAGTATCCTGAGATCCGGCACCCGCAGACTGATGCCTAGAGGACACACAGACCAAAATCACCGGTGAAGGTAAGAGCCATTGTTTCTTACAAGATTCTGTGTCTCCCCTTTGCTACATGTTCTGAGCCGGCTGTTGGGGTACAGTATAGTCTGTCTTCTTACATACCAGCGCTAAGAACCGTAGAATATCCTTGTGATACACAAGACGTATGCTGGAGGGAGAAATCTAAAAGCAGCTACGTATGATTGCAACATGAATGAATGATCCAACCTTGAAGGTACTAAGAATTCTTTACTGTGTTTTTTGCCCCTTGGGAGCGTCTCTCCATGATAACTGGCTTGCCAGGATTCATGTGAGGACACGTCTCTGGCGGCATATGCATAAAGAAGGCTGTGTACATCCTCTTGGAGAGTGATAGAGGTACTATTACGGTGTTACAATGCCGGTTGAAGACAGGATAGGTCTATCTACCTACTGTCCTGTCTGATACGCACAAACTGCCCCCTAAATAGTGCTAAAATTTTTGAGGTAGTAGGGATTACATTAGCCTGCATATTAATGATAGCTCTAGTCTTCTGGTTGATAAATAAGATCTCTGAGTACACAAGGTCTAGCTGAGGGAAAAGATTCTTACTGGGCTAATAAGAAAATTTGGGTCATATTAGTCTGCCTATAGTTAATTGAATTTGCTCTCTGGTATATATATAGGTTTATTATAACTGCAGAGAAGTGCCATCTCATACTGAGCACGTAGAGATTTAGTGTTAGGTGACCGGGTGGGTCACGGCCAGACCACTAAATAGTTAAACTTCTTATCAGGGTTCCTATGGGTTTTGATGCCTACTAACTGATGACGTCACGTCAGTTTTAGGACGTAAGTTCGGACACTGAGCAGGAAACCCTTATAACAACGGCACGCAAGCCTATGCATCGAATTAGCGAAGTGCAGTCGGCATAGGTATATTGCTAGCAAAGTGATAATGAAGTAGGGAGGTGGGCACAAAATAACAGCGTATATTAAGAGAATAGTGAATAGCAACCAGAGAAAGAGGCAGACAGAGAGGAAAAGAGATAGAGAGATACGGTCTAGATGCGGCCTGTACATTGAATTAGCGAAGTGCAGTCAGTACGGGTCCGCAAGCCATAGACATTTAGGCATTTTAGGACAGGCCAGGAGAGTTTTTAGCCCCCAATACAGTCAAGCATCAACCAGAAAACAAAGATAGGATTTTAAGCAAGCACCAGGAGATATAAAGTAGGGACTGCAGTGATTAAAAGCAGAGGACAGAGATAACAAGCTTAATGAGTTAACAGTTTACTGAATCTGTGTGAAAGAATGTAAATGACCTTTGAGACTCTCTGCTGATAAGTGGAAGTGCATGATCTCATGTGTAAAAGAAATTCTGTGTGAATGAGAGGACACTGTAGGTTCTGTCTGCAGACTGCGATTTTCAAAAGAAAATCTGATGCGAATCATGTTTTGTATGACAGATGGATATTTGCTGGGACAGTCCCAGGCACGAATGTAAAGAAAGTTCACTATATACAGCGAGGAGATGATTGGTGGGCGCTGTTAGCATTAAACGCGCATATCCCTTTAAGTAATGCACTGAAGGGACACACTTTACAAGACCTGAGGTTTGGCGAACAGTTTATATTGCAAAGCCCAGACGGACAAGTTTTCCACTATAGACATTTCCGTGTCAGGAATAGAGCCCCCCGTTGAGTGGTGTATATTGCGGGTTGCATTATATAGGAAAAGTTCTGTTTGGTGGTCTGAGCTTGCCTTGTGTGTGTGTGCCAAGTATTCCATGAGAAAATGTCGTGCCCTAATTGGACATTTGGATTAATGATGATTATATCTCCTGAAGGTTGGAGAACTGTCAAAATTATACCAGGAGGGTATATCCAACAGCTCACTGGTTTTGGATTTCTGTCAGACAGATTTCCAGAGTATAAAGTATTCCGGCTTAATGTACATGGAATTCCTGCAATTCCCTGGGTCGATGGAATTTTGCCAAGTGACATAGAGAATTATAATCTTGTCAGATGTCCGTTAAATAATGGAGAGCCAGAAACTTACCTGGTGGAAGCGCAGCTCGCAGCTCTCCTCACTGGGTTCGCACTGTAACATAATACGTATTTGTAAAAGGTATACAGCTAGATTTTTCTCAATGTTAAGTTAAGTGTTTAGAGTGTGTAATGCATGTGGATAAGGAAGGGAGAGGCAGATGGTTCAAAGTACAACTTTGCCTTTGACTTGAAGTAGTGTCAGATATCCATGGAAAGCAATTGTCAGGTAGCAAAGATAAGGAATGTTTTAGTATGTTTGAAAAAAAAAAAAAAGAGGAAAAAAATCCCGTTATATGTGTAATGGAAATCCACCACTCTGCCCCCTATTCGGTACTAGCATGGTGATTTCCAAAGGGGGGGAGAAGAGAGGAGAATCCGCTATTTTTAAAATATATGCTAATCCATAAGGGTATCTCTCACTAATCTGGATGTTGAGTTTTTCTTTCCAGAAGGTCCAAGAACCTGGTTGTATGGCGATCACACAGCATGAGATAGTAGAAAGCAGAACCACTCCTCCCTCATAACTCTACAGGGGAGGTGGAGTTGACGGCACTCATTGAGGCATTTAGGGGGCTTTAAGGTAAGCAAGACACTACATATACAAGTTATTGTTTTCAGGTGAACCCACAACTACGGCCCCATATGGGGAGGAAAGGTCTTTTCTTACACCAACAGGCCCTGAAAGAGGTTGCCATAGTGAAGGTGAGGGTACATATGAGAAGGAACCCATGGAGCACGAAGCAAACAAAGTGGCTGGGAATCAGCCAGAAGACCAAGGTACTGGGAGATCCCTGAGGCGCCTCCACTGGTCATGGTGAGCATTAAAAATAACCAGTTAGACTTAAAGTATCTTACAGGCTCTGACTCGGTCACCAACCGGGGAAGAGACTGAAGTCTGGTCGGAAGCTGGAGCTCAGTACCGTGGATGGCGGAACAGCGGGTATGTTTGCCAAAATCCTTGCACCATGTGATGGCTCATGACTCAACACACGTGAGTGAAGACAAAAACTATGTGCTCTGAAGAAAGATGTTGGGTCCACCTGTTTAGCTTTACATTAACATAGATTAGATGCGCACAACACAGATAGATTAGAAAGATGCCATAAACACACACATGCGCCTGGGCCCTCCTATCCGTTTCAATGACTGCAGATTGACTTCATACAGGCTGCCCAAGGTAAGATGTATGAAGTATGTGCTCGTGTGTGTTGATCTCTTTTCAGGGGACTGGAAGCCTTCCTGATGTCAGAAACTACCACAACTGAGGTACTCTTTTGTCCACACAGATGTTGTAACTATTTGACAACCCCTGCAGCAGGTCCGGAGTCCAAAAGGGACTCCCATTTGTGTATAAATAAGTTCTTGATTCTATTCTTATTAATCCAGACATTGGTTGCTGACCAAAAGACACGAAGACCACTGGAGCCACTGGTTGATGGTCCCCGCTAAGCCACGTCCGTAGAGCTAAAAGGAAGACCGGTCCATACAAGCTACTATGAGGTCCTGGAGCGGAAGAATGAGGGTCCTGTCCCTGATGATGTTGGCAGCTTTATTGCAAGAAGGACAAATGGATGAGACACTTCAGAATAGCACATCAGTAACTTTGTGGTTTGATACCAAGGCAGCAACAGCTACATTTAGGGTGGACTTGTGTCAGATAGTGAAGTGTCAATGGAATCTTAAATTTGGGAAAAAAGAGTAGCAACACCAATTATAAATATCTAACAGGAGCTGAAGGGGCGGTGGTATATATCTGTGTAACTAGACCTGGAAATGAGAACTGTAATTCTTGGTCAGATGCAGCTTGGAACACGGGAACTTCATGGGGGTATAAGCCAGAGGAAGCCATGACTCGTGTTAGTTCATCAGGAAAGCCTCTCCTCAAAAGGATGAATATTGCGGTACCCATTCCAAAATGGGGTTGTGATCCAGAGGTTTTGGACTGGAGATTCTCTTGCAATCCTCTCCTTATAACACTGGATGAACCCTCTCTTGGAGATGAAGGTCTCTATGTATTGGGACTGTATATCCCAGGTAGACAGGTTTAGCAGGGAACATTTTGGTTAAAAGCTGTTCCTGCACAGGACAAGGAACAAGAGGAGGACAAACCCCAAAGGTCAGGAGAAATGTTGGATATTGATGGAATTGGGGAATTAGGCTATGAGGAGAAGTTAGCCGTAGAAACAGGCTACTCAGAGAGGAATGAATGGTTGCTATGGATGAAGTATACTACAGAGCAAAATAACAAAACTGATTGCATTGCATGTGCAACCGCTAGGCCCCATTTAGGGACTATTCCCCTCAGATATTCAGAACAGGATCAAGTAGATTTACAGTGTATTCTAGCATTGTATAATGCCACATATGACCCTAGTGATAATGTTTTGTGTCAATCTCTATCAGTCCAGTATCACAAAGGCGTTGGAGGGTCTTACATCCCTGTCCGAAGAATTGGCAGAAAATTTGGGTATCAACAATCCCTTCATGGACTGGTTGGAATCCTGGTTCGGTAGATGGAGTCATCTTGTGTCCAGCCTTCTCATCTCTCTCACAGTAGTAGCAGCAGTACTTGTGACCTGTGGATGCTGCTGCATACCATGTATCAGAGGACTACTTCAAAGATTGATTGATGCATCTATTACCAAAACTATGTATATTACATTGAAACTCAATAGTGATGAATATGAGCAAATGGTATGAGGTTGAAAATTAGATATGATCTCCCTTTCCATATGGGGAATTCGGCAGAAGAAGGGTTAGGAAGTCCGACACTGGCATTAGGCCTTTGAATGTACCTATATGTGAATGGTACAGTCATATCTATTCTCAAAAGGGGGCACTGATAGGGAATTCTATATGTCCTTCTAGTATTAATGTATTTCTGGGGTCTCACATATATTCTCTGTATATGTAAATGCTGTCTCAAGATGATAATCACCTATAACCTTATTCTTCATAAGAAATTGTACATGATGGATAAACAGCTTACTGCACCCAGTTGGACATTGAAACTACACGTCCACATGCTGGGGATGTAGCACTTAGTAACCCTCAATAACACAGATAACGGAGCTATAACCATCATGAGGATAGATTAATGAGATTGATATTGGGGTCTTGTGTAACTTACACAAGACCTACTAAAGTTTCCATCACGTCCGCACAAATACTAATAATTAACAGCCGAGTACAATTTGATTGGTTAGAGAATATGAATATGATTGGTTGAAACCATTTATGCATACTGTTGAATAATCAATTGTCCAATGAAATACGATGATGTAATGTTACCGCCTACTCAAATGAGCATATAAGCTACCTAATTAAATTAGGAAATTGTGACATCCTACAGATACATACCCTGTCTCTGTGTGTGTTTGTTCACCACTACTCGAGTAGGCCTCAAACCAAAATCTGGCAACCGACCAGCATATCGATCTCCCATTGAGAGATAAAGATCAAATCACAGACTCTTCAGTCAGTACGATTACAGTGATACCACAATAAAAACCAATTTTAGAGAAAAAATAATTACCCTATTTTTCGGACTATAAGACGCACCGGACCATAAGACGCACCCCAATTTTCAGAAGGAAAATAGGGAAAAAAATAATAATGTGTCAAATGGGGGTCCGTCCTACAGTCCGAATTCAGCTTACCTGGGAAGGGATCTGGCACAGGTGGAGGAGTAGTCACAGGGGTCATTCAGTGGTCCAGGCTCGTGCGGTGGCGGCTCTGTGCTGGGGCAGGTTGGTTGTGCTGGGGCAGCTGCGCTGGGGCTGGGGCAGCTGTGCTGGGGCAGCTGTGCTGGGACTGGGGAAGCTGTGCTGGGGCAGCTTTGCTGTGCTGGGGCAGCTTTGCTGGGGCAGGTGGGCTCTGCGGGGTGAGGGTGGCGGCGGGCTGTGCTCCGGTGCAGGGGCAGCGGCTCCGCAGGCATTTCCTCACAGCCCGGAGGCCCCCGCACATCCCTTGCTGGCCGCCGCCATGTTGCGGTGGCCTCCAGGAACATGGACACCGGAAAGATGGCCGCCGGTCTGGGGACGGCGCATGCGCAGGTTCAGATCTCGTCCCGAGATCTCGGGGGACGAGATTCATATCTCGGCAACGAGATCTCATCCCCCGAGATCTCGGGACGAGATCTGAACCTGCGCATGCGCCGTCCCCGGACCGGTGGCCATCTTCCAGGCGTCCATGTTCCAGGAGGCCACCGCAACATGGCGGCGGCCTGTTGTGAGTTAATTTTCCCCTTCTTCACTGAGGTCTGGGGAACTCCCTATTCTGGTAAAGGAAGGTAATGAGCCTGATTATCAGGCACCTGAGTCTAATGAGGATGACTGGCTGAGTGGAGTCACTGACTGGATATAAGGCTGCCGACGCCCTCCTGCCCTGCGGGTGATTTCTCTGTGGACTTCTAGGACACCAGTCTGATTCCTGCTTCCCTAAAGCTAAGTTTCTGCTTTGCCTGTTTGCATTTGTGTTTTGTTTTTTGTTTTCCTTGCTTTTCTGGATTCTGCCATTCCCTGCTGGATGAGCTGAATCTCCTTTTGCCGGTTGCTCTGTCTTCAGAATATTCCTGAGTACATAGCTTTTTGAAGCCTACTGTCTTCAGGGCCTTTTTCACTGTCAGTCTGTTGGCTCTTATTTTCATAGGGTTTTTCACAGATTGCAGACAGCAGCCTTCTTGTCCTTTCCTATCTAGGTAGTTTTGGGCCCCATCTTTG
Organism: Dendrobates tinctorius; assembly: GCF_039654945.1. Classification (NCBI taxonomy): domain Eukaryota; kingdom Metazoa; phylum Chordata; class Amphibia; order Anura; family Dendrobatidae; genus Dendrobates; species Dendrobates tinctorius. Next base: position 33,719,734 of record NW_027361675.1, read on the forward strand.
CTCAGTCTATCTTTCTGTCTGTGTTAGTGTTTTCATCTTGCTTCACCGTCATTATATGTTGGGGGCTGCCTATTGCTTTGGGGTCTGCTCTGGGGTAGTTTAGATTTCCCCTTTCTTTCTTTAGGCCTATTTAAGTCTCCGGCTGTGATCGAGGGGTCTAGGGCATCGTAGGAACCCCCCACGGCTACTGTTAGTTGTGATAGGATCAGGGGTCTGCAATCCGATAGCTGCCAACCTCTCTGGTTTTCTGGACTTAGCTAGCATTTTTGTTTTTGCCTCCTACGGTTACTCAATCATAACAGAATCACCCGCCATACCGCAGATCCTAGGGTACTCAATAGCAGGAAAGAATTGTGTTTAAAAAAAAAAAAAAAGGTGTGTGTATATTCTTTCCTCTATATCTCTGAGGCCGTAGGGGGAATTTTTTTTTCTCTCAATGGAGATACAGCAATTGTCTGATCGTGTGGAGCAGCTCGCTGCGGAAGTGCTGGGAATTTCCGCCTACCTTGCTCGTTCGCATGCTGTTGAACCAAAGATCCCTACACCTGATGTATTTTTTGGGGATCGATCTAAATTTTTGAGTTTCAAAAATAATTGTAAATTATTTTTTACCTTGAAGCCTAAGGCTGAGTTCACACGTGGCGTTTTTTTCGCGTTTCCGCGGCGGTTTTAACCGCGCGATTTTGCCGCGAAAACGCGAAAAATAAGCATCCCATGCATTCCTATGGGATTCCGCAATGCTGTGCTAATGCTACGGTTTTTACCGCGGCGGAATCGCTTTGCGGTAAAAACCGCAGCATGCTCATTAATTTGCGGAATCGCGGCGATCCCGCACCCATAGGAATGCATTGTTCCGCTTATTTCCCGCATGTGGCTGTGCACACCATGCGGAAAGTAAGCAGAACAATTGCGGATGGTACCCATGGTCCGGAGGAGAGGAGACTGTCCTCCGGGCTTTGGGTACCATATCCCTGTAAAAAATAGAATTTAAAATAAAAAATATTGTTATTCTCACCCTCCGACGTCCCGCGCAGCCTTCCCGCCTCTCTCCACGCTCTCGTTCCCAGTAGTCCTTTGCGAAAATGCTCGCGATGACGTCCCTTCTCGCGGGATCGCGAAGTCTCGCGGTCATTCGCGCGACTTCATCGCGAATGACCGCGAGACGTCGCGATCCCGCGAGAACTGACGTCATCGCGGGCATTTTCGCAAAGGATTACTGGGAACGGATGCGCGGGACGTCGGAGGGTGAGAATAACACCGTTTTTTATTTTTTTTTTACATTCTATCTTTTACTACTGATGCCGCATAGGCGGCCTCAGTAGTAAAAAGTTGGTCACACTCGTCAAACACTATGTTTGATGAGTGTGACCAACCTGTCAATCAGTTCTCCCAGCGATGCTACAGATCGCTTGAAAAACGCTAGCATTTTTCAAGCTAAATACGCTTGCAAAATGCTAGTTTTTCCACGGGAAAATCGCGGGAATTTAAAATGCGATTTTCCCGCGGACTGGAATTCTGGAATTCTCGCGGTAATTTCCGCGAGAGTTCCGGTACGTGTGCACTTAGCCTAACTCGTCAGGGAGCTCCGCGCAGCAGGTTAAAATTGTCATCTCTTTGCTGCTTGGCGATCCCCAGGATTGGGCGTTTTCTTTGAAACCAGATGATCCTATTCTGACTAATGTGAACGCATTCTTTCAAGCTTTGGGGTTGTTGTATGACAAACCTAATGCTATTGATCAGGCTGAAAAGACCCTGTTGGCATTAAACCAGGGTCAAGATTCTGCAGAGTTGTACTGTCAAAAGTTCCGAAAGTGGGCGGTCCTTACTGCCTGGAATGATAATGCCTTGGCTGCTCTCTTTCGGAAGGGTTTGTCAGAAGCCGTAAAAGATACTATGGTGGGATTTCCTGTTCCCTCTGGTCTGGACGATTCTATGTCATTAGCCATTCAGGTTGATCGGCGTTTACGTGAACGCAGGATTGCACGAGAGGTGTTGCCACCGGTTGAACTGACGTCTGAACCTATGCAATGTGATAGAGTTTGGTCTAAGGTGCAACGTCAGGAGTTCAGAAGGCGTAATAAGCTGTGTTTTTTCTGTGGAGATGCCTCGCATATTATTTCTGTTTGTCCTAAACGAGAGAAACGCTTTGCACACACGTTTTCTGTTGGTGGTGTTCAACCTAAGTTTCTTCTGGCAATTACTCTGATCTGCTCCCTGTCCACATTTTCCGCCAAGTCTTTTGTGGATTCGGGAGCAGCGCTAAACCTAATGGATGTGGATTTTGCTAAACGGTGTGGATTTCCGATGACGCCTCTGCAGACGCCTATCCCTTTGAGGGGGATTGATGCTACTCCTTTGGCTAAAAATAAACCTCAGTTTTGGACCCAGGTGGTCATGCGGGTCGCCCCAGACCATCAAGAAAATTGCAGATTTTTGGTGTTGCATGGTCTGCATGATGCCGTTGTTCTGGGGTTTCCCTGGTTGCAAATTCATAATCCAGTTTTGGATTGGAAGTCTGTGTCTGTGGTGAGTTGGGGTTGTCGGTGTGCCTTTAGTGAGGCTCCGTTTTTTCCACCTCTCCTCAGTCGCATGATGTTCCTGACTATTTGGCGGACTTTTATGATGTATTTAGTGAGAATGAGTCTGCGTCCTTGCCTCCTCATAGGAGTTATGACTGTGCAATTGAACTAAGCCCGGGGTGTAAATTTCCCAAGGGTCGGCTCTTCAATTTATCTGTACCCGAGCATGAGGCTATGCGGTCCTATATTAAGGAGGCGTTGGAGAAGGGTCATATTAGACCATCCTCTTCACCCTTAGGTGCCGGGGTTTTTTTTGTGGCCAAAAAGGATGGTTCTTTAAGGCCTTGTATTGATTATCGTGCCCTCAATAAAATTACTATTAAATATCAGTATCCGTTACCCCTGATTTCGGATCTATTCTCTAGAGTTAGAGGTGCTTGCTGATTTACCAAGCTTGACCTCAGGGGGGCGTATAATCTTATCCGCATTAAGCAGGGGGATGAATGGAAGATGGCATTTAATACTCCGGAGGGACATTTTGAGTACCTGGTGATGCCTTTTGGGCTCACTAATGCCCCTTCTGTCTTCCAGTGCTTCATGAACGATATTTTCTGAGACTGTGTCGATAAATTTTTGATTATCTATCTGGATGATATTTTGATCTTCTCCAAGGATTGGGATTCTCATGTGGAACATATTCAGACTGTGTTCCGGATCTTGAGGGAGAATTCCCTGTATGTCAAAGGATCGAAATGCCTTTTTGGAGTACAGAGGATTTCATTTTTGGGATTTATTTTGTCTCCATCAACTATTGAAATGGACCCGGCCAAGGTACAGGCCATTTATGATTGGGTTCAGCCCACTTCTTTGAAGGCCCTCCAGAAGTTTTTGGGGTTTGCTAATTTTTATCGGAAATTTATAGCAAAATTTTCTAGTATTGCCAAGCCATTGACTGATCTGACTAAAAAGGGTGCTGATGTGTTGAATTGGTCTCCGGAGGCTGTTGCTTCCTTTCAGGAGCTAAAGCGAAGATTTACCTCCGCCCCGGTTTTGCGGCAACCGGATGTCTCACTCCCGTTCCAGGTAGAGGTGGATGCTTCTGAGATTGGTGCAGGAGCTGTTTTGTCCCAAAAGGATCCTGTAACATCTAAAATGAATCCCTGTGCTTTCTCTTCCCGAAAGTTCTCTCCATCTGAACGTAACTATGATATGGGGAATCGGGAACTGTTGGCCATGAAATGGGCATTTGAGGAGTGGAGACATTGGTTGGAGGGAGCTAAACATCAAGTCGTGGTCCTCACTGACCACAAGAATTTGATTTACCTAGAGTCGGCTAAACGCTTGAACCCTAGACAGGCTAGGTGGGCCTTGTTTTTTACACGTTTTGATTTTGTGGTTTCTTTTCTTCCTGGAACTAAGAATGTCAAGGCAGACACCCTCTCTAGGAGTTTCTTTGCTGATTCTCCTGTGGTGACCAAGCCTGCTACCATCTTAGGCGAAGGGGTAGTTCTTGCTGCCATCTCGCCCGATTTGAGACTTGCTCTGCAAGATTTCCAGGAGGACAAACCTGAGCGTTGTCCCAGTGGAAAGTTGTATGTTCCTGACCAGTGGAAGAAGAGAGTGATGTCTGAAGTTCATTGCTCTGCATTGGCTGGTCATCCAGGTATTTTTGGTACTAGAGATCTGGTGAGTCGCTCTTTTTGGTGGCCCACCTTGTCTCATGATGTCAGGAATTTTGTGCAGTCCTGTGGGACTTGCTCCCGGTCTAAATCTTGTTCTCGCTCTAGTGGGTTTTTGATGCCTTTGCCGGTCCCCAGGAGGCCATGGACCCATATTTCAATGGATTTCATCTCTGATATGCCGGTCTCTCAAAGAATGACTGTTATTTGGGTGATTTGTGATAGGTTCTCTAAGATGGTTCATCTTGTACCACTCCCTAAGTTGCCATCTTCCTCTGAGTTGGTGCCCCTGTTTTTGCAACAGGTGGTTCGCTTGCACGGGATTCCTGAGAACATTGTATCTGACAGAGGAGTTCAGTTTGTGTCTAGATTTTGGAGGACTTTCTGTTCCAAGCTGGGAATTCAGTTGTCCTTCTCCTCTGCTTTTCACCCTCAGACCGATGGGCAGACAGAGAGAACAAACCAGACCTTGGAGTTATATTTGAGATGTTTTATTTCCGCTGATCAGGATGATTGGGTTTCATTTTTGCCCTTGGCCGAATTTGCTTTAAATAATAGAGCTAGTTCTGCCACTTTGATGTCACCTTTTTTTTGTAACTTTGGGTTTCATCCTCAATTTTCTTCAGGGCAGGTGGAACCTTCTGCAAGCCCAGGTGTTGACACTGTGGTGGAGAGAATGCACCAGATCTGGGACCAAGTGGTGGATAAGTTATCTCTCTCCCAGGAAAAGGCCCAGCGGTTTTCCAATCGACATAGGACCATTGGTCCCCAGTTTAAGATTGGTGATATGGTGTGGTTATCTTCAAAAAATATTGCTATGAAGGTGGCTTCTCCTAAGTTTAAGCCTAGATTTATTGGACCTTACAAGATTTTGGAGATTATTAATCCGGTCTCTTTTCGTTTGGCTCTTCCTGTCACATTTAAAATCCATAATGTGTTCCATAAGTCCTTGTTGAAGAGGTTTGTTGAACCAGTTGTTCCTGGGGTTGCACCTCCAGACCCTGTATTGGTTGAAGGTAACATGGAATATGAGGTAGAGAAAATACTGGATTCCCGTCTGGCTAGACGGAGACTCCAGTATTTGGTTAAGTGGAAGGGTTATGGTCAGGAGGATAATTCCTGGGTCTCTGCCTCTGATATTCATGCCAAAAGATTGGTGCGTGCCTTTAATCGGGCTCACCCTGATCGCCCTGGTGGCGTGGTTGAGGGTTCGGTGACCCCTCCTCAAGGGGGAGGTACTGTTGTGAGTTCATTTTCCCCTTCTTCACTGAGGTCTGAGGAACTCCCTATTCTGGTAAAGGAAGGTAATGAGCCTGATTATCAGGCACCTGAGTCTAATGAGGATGACTGGCTGAGTGGAGTCACTGACTGGATATAAGGCTGCCGACACCCTCCTGCCCTGCGGGTGATTTCTCTGTGGACTTCTAGGACACCAGTCTGATTCCTGCTTCCCTAAAGCTAAGTTTCTGCTTTGCCTGTTTGCATTTGTGTTTTGTTTTTTGTTTTCCTTGCTTTTCTGGATTCTGCCATTCCCTGCTGGATGAGCTGAATCTCCTTTTGCCGGTTGCTCTGTCTTCAGAATATTCCTGAGTACTGACATAGCTTTTTGAAGCCTACCGTCTTCAGGGCCTTTTTCACTGTCAGTCTGTTGGCTCTTATTTTCATAGGGTTTTTCACGGATTGCAGACAGCAGCCTTCCTGTCCTTTCCTATCTAGGTAGTATTGGGCCCCGTCTTTGCTCAGTCTATCTTTCTGTCTGTGTTAGTGTTTTCATCTTGCTTCACCGTCATTATATGTTGGGGGCTGCCTATTGCTTTGGGGTCTGCTCTGGGGCAGTTTAGATTTCCCCTTTCTTTCTTTAGGCCTATTTAATTCTCCGGCTGTGATCGAGGGGTCTAGGGCATCGTAGGAACCCCCCACGGCTACTGTTAGTTGTTGTGATAGGATCAGGGGTCTGCAATCCGATAGCTGCCAACCTCTCTGGTTTTCTGGACTTAGCAAGCATTTTTGTTTTTGCCTCCTACGGTTACTCAATCATAACAGCGGCCAGCAAGGGATGTGCGGGGGCCTCCGGGCTGCGAGGAAATGCCGGCGGAGCCGCCGCCCCTGCACCGGAGCCCCGCCCACTGCCATCACCGCACCACAGAGCCCCGCCCACTGCCACCACCGCACCGCAGAGCCCCGCCCGCTGCTACCACTGCACCGCAGAGGTTAGTATATTGCGACCATAAGACGCACCCCCACTTTCCCCCAAAATTTTGGGAGGAAAGAGTGCGTTTTATGGTAGGAAAAATACGGTATTTTGCATCACCTTATTCCGAGAGCTATAACTTTTTTATTTTTCTGCTGATGGAGCTGTATAGTGGCTTGTTTTTTGTGGGACAAGATTACATTTTGAGAGATACCATATATATTTACATTGATCTTTTTGATTGCATTTTATTCTATTTTTTGTTTGGTGATATGATGATGAAGCATTGTTTTTTGTCTCTTTTTTGTGGTGTTCACTAAAGCAGCTAACTAGTGGGACAGTTTTATGACTCAGGTCATTCTGGAAGCGATGTTAAAAAAATCTGTATTTTGTTCATAAAAATATTTATTTATGGGTACAATATATTTTTATTTTTTGTAATTATTTTGTGATTTTCTTTAGAAATATATCACCCAATCCGTGATTCCGTCATAGAAGGGGAAGAAGGTGGACCCAGGCAACTATAGGCCGGTGAGTCTGACTTCTATACCAGGAAAGATTTTTGAACAAATTATTAAACCACATGTATGTCAGTACCTAGATAACAATGAAGTGATTAAACAGAGTCAGCATGGGTTTGTAACTAATAAGTCATGTCAGACTAACTTAATTTCCTTCTATGATGGAAACACGGATTGGGTGGATCAGGGAAATGCTGTAGATATAGTATATCTTGACTTCAGCAAAGCATTTGACAAAGTATCTCACACAATCCTTATTGAAAAAATTACTAGGTATGGAATGGACAAGGCAACTGTTAGGTGGATTCATAACTGGCTTAGTGATCGGACCCAAAGAGTGGTCGTAAATGGCTGCACATTCAGTTGGAAGAATCTCTCAAGTGGTGTACCACAGGGCTCTGTCCTGGGCCCTGTATTGTTCAACATCTTTATCAACGATTAAGATGAAGGAATTGAGGGTAAACTGATTAAATTTGCTGATGACACAAAGCTAGGAGGGATAGTTAATACTAGAGAAGAGACAGAGAGGATTCAAAAAGATTTAAATAAACTGGAGCAGTGGGCAGCAACTAACAGAATGGTTTTTAACAGGGAAAAATGCAAAGTACTACATCTGGGCAATAAAAATGAAAAAAGCATATACAGAATGGGAGGAATAGGGCTAAGTAACAGCACATGTGAAAAAGACTTGGGTTTACTAATAGATCACAGACTGAATATGAGTCAACAGTGTGATGCAACAGCAAAAAAAGGCAAATGCAATTCTAGGATCTATTAACAGAAGCATACAGTCTAGATCACGTGTAGTCATTATTGCCCTCTACTCCTCTTTGGTCAGACCTCATCTGGAATACTGTGTCCAGTTTTGGGCACCACATTTTAAAAAAGACAACAAACTGGAGCAAGTTCAGAAAAGAGGGACCAGAATGGTGACCAGTCTGCAAATCCTGTCTTATGAGGAAAGGTTGCATGATTTGGGAATGTTTAGCTTGCAAAAGAGAAGACTGAGAGGAGACTTAATAGCTGTCTAAAAATATCTCAAGGGCTGTCACATTGTAGAAGGATCATCTTTATTCTCATTTGCACAAGGAAAGACTAGAAGCAATGGGATGAAACTGAATGGGAAGAGACACAGATTAGATATTAGAAAAAACTTTTTTTGACAGTTAGAGTGATCAATGAGTAGAACAGGCTGCCACGAGAAGTGGTGAGTTCTCCTTCAATGGAAGTCTTCAAACAGAGGCTGGACAGACATCTGTCTGGGATGATTTAGCGAATCCTGCTTTGAGCAGGGGGTTGGACCAGATGGCCCAGGAGGTCCCTTCCAACTCTACGATTCTATGATTCTATGATTCTACGTTAAAGGGGGGACTTCTACAGACAATAGACATTACAGCATACCAATATATACATAGATCAAAATAGATACCAAGAGGAGAGAGGGCCCTGCTTGCAAGCTTACAATCTATAAGGAAAAAGGGATACACAAAATGTGGATGGTAACAATTGCTTTTATTGTTTGGACCAGTTATAGTGTAAGAACCAGGTGTTCCTGTTGCTGCATGAGCCAGTTAACAGTCTAAATATGTAACAGTACAGACACAGAAGGCTATGAAATGCATAAAGCATGTGAGAACATGATGCAAGGAACCTGGTTATGGTAAAAAATTTTGAATGAACCACACAGGGATATTTAGGATAATGCGTTGAGGCGATAGGCCAGTCTGAACAAATGCATTTTTAGGGCACGCTTAAAACTGTGGGGAATGGGGATTAATCGTATTAACCTGGGTAGTGCATTCCAAAGAATTGGTGCAGCACATGAAAAGTCTTGGAGATGGGAGTGGGAGGTTCTGATTATTGAGGATGTTATCCTCAGGTCATTAGCAGAATGGAGGGCATTGGTAGGGTGGTAGGCTGAGATGAGGGAGGAGATGTAGGGTGGTGCTGAGCCATGGAGTGCTTTGTAGGTGAGGATAATAAGTTTATACTGAATTCTGGAGTGGATGGGTAACCAGTGTAAGGACTGGCACAAGGTAGAGGCATCGGTATAATGATTGATGAGGAATATGACAGATTGGAGAGGGGAGAGTTTGGTAAGAGGGAGACCGATTAGTAGAGAGTTACAATAGTCCAGATGACAATGAATAAGAGAAACAGTAAGAGTTTTTGCAGAGTCGAAAGTAAGAAAGGGTCGAATTCTAGAAATGTTTTTGAGGTGCAGATAACAAGAGCGAACCAGTGATCGGATGTGGGGGGTGAATGAAAGCTCGGAATGAAGTATGACCCCAAGACAGCAGGCATGTTGCTGGAGAGTAAAGGTGGAACCACACACGGAAATGACAATGTCGGGCATAGGTAGGATAGTAGAGGGAGGAAACACGAGGAGTTCAATTTTTCACAGATTCAGTTTCAGATAGAGGGAGGACATGATGTTAGAGACAGCAGTAAGACAGTCACTGGTGTTTTCCAAAAAGGGAGGCATGATATCAGGAGAAGAAGTGTATAATTGGGTGTCATCAGCATAGAGATGGTACTGGAACCCAAATCTACTGATTGCTTGACCAACAGGGGCAGTATTCAAAGAGAAGAGGAGGGGGCCTAGAACCGATCCTTGAGGAACCACAACAGTAAGGGGAAGATTTGAGGAGGAGGAGCCAGCAAAAGATACTGTAAAGGAGCGGTCAGAGAGATAGGAGGAGAACCAGGAGAGAAAGGTTATTGCTAAGAAGATGGCTGTTCACATTGTGCTCTATCCAAGCATATTAATGGAAAGTTGAGTGGAAGGAAAAAGTGTTGTAGAAAAAGGTGCACAAGCAACCAGGACAACCACAGAATTGAAATGATTGTTAAAAAAAGGCCATCCAAAGATTTGGGGGAGATTCACAAGGAGTGGACTGCTGCTGGAGTCATTGCTTCAAGAGCCACCTCACACAGACATATCCAGGACATGGGCTACAAGTGTAGCATTCCCTGTGTGAAGCCACTCATGACCAATAGACGACGCCAGAAGTGACTTACCTGCGTCAAGGAGAAAAAGAACTGGACTGTTGCTCAGTGGTCCAAGGTGTTGTTTTCAGATGAAAGTAAAATTTGAATTTCATTTGGAAATCAAGGTCCCAGAGTCTGGAAGAAGAGTGGAGAGGCACACAATCCAAGCTGCTCGAGGTCTAGTGTGAAGTTTCCACAATCAGTGATGTTTTGGGGAGTCATGTCCTCTGCTGGTGTAGGTCCACTGTGTTTTATCAAGACCAAAGTCAGCACAGCAGTCTACCAGGAAATTTTAGAGCACTTCTTGCTTCCCTCTGCCGACAAGCTTTTTGGAGATGGACATTTCATTCTCCAGCAGGACTTGGCACCTGTCCACACTGCCAAAAGTACCAATACCTGGTTTAAAAACATCAGTATCATTGTGCTTGATTGGCCAGCAAACTCGCCTGACCTTAACCCCATAGAAAATCTATGGGGTATTGGCAAGAGGAAGATGAGAGACACCAGACCTAACAATGCAGATGAGCTGAAGGCTGCTATCAAAGCAACCTGAGCTTCCGTAACACCTCAGCAGTACCACAGGCTGATCGCCTCCATGCCATGCCTCATTGATGCAGTATTTGATGCAAAAGGAGCTCCGACCAAGTATTGAGTGCAGTTACTGAACATACATTTCAGTACGTCAGCATTTTGGATTTTAAAATCATTTTTCAAGCTGTTATTATAAAGTATTCTAATTTACTGAGATAATGACTTTTGGGTTTTCAAAGGCTGTAAGCCATAATGGTCAACATTAACAGCAATAAATACTTGAAATAGATCACTCTGTGTGTAATGACTCTATATAATGTATGAGTTTCACTTTTTGTATTAAAGAACTTAAATAATGATATTCTAATTTTGTGAGTAGCACCTGTATGTGTGGTCAATACAAATGACTGACACATGCCTTATTCCTTCCAAAGACCATACTGAGGACCAAGGGGCACTTACGGGTGGAAAAAAGGGTTCTTTACAGTTAGAGCAGTCAGACTGTGGAATGCCCTACCTCAAGACATAATGATGGGTGACACTGAAACAGCTTATAAAAAGGCCTTCCTAAGTATGCATAATAGGTTATAGGTAATTTAGTGACAAAACATGTATAATTTGTGGAGAAAGGTTTAACTTGTTTGACCTAGATCTTTTTTCAACCTATGTAACTATGTAACATATTGCACTAACAGAACCTTAGTTGCTACATTTTTTTTCTTTTCATTTTTCACACAGTGCAAGCAAGGAGAATCAGTATTGCACTCCTCACTGCAAACTGTGCAACTAAAACTAAACTCTAAAAACACATAAATTGAGCTTGGTTTGAGTTGTTACACATGCAGCATATAAATGCATGTTCACATGGCCAAAAAGCATACAAAACCTACGAAAGACAAAATGAAAAAAACCCTGCTATAATTAAATAAGTAAAAAGCAAAACTAAACTCTGAATTCAAAGCTTGTATGTCACTGAAAGTGTGATTCCAGTATTTTCAGATGGAAAAAGCTATTTTTTTTAAAGATAAATCTCTATAGTCCTGAAACTTAAACACAATTGCTTACCTACCACAGTGTGGAAAAATGATATATTTAGCCGACTTCATAACTCCGTAAGTTGAATATTAGATGCATACACACAATACCTGATTACAGTGGCTAGTTGCAGGTGCTTGCTTTTGGGATGTGATTCTACCTAGATTTTCTATCCTATCTTATTATTTAAGGCAAATGGATGCGTTTTATCACCTTTAATATGTCTCTATATTTATTTATTTTTTTTAAATTCCTCCCTTAATTGTCTACTTTAAATACCATACATCCTACAACCATACTGCCCGCTGCTGCCCTATGATTGTTTCTGGTCAGAAACGTACTTGCTGCAATTTAACAACCTAGTATTTTTGGTTTCCTTAAAGGATCTTAAATATTTTAAAAAATAAATAAAGGAAAAAATATACAAAATAACAAAAGTATTTTCAAAAAAAGCTTAAGTTTTTTTGGCCACAGTGCACCACTTAACTACACTGTGGACTGTTGCAGCATGCACAAGCCATGTTCCTACATCCTGGAATTAGTTTTTATGCGGTCCTTTTTGGCCAAGGCGAATTTAGGTGCGTTAACTCAAAATTTGCAAATTTAATTATTACAATAAATTAAGACATCTAACTATGCAGGTCTGTTTTGCCTCACCTGTTTAAATTGTCAAATTGTAGACACACAAGCCACTGATATTACAGGCACTATCCTTTTTATCGTTGGTTTTTTTCCCGCAGTTGTCTTTTGTCAACAAAGTTTAAAAACAAATTAAACATTTTCCCGGTGTTCAAATTGTATGCTAAACCCAAACATGATAAGCAAAGAATATGGTAGGAGAATAGAAAAAATTCTAATACAAGTCTATCACAAGTAAGAATGTGTTAGCCACTACCCACTAGTAACAGTACCACCTGCAGTAGTTCTTGCAAATGCAGGACACATTTGACCTACTTTGCCTCTGGTAAACGTATTAGTGGGGAGGAAGTGAAGGTCATATTGAAGTACCATATTTTTCACACTATAAGATGCACCAGACCATAAGACGCACCTAGAGGAGGAAAAAATAGGAGGAGGAAATAGTGGGAAAATGTTGAAGCGAAAAATGTGTTAAAACATTCAATAACATATCTGCTGATACTGTTATGGGGGAGATCTGCTGCTAGAGGGCCACAGGTTGTGAAACACTCTTGTATGGGGACAGCAGTTTTGCACAACCTATGTAGCTCTGCAGCTGTTGCCAAACTACAGCTCCCATCATCCCAACCTCTCCAAGCATGATAGGAATTGTAGTTTCGCAACAATCTGTCAATGTGGCCCTGCAGTGGAATTTAAAAAAGGAAGCTCATACAAATCATGATGACAGAACCTGTCATCACGATTTGTATGAGCCTCCCTTTTTAAATTTCATGCTAGGACCACCCTTGCCTAATAAACTTTGACCAAGGCTTCAGATCTTAATTACAGTGCTGTGCAAATTAATTGGGACAAAGCATTTTTTTTAAGTAAAATCGTAAGTTGTTTAGCAGTCAGTGATTCAAACCAGTTTTAACTGCTTTGAACAAGCACTCACACCTGTTCAAAGCAGCTAAAACTGGTTTCAATCACTGACTGGTAACCAACTTACGATTTTACTTAAAAAATGCTTTGTCCCAATTAATTTGCACAGCACTGTAGCTTGTTAGGGTTATGGCTTGTTCACTGTCATCATTAGGATGCAAATTTTCCAGCTTTATAAAAAAACAGCCTCCTCTAACCTTGTGCCAAAAACAGCAGTTATGAGTTCTTCTAAGCAGCTGCCTAGCATTCTGAAAATGAAAATAGTGGAGGCCCGCAAAGCAGGAGAAGGTTATAAGAAGATAGCAAGGTGTTTTCAAGTTTCCCTTTCCTCAATTTGAAATGTTATTGAAAAATGGCAGTTAACAGGAACAGTAGAGGTCAAGATAAGGTATGGAAAACCAAGCAAAATTTCAGTGACAGCTGCTTGTAGGATTGCTAGAGAGACAAATCAGAACCCACTCTTGACTGCAAAAGACCTTTAGAAAGATATAGTAGACTCTGGAGTTGTGGTTTATTGTTCTACTGTTCAGAGGCACCTGCATCCTCACCATAAAATTTAGCCTCAGAAGTATGCAAAATAACATCTAAACATAACATCCCACATGAGTTATTTATAGGAAAGAGCCTCTGTCTTGTTGTTCATATGACTGGAGTAGCCAAAGATGATTACCTTTATTTAAGTATTGTTGATATTGCTTAGCTAAATGTATTATATTGGTTTCAGACACAGCACTCATTGTGAGTCATTGTGAGTGAATACTCTGGGCACTAGCACTTTGAGTATAATTATTGAGTATAAATTGACACAAGCTCTTCCCATTCCCAGTAAAAATGAATAGTGGGTGTCATAATATTCATACTTTTAACACCTGATCTGAGCTACTGATTATGTCTAACTACATATTATAAGGCTATGTACCCACGTTGCAGAAATGCTGTGGAAATTTCCGCAACATTTCCACACTCCCTCCGTGGGTAAAATGCATGCGAATTCGGATGCTTTTTTCCAGCAGAAAACAAGCATTTTGCAAGCGTTTTTCACTTGCGGAATGCTTGTACATTCCAAGCGATTAGCATGGCTTGGAAATGTGATATATAGGATGTTAAAATAATTTTTTTAAAAATAAAAAATATTGTTATTCTCACCTTCTCATGGCCCCCGATCTGCTCTGCGGTGCTCCCGGCATCTTCCGATCCCAGTAATGCTTTGCGCGAAGGACCTGAGATGACGTCACACTCGCGAGAGCGCAACATCATCAGCAGTCGTTCGCGCAAAGCATTACTGGGACCGGAAGATGCCGGGAGCATGGTGAGAGGCAGGAAGGACTTCAGGGGCCGCCAGAGGGTGATTATATCTCTATTTTTTATTTTTATTCTATTTTTTACATGATTATGGTACCCAGGGCCTGGAGGAGAGTCTCCCCTCCACCAGGCCCTGGGTACCATCCACACATGATCCGCTTACTTTGCGCATGGTGGGCATAGCCACATACAGAAAAAAAAATTCTGCAGCGGAAAAACGCAGTGAAAACGCAAAAAAAAGCAATGTGTGCACACAGCCTTAATGTATTTGCCTATGCATTGTTGTTTATCTATTAAAAGCTATACATTTTTATGGACGATTTACTCCAATTTATTGGTATTGCAGAACATCTAAACAAGCCTGATGCATTGTGGAAACATTTAGGTAAATTGTTCACAATAACACTAATTTTGACAGGGGTGCCCAAAAGTTTACATGCCACTGTATGTACAGATGTATCTCTATCCAATCTGTGGTTTTAAATAAAAACTCCCTGACCCTCTTACTCATTCAGTAATATCAAAATAAAAATAAAAACACAAGGTAATCCTCACTTGTCCGCAGATAATCTCTATGTGATACTGTTCCACGAAGAACTCCAGCACTGCTACATCCATATGGTTTGCTGAGCGGTGGCATGATGTGACTGCTCAGCAAGTCAACCTGGACACACTGAGACTGCAGCGTGAGAATATTCCTGCAGTGTCTAGTGCTAATGTGAGTAAGTGCCCGAAGTTCAAAGCTGATGAACCCTGGGCACCTTAATGATGTCACCATTCACAACATGAGTAAAAGAGGGGCAGTGAGTTTTTTTTTCAAATAAAGGACTTTGCTCTGTGTTTGCTTGTATTGCATTTGACTATGAGGTTAGTAATGGGGTTGTTTTATAGGTGTCTTATAGACTTCTCTCCATTACTAATCCCTGGGTTTGATGTCATCTGACATTACAAAACTGACATCAACCCAATACTATTACCCCACTTGCCACTGAACCAGGGTTATGTTCAACAGCCCGGACCTGATTCTAACAATCGTGGGTGGTGCAAGTGTTAGCCTGTTAAATGTCGCTGTCAAACTCCAAGAATGTCATTAACAATGCAGCGGCATGGGTGCTCTTCATTCTAAATTTCAATCGGCCGTGACGTGATAACAGGTCGCCGATGGGTGACTATGGCAGTAGGGGTTCTGTTGAAGACCTCCGTGCTTGTCATTACAGAGGTCTCTTGAAACCAAGCCTGTGGCCAGGCTTCAAATATAGCAATGCTGTGACAAGACTGTATATAGCACAAGCGATCAACAATCGCAGCTTCAAGTCCCCCAATAACAGTGAAACGTTTAAAAACTGTTTTAAAAAATATGAAAAAATCATATAAGTTCACATCACCCCCTTAAAAATAAAGCAATAAAACATACACATGTGGTATTGTTACGTTCAGTAAAGTCTGATCTATCAAAATATTTTATCTGACCAGTAAATACTGTAAATGAAAAAAATTCAAAAACAGCAAATAAAAAAAATGATGTAGATAGCTGTCAAAATGTCATATTTATCCTAAAATGGTATCAATAAAACCATCACCTCCCCAGCAAAAAATAAACCATCAAACATCTCAATTGACCGAAAAAAGAATATGGGTCTTGGAAAATATTGACACAACCCCAAACATTTTTTACAAAAAAAAATCTGATTTTTTTTTTTCACCATCAAAATAAAAAAATAGACATGTTTTTGTCTGCAATTATGCTAATGAGTATAATCATATTGATAGGTTATATTTACCACACAATGTACACTGGAAAACAATTCCCAAAAAATAATGTTAGAATAGCATTTTTCACAATTTCTCTCCAACTGGATTTTTTTTTCCATCTTAAAATACGCTATGTGGTAAAATAAATGATGTCATTAAAAAGAACAGCTAGTCCCGCAATAAACCCTCATATGTCTATGTGGACATAAAAATAAAAAACATATGGCTCTGGGAAGAAAGTGAGGAAAAAACTAAAACATAAAAATGGAAATTGGCTGCATCGTGAAGGGGTTAATAAAAACATATATCTCATTTGTCTTTTAACACACAATATACAATCCTGAACCCCACCTATCGTTTTTGAAATATTTGTATGCACCTTCTTGCTTTGTCATCAGAAAAACAATGATCAATGTATTGTGCAATGTGTAAGTGTCAGCGAGTGCACACAGTAAGTGATGTGTAAAGAGAACATATGCACAACTAGCTACAGAATATAAGCAATGGCCCATTATGCTCATATATTAGATTTTTTCAATATTCAAATAGTCATCTGATGTCTAGTGTCATTACCATATTGTCTAATAACCATACCTCATGTCCATTTTAAACAGAAAATACACATGTTAAAAATATCAGTCTTTATTTTCATTTTTAAAATTGTATTTTCCATGTCATTCAAGTGAGTGACGGAGCTGTAGCGATCAATATCGCCCCGAGCAACAAACAGAAGTGGTGATGCGACACCAAGAAGCAGCCATATCTTGATATGGAGAGGCTGCAATTTCTGGCACAATTATGGATCTGCATGTCACTGGGATACCACGACGGTGAGGGGTCAGAATTCCAGCACTGGTTAGAACTGCTTCACCATCATGCTATACAGTGCAGGTTTTCTTTGCTCTGGCTTTCCTATGGTTAAAGGGAATCTGTCACCCTTTTTTTCCCCTATTAGCTGCCGGCATAGACATCGGAGGCTTATCTACAGCATTCTGTAATGCTGTAGATAAGCCCCCGATAAAACCTGAAAGAGAAGAAAAACACGTTATATTATACTCACTGAGGTGGGCGGTCCAGTCCGATGGGTGTTGCCCTCCCGTCCGGCGCCTCCCTTCTTCATGCGATGACGTCCTCTTCTCCCATCCTGAAATGGCTCCTGCGCAGGTGCACTGCTCTGCCCTGTTGAGGGCAGAGCAGAATTCTGCAGTGCACAGGCGCCAGACCTCTGCCGATGCCTGCACACTGCAGGACTCTGCTCTGCCCTCAAAAGGGCAGAGCAGTGCGCCTGCGCCGGAGCCATTACAGAACAGGAGAAGAGGACGTCATCGCATGAAGAAGGGAGGCGACACCCATCAGACCAGACCGCCCACCTCGGTGAGTATAATATAACGTGTTTTTCTTCTCTTTCAGGTTACATCGGAGGCTTGTCTACAACATTACAGAATGCTGTAGATAAGCCCCCGATGTCTATGCCGGCAGCTGAAAGGCCAAAAAAAGGGTGGCAGATTCCCTTTAAATAGTTCAGTTGATCTCCTGAGCTCTCTATCATGGATTGCCTCAGCTGTTCTGTGTTAGACACTCCCCTCTGTTATATATGCTTGCCACAGGCTTACAATCTACAAGGGAGTAGAGGGGCAAACAATAAATGAAAAGTACTTGTTATTTCAGGTCCAGGTTGTCACTCATACAGTGTCCATTTTAGGACATGATCACATATCAAAGTCAAACATCAGAAATACTCTGTCTGATACCTGACTCTGATACCTGACTCTGATACCTGACTCTGATACCTGACTTTGATACCTGACTTTGATACCTGACTCTGATACCTGACTCTGATACCTGACTCTAATACCTGAGTCTGATACTTGACTCTGATACCTGACTCTGATACCTGACTCTGATACTTGAGCTTGATACTTGAGTCTGATACCTGACTCTGATACCCGACTCTGATACCTGAGTCTGATACCTGACTCTGATACCAGAGTCTGATACTTGACTCTGATACCTGACTCTGATACCTGAGTCTGATACTTGAGTCTGATACTTGACTCTGATACCTGACTCTGATACTTGAGTTTGATACTGGAGTCTGATACCTGATTCTGATACCCAACTCTGATACCTGAGTCTGATACCTGACTTTGATTCCTGAGTTTGATACCTGATTCTAATACCTGACTTTGATACATGATTCTGATACTTGATTTTAATACATGAAACATTCAAACATCAGAATCAGAAGGTCTTTCAGATGCCTCCAATGCAGTATTTGAATGGTTCATCTTATAAGCAAAGAAAAGAGATCCATTCACTGCCAGTTGAGCTAATCCTAAAAAAGACAGTGACTCCATCTGCCTCATTATAGGCAGACTGCTGTGATTTTACACGCATGCTGAAAACACCTGAGAAAATAAATGCTGATGGGTGCTGCCAATAGATTAACACTGGGCCGGGTGCTATGTGATGTTTTCTTGTATAGCACTCTGCCATGTTCTACGGTAGTGTGTGAAGCCAGCCTTACAGAGAGAAACAATGCTCTGCAGATCTGTGAGATGGCAATGAACAGACGCACGTCCCCTGCAGAATCAGATAGTGTAGGACAAACCCATAGCTCCTTTTTTGCTGCTACAGGAGGACCATGCCTTGTACACAGCGGATTAGTGAGACCCCCTAGTGCTCATGAGTTTGTAGTCAGTTCTTGGGTTGATGCAAACAAAAAAATTCTATGAAGTAATTTGATCATTATACACAGCATGTCTGAAACTCTTTGCTAACACGTCAGAAGGATAAATAAGAATGTCAGATATTGAAAGTGAAGCACAATTGGATTTTGTGTGGTAATCTGCTATTTAAAAAAATAATGCTAAAAAAAATAATAATTCAAATGTGGGGACTTGAACTTTCTATTCCATAAACCGGTAGCTTAACCACTCAGCCAACAGCTCAACCAGCTGTGAAAGGATCCTTTTTCTTCCCTTATAAGATGAAACATGCAAGTACTTTAGTGAGGTGTATCTGAAAAACATTTTGATTTTGATGTTTGAATGAAGTCAAGTGTCAGGTCTCAGACAAAAACATTTTGATGTTTGATGTTTGACTGAAATCAATTATCACCTATCAAGCATCAAACTCATTCATTGAAATCACACAGCTAGGAGTTACACCACATGTTTACATCAACAGTCACATAAACAAAGAGAAGACTGTTATCTTCCAATTGGTGGTGTAGCACACTGGTTAAGTGCAGGCTTAGGAGCAGAGCACTATGAGTTCAAATCACAGCAATGGAATTTAGTTTTTTTTGTTATTATTTTTCTTATTTTAAACCAAAACTATGTGTGATACAGATGCTTCACCCTTAGGCTAGAGATTATTTTATTAGAGATCAGGAGGATAATAAGAATGTTAGATATTGAAAGTGGAACAGGATTGGAGTTTTATTTTTTATAACCTGCATAACTTAAAAAATTACAAACATTGGACTTGAACCCAGAAAAAGCTTCACTCTAGAGAGAGCAGCTCTGTGATATGTGACTTACTTCACTCATCAAAGTGAAACATCTCTGGAGTTTGTGTGCCAGGAAGCATGGGTTATAAAACAAAGTTTACTTACTCTGTGGCTTGAACTCATGTTTTCTATTAGGGCATTTAACCACTCAGCCATTAGCTCAGCTGGCAGTGAACAGATCTCTTTTCTTCACTTATAAGATGAACCATTCAAATACTGCATTGAAGGTATCTGAAAGACCTTCTGATTCTGATGTTTGAATGTTTCGTGTATCAGAATCATGTATCAAAGTCAGGTATAAGAGTCAGGTATCAAAGTCAGGTATCAGAGTCAAGCATCACTCAAGTATCAGAGTCAGGTATCAGAGTCAAGTATCAGAGTCAGGTATCAGGTCTCATCTGACCACAGCATCTTCTCACAATCACTCACAGAATCATCCAGGATTTCACGGGCAAACTTCAGATGGGCCTGCACATGTGCCTTCTTGAGCAGGGGGACCTTGCGGGCACTACAGGATTTTAAACCTTTAAGGCGTAATGAGATACCAATGGTTTTCTTGGTGACTGTGGTCCCAGCTGCCTTGAGATCATTAACAAGTTCCCCATGTAGTTTTAAGCTGATCGCTGACCTTTCTCATGATCAAGGATACCCCACAAGGTGAAGTTTTGCATGGTGCCCCAGATCGATGTTGATTGACAGTCATTTTGTATTTCTTCCATTTTCTTATTATTGCACCAACAGTTGTCTCCTTCTCACCCAGCATCTTACGTATGGTTTTGTAGCCCATTCCAGCTTTGTGCAGGTCTATTATCTTGTCCCTGACATCCTTATAAAGCTCTTTGGTATTGCCCATGTTGTAGAGGTTAGAGTCTGACTGATTAATTGAGTCTGTGAGTCTGTGGACAAGAGTCTTTTATAAAGGTGACTATGTAAGACAGCTGTCTTTAATGCAGGTAATGAGTTGATTAGGAGCATCTAATTGTTCTGTAGGAGCCAAAACTCTTAATGTTTGTTAGAGGTTCAAAACTTACTTCTCACTGCAAAATGCAAATAAATTTATATAATTTATAAAATGTGATTTTTTTTTGGATTTTATTTTTGATATTCTATCTCTCAATGTTAAAATTAACCTACTGTTAAAATTATAGACTATTCATGTCTTTGTCAGTGGGCAAATTTATAATATCAGCAAGGAATCAAATTCTTATTTCCCCTTCTCATCTTATGTTCCTCAACTATACCCAGCACCTCAACCTCATGGATCCCCCATTACTACACCTCAATTCAGATCCCCTTCCACGTATTATACACGTTTTATAATTTAATACAAACGCATGGGCCATGCACACAGTGAACAAGTTGGTAGGACAGTGTTCACACCACCAAAAGACTGAAACACAAAGAAACACAGTATTACAAATGTGTAAAAATACTCTATTGTAAAAAATATATATATAACAGTAAACAGCAAGTGCTATTAAAAATATGATAACAAAGCAGGGTATTTAGTTGATACGTTTTTTTGTAAAAATTGTATATTAAGCCACTCTACCAAACATCAAGGTAACCCCATCAGAGCAGTCCCTAGTCAATGCATTTAAAACCTGACTATCTGTATAGAACCTATATGAGCAGGATTCAGAAAGGTAATGTCTGATGTGGACCACTATTTTGCAAACTTTTTTATAGAGTCACTTTGCATTACCAGATTTAAATGTATATGTATAAAGGCATTTTTTGGTGCATAGAGCCACCACATTGAATCTTTGCCTCTTGTGAAAAAAAAAAGTCTAGCTACTGTTCTGGACTAATCCCTCGAATGTGTATAATACACAGAATCCAAACCCAGAGAAATTCCAGCATTAAACTGTTCTAAATGTCACCAAATTTGTGTGGTGATTTGTAATCAGGGTTGCCAACTGTCCAGAAATTCAAGGACAGTCTGTAAAAATTGATCAATTGTTTGAGGCGTCCATGATTTTTTTTGAGAATTTACAGTGAACACAACCGATGTCTTCATATCAGTATTATGGGCTGTAGACATGTTTTACTTATAATCAAAATGATTTATTATGCTCATGATTTTTTGATAAACTGTCCAGAAAAAAAATAAAAAGTCAATTTGGCAATCCTGCTTGTAATTGTGCAAAGATTTTGGACCTTTTAACATTTTTACACCACCCTTGGCAAGCGTCACCTACATTGAAGATGAGTGAAGCTGAGTCGGGAGGGGACATTGTCAAGCAAGCCTAGTAAATTCATCAAAATTTACATCACAAAAGTGAAAGAAATTATAAGAAATTGCTCTCTAACGGAGAGCTAGGGTGTTAGAAAAATTCACCAAATTCATTGAAAGGTTTTCACTTGTAAAAATTTGTCATATCTTACTCCAGAACATCCTTCATTAACCCCTTTACCCCCAAGGGTGGCTTGCACGTTAATGACGGGACAATTTTTACCATTCTGACGCATGTTCCTTTATGAAGTAATAACTCTGGAACGCTACCATGGATCCTGGTGATTCTGACATTGTTTTCTCATGACATATTGTACTTCATGAGAGTGGTAAAATATATTTGATATGACTTGCATTTATTTGTGAAAAAAATGGAAATTTGGCAAAAATGTTAAAAAATCTTGCAATTTTCCAACTTTGAATTTTCATGACCTTAGATATGTTATACTTAACCCCTTCCCGACCTGTGACACAGCGTATGCGTCATGAAAGTCGGTGCCAATCCGACCT
This sequence comes from Dendrobates tinctorius, assembly GCF_039654945.1. Lineage (NCBI taxonomy): Eukaryota > Metazoa > Chordata > Amphibia > Anura > Dendrobatidae > Dendrobates > Dendrobates tinctorius. The sequence goes on from NW_027361675.1 coordinate 33,742,075, forward strand.
ATGACGCATACCCTGTGTCATGAATTCAAAGCCCCCCTGCGGGTCGGGTGACCGGGGTCAATGAAAGGTCACCTGACCCGCAGATACAGGGGGCTTTGTAATTCACCACAGGGGGCGTGGCTTCGCCCCCACGTGGCTACGATCGCTCTGATTGGCTGTTAAAAGTGAAACAGCCAATCAGAGCGATAGTAATATTTCATCAATGAAAATTGATGAAATATTACAATCCAGCCATGGCCGATGCTGCAGTAGCATCGGACATGGCTGGAGACACCGATTTGACCCCCCCCACCGGCGATTGCCCCCCCTGCCACTGAATGACAGCGGCGATCTGCCGCCGCTGTCATCATCTGCCCCTCCCATTCCCTTCGCTCCCCGCCAGCTTCCGATCCCCCCCTCACCCACTCTCACCGCCCCCGGCACCTTCCAAGTCCCCCCATCGCTCCCGGTGTCCGGCGGGTCCGGTTCATGGGTGCCGCCATCTTAGAAAATGGCGGGCGCATGCGCAGTGCGCCCGCCCGAATCTGCCGGCTGCAGATTCCATTATTTCATTTTGATCACTCTCAGAGTGATCAAAATGAAATAAAAAGTAAATGAACCCCCCGATTATCACCCCCATAGGTAGGAAGAACTAATAAAATAAAGAAAATATTTTTATTTTTATTTTTCCATCAGGGTTAGGGTTAGGGTTGGAAAGAAGGTTAGGGTTAGGGTTAGAAAGAGGGTTAGGGTTAGGGTTGGAAAGAGGGTTAGGGTTGGAAAGAGGGTTAGAGTTAGGGTTGGAAAGAGGGTTAGGGTTGGAAAGAGGGTTAGGGTTAGGGTTGGAAAGAGGGTTAGGGTTGGAAAGAGGGTTAGGGTTAGGGTTGGAAAGAGGGTTAGGGTTGAAAAGAGGGTTAGGGTTGGAAAGAGGGTTAGGGTTGGAATTAGGGTTAGGGTTGGAAAGAGGGTTAGGGTTGGAAAGAGGGTTAGGGTTGGAAAGAGGGTTAGGGTTGGAAAGAGGGATAGGGTTGAAAAGAGGGTTAGGGTTAGAATTAGGGTTAGGCTTGTGGTTAGTGTTATGGTTAGTGTTGGGTTTAGGGGTGTGTTGGGGTTAGGGTTAGGGTTGGGATTAGGGTTAGGGATGTGTTGGGGTTAGGGTTGTGGTTAGGGGTGTGTTGGGGTTAGGGTTGGAGTTAGAATTGAGGGGTTTCCACTGTTTAGCCACATCAGGGGGTCTCCAAACGCGACATGGTGCAACCTTTGATTCCAGCCAATTTTGCGTTCAAAAAAGTCAAATGGTGCTCACTCCCTTCCAAGCCCCGACGTGTGCCCAAACAGTGGTTTACCCCCACATATGGGGTATCAGCGTACTCAGGAAAAATTGCACAACAACTTTTGGGGTCTAATTTCTCCTGTTACCCTTGGGAAAATAAAAAATTGGGGGCTAGAAAATTATTTTTGTGGAAAAAAAATGTTTTTTTCATTTTCATGTCTCTGCATTATAAACTTCTGTGAAGCACTTGGGGGTTGAAAGTGCTCACCATACATCTACATAAGTTCCTTGGAAGGTCTAGTTTCCAAAATGGGGTCACTTGTGGGGGGTTTCCACTGTTTAGGCACATCAGGGGCTCTGCAAACGTAATGACGACTGCAGACTATTCCATCAAAGTCTGCATTTCAAAACGTCACTACTTCCATTCCGAGCCCTGACGTGTGCCCAAACAATGGTTCCCCCACACATATGGGGTATCAGCGTACTCAGGACAAACTGGACAACAACTTTTGGGGTCCAATTTATCCTGTTACCCTTGTGAAAAAAAAATTGCGGGCTAAAAATCATTTTTTTTGAGGGAAAAAAATGATTTTTTATTTTCACGGCTCTGCGTTATAAACTTCTGTGAAGCACTTGGGGGTTCAAGGTGCTCACCATACATCTAGATAAGTTCCCTGGGGGGTCTAGTTTCCAAAATGGGGTCACTTGTGGGAGGTTTCTACTGTTTAGGCACACAGGGGCTCAGCAAATGTAACATGACGCCCGCAGACCATTCCATCAAAGTCAGCATTTCAAAATGTCACTACTTCCCTGCTGAGACCCAACGTGTGCCAACAGTGGTTTCCCCCCACATATGGGGTACCAGCATACTCAGGACAAACTGGACAACAACTTTTGGGGTCCAATTTCTCCTGTGACCCTTGTGAAAATAAAAAATTGCGAGCTAAAATTTCATTTTTTGAGGAAAAAAAAAGATTTTTTATTTTCATGGCTCTGCGTTACAATCTTCTGTGAAGCACTTCGGGGTTCAAGGTGCTCACCACACATCTAGGCAAGTTCCTTATGGGGTCTAGTTTCCAAAATGGGGTCACTTGTGGGGGGTTTCCACAGTTTAGGAACATCAAGGGCTCTGCAAATGTAACATGATGCCCGCAGACCATTCCATCAAAGTCTGCATACCAAAACGTCACTACTTCCCTTCCGAGCCCTGACGTGTGCCCATACAGTGGTCATCCCCCACATATGGGGTATCAGCGTACTCAGGACAAACTAGACAACAACTTTTGGGGTCCAATTTCTCCTGTTACCCTTGTGAAAAAAAAAATTGCGGGCTAAAAATCATTTTTTTTGAGGGAAAAAAATGATTTTTTATTTTCACGGCTCTGCGTTACAATCTTCTGTGAAGCACTTGGGGTTCAAGGTGCTCACCACACATCTAGATAAGTTCCTTGGGGGTCTTGTTTCCAAAATGGGGTCCCTTGTGGGGGGTTTCTACTGTTTAGGCACACAGGGGCTCAGCAAATGTAACATGATGCCCGCAGACTATTCCATCAAAGTCAGCATTTCAAAATGTCACTACTTCCCTTCCGAGCCCCGACGTGTGCCCAAACAGTGGTCTCCCCCCACATATGGGGTACCAGAGTACTCAGGACAAGCTGGAAAACAACTTTTGGGGTCCAATTTATCCTGGTACCCTTGTGAAAATAAAAAATTGCAGACTAAAAAATTTTTTTTTAGGAAAAAAAAAAGATTTTTTATTTTCACTGCTCTGCATTATAAACTTCTGTGAATCACCTGGGGGTTCAAAGTGCTCACTATGCATCTAGATAAGTTCCTTAGGGGGTCTAGTTTCCAAAATGGGGTCATTTGTGGGGGAGCTCCAAAGTTTAGGCACACAGGGGATCTCCAAACACGACATGGTGTCCGCTAACGATTGGAGCCAATTTTCATTTCAAAAAGTCAAATGGCGCTCATTCCCTTCTGCGCCCTGCCGTGCACCCAAACAGTGCCCCCCCCACATATGGGGTACCAACGTACTCAGGACAATCTGGACAACAACTTTTGTGGTCCAATTTCTCCTGTTACCCTTGTGAAAATAAAAAATAGCGTGCTAAAAAATCATTTTTGAGGAAAAAAAAATGATTTTTTATTTTCACTGCTCTATGTTATAAACTTTTGTGAGGCACTTGGGGGTTCAAAGTGCTCACTACACATCTAGATAAGTTCCTTAAGGGGTCTAGTTACCAAAATGGTGTCACTTGTGGGGGAGCTCCAATGTTTAGGCACACAGGGGCTCTCCAAACGCGACATGGTGTCCGATAACGATTGGAGCTAATTTTCCATTCAAAAAGTCAAATGGCGCTCCTTCCCTTCCGGGCCCTGCCCTGCACCCAAACAGTTGTTTATGACCACATATGAGGTATTGGTGTGCTCAGGAGAAATTGCCTAACAAATTTTAGGATCCATTTTATCCTGTTGCCCATGTGAAAATGAAAAAACTGAGGCTAAAAGATAATTTTTGTGAAAAAAAGTACTTTTTTTTTTTTACAGATCAATTTGAGAAGCACCTGGGGGTTCAAAGTGATCACTATGCATCTAGATAAGTTCCTTGGGGGTCTAGTTTCCAAAATGGGGTCACTTGTGGGGGAGCTCCAGTGTTTAGGCACACAGCGACTCTCCAAACGCGACATGGCAACCGCTAAATATTCCAGCATATTTTCCATTCAAAAAGTCAAATGGTGCTCCTTCCCATCTGAGCCCTGCCGTACGCCCAAACAGTGGTTTATGACCACATATGAGGTATTGGTGTACTCAGGGGAAATTGCCCAACAAATTTTAGGATCCATTTTATCCTGTTGCCCATGTGAAAATGAAAAAATTGATGCTGAAAGGAAATTTGTGTTGGAAAAATTAAAATGTCCATTTTTTCCTTCCACATTGCCTTAGCTGTTGTGAAACACCTGAAGGGTTAATAATCTTCTTGAATGTGGTTTTGAGTAGCTTGAGGGGTGCAGTTTTTAGAATGGTGTCACTTTTGGATATTTTCTGCCATATAGACCCCTCAAAGTGACTTCAAATGTGAGGTGGTCCATAAAAAAAATGGTTTTGTAAATTTTGTTGTAAAAATGAGAAATCGCTGGTCAACTTTTAACCCTTATAACTTCCTAACAAAAAAATATTTTGCTTCCAAAATTGTGCTGATGTAAAGTAGACATGTGGGAAATGTTATTTTGTAACTATTTTGTGTCACATAACTCTCTAGTTTAACAGAATAAAAATTCAAAATTTGAAAATTGCGAAATTTTCAAAATTTTCACCAAATTTCTGATTTTTTCACAAATAAACGCAAAAATTATCGACCTAAATTTACCACTAACATAAAGCCCAATATGTCACGAAAAAACAATCTCAGAATCGCTAGGATGCTTTGAAGCGTTCCAGAGTTATTACCTCATAAAGGGACACTGGTCAGAATTGCAAAAAATGGCCAGGTCATTAAGGTCAAAATAGGCTGGGTCATGAAGGGGTTAATAAGTAACATTCCCACATGTTTACTTTACATCAGCACAATTTTGGAAACAAAATTTTTTTGTTAGGAAGTTATGAGTTAAAAGTTGACCAGCAGTTTCTCATTTTTACAACACCATTTTGTTGGGGGGACAACATCACATTTGAAGTCACTTTGAGGGGTTTATATGACAGAAAATACCCAAAAGTGACACCATTCTAAAAACTGCACCCCTTAAGGTGCTCAAAACCCACATTCAAGAAATGTATTAACCCTTCAGGTGCTTCACAGGAATTTTTTGAATGTTTAAAAAAATGAACATTTAACTTTTTTCACAAAAAAATTACTTCAGGTCCAATTTTTGATTTTCCAAGGGTAACAGGAGAAATTGGACCCCCAACATTTATTCTGCAATTTGTCCTGAGTATGCTGATATCCCATATGTGGGGGTAAAGCACTGTTTGGGCGCATGGCAGAGCTCAGAAGGGAAGGAGCGCCGTTTGACTTTTTCAACGCAAAATTGTCTGGAATTGACATCGGACAACATGTCGCGTTTGGAGAGCCCCTGATGTGCCTAAACAGTGGAAACCCCCCACAAGTGACCCCATTTTGGAACTAGAACCTCCAAGGAGGTTATCTAGATGTGTGGTAAGAACTTTGAACCCCCAAGGGCTTCACAGAAGTTTATAAAGTACAGCTGCAAAATTTTAAAATCATATTTTTTCAACAAAAATGATCTTTTCACCCTCAAATTTTATTTTCCCAAGGGTAACAAGACCCAAAAAATTATTGTGCAATTTGTCATGAGTACGCTGATACCCCATATGTGGTGGTAAACCACTGCTTGGGCGCATGTGCCCCAGATGTGCGTAAACAGTGGAAACCCCCACAAGTGACCCCATTTTGGAAACTAGACACCCTAAGGAACTTGTCTAGATGTGTGGTGAGAACTTTGAACCCCCAAGTGCTTCACAGAAGTTTATAATGTAGAGCCATAAAATTAAAAAAATCATATTTTTTTCCACAAAAATGATATTTTTGCCTCCATTTTTTTTTTATTTTCCCAAGGGTAACAGAAGAAATTGGACCCCAAGAGTTATTGTGCAATTTGTCCTGAGTATGCTGATACCCCATATGTGGGGGTAAACCACTGTTTTGGTGCATGGCAGAGCTCGTTGAATTTTTCAACGTAGAATTGGCTGGAATTGAGATCAGATGCCATGTCACGTTTGGAGAGCCCCTGATGTGCCTATATAGTGGAAACCCTCCAACCCTAACCCCAACACACCCCTAACCCTAATCCCAACCTTAACCATAACCCTAACTACAAACCTAACCCTAACACACCCTTAACCCTAATCTCAACCCTAACCCTAATGCTAACTTTAGCCCCAACCCTAATCCTAATTTTAGCCCCCAACCCTAACCCTAATGGGAAAATGGAAATGAATACTTTTTTATTTTATTATTTTTCCCTAGCTAAGGGGGTGATAAAGGGGGGTATTATTTACTATTTATAGCGGGTTTTGTATCTTTGGCAGCTGTCACACGCTAAAAGACGCCTTTTATTGCAAAAAACAGTTTTTGCATCACCACATTTTGAGAGCTATAATTTTTCCATATTTTGTCCCTCAGAACCATCAGAGGTCTTATTTATTGTGGGACAAGTTGACGTTTTTATTTGTACCATTTTCGGGCACATGACTTTTTTTATCGCTTTTTATTACGATTTTTGGGAGGCAGAATGAACAAAAACCATCAAATCATGAATTTCTTTTAGGGGAGGAGGATATACCGTTCCACGTGTGGTAAAATTAATAAAACAGTTTTATTATTTGGGTTAGTACGATTACAGCGATACCTAATTTATATCATTTTTTATGTTTTGTCACTTTTATACAACAAAAACAATTTTATATAAAAAATAATTATTTTTGCATCGCTTCATTCTGTGAGCTATAACTTTTTTATTTTTCCGGTGATGGAGCTATATGGCAGCTCGTTTTTTGCAGGACAAGATGACGTTTTCAGTGGTACCATGTTTATTTATATCTGTCTTTTTGATCATTTGCCATTCCACTTTTTGTTCGGCAGTATAATGATAAAGCATTGGTTTTTTGCCTTTTTTTTCAAGGGGTTCACTAAAGGGGTTAATTAGTGGGAAAGATTTATAGGGCAGGACACAGTGATACTAAATATGTGTATGTTTACTTTTTTATTTACTAAAGAAATGTATTTTTTGGAACAATATTTTTTTTTACTTTATTAGGAATTTTTTAAAAATATTTTTACACATCATATTTTTTTGTTTTTTTACTTTTTTACTTTGTACAAGGGTGGGACATCACTATATAGTGACAGATCGCTGATCTGACATTTTGCAGAGCACTGTGTCAGATCAGTGATCTGACAGGCAGTGCAGGAGGCTTGCCGGTGTCTGCTCTCAGCAGGCACTGACAAGCCACCTCCTTGCAGGACCTGCAAGGACCCCCGCGGCCAACTTGGATCCAGGGGCCTGCAGCGAGGAGGCCCTCGGAACAACGCGATCACATTGCATTGTTCTGAGGGTATCAGGGAAGCACGCAGGGAGCCCCCTCCCTGTGCAATGCTTCTCTATGCCACCGGAACGCTGCAATCATGTTTGATCGCAGTGTGACGGGGGTTAAAGTGCCGGGAACGGTCCGTGACGCTCCTGGCACTTAGTGCTGGGTGTCAGCTGTGATAATCATGATGTACTATTCCGTAGATGGGAATTAAGTCCCAGGTCACATGAATAGTACATCATATGGCAGAAAGGGGTTAAAAGTGGTGTTCAATAGACCAGTGTTGATGAATAAGACCCATAGTTTCCATTCCTAACAGATGAAAAAGCAACTGGCATAAAATGTGAAAGGAATATGTGAAAAGGAGATTCATGTGAGAACATTTCATCCATAAAGATAATTATAGAGCATAAAAGAGTTGCTAACTTGAACGCTACAGACAATGTAGATGAACAAATAACTTTCTTTAAACAATAGCACAACTTTTCTGAGCTCTTCTATAACCAAATTTAAGGATCTAACCCAAAGTCATGTTGTGCAACAGTGACTGCCAGCTCACATAATACGGCACTGTGCCACTCGAAAGGGCATCATATACATTAGATCAGGGTTCTCCAACTCCAGTCCTCAAGGCCCACCAACAGGTCATGTTTTCAGGATTTCCTTAGTATTGCCCAGGTGATAATTGCATCACCTGTACAATACAAGAGAAATCCTGAAAACATGATCTGTTGGTGGGCCTTGAGGACTGGAGTTGGGGAACCCTACATTAGATGGTGGTTGGTCATTTCTCCCATACATATGAACACTCGTTCAGTTGAGCACTCTTGTGTGCTCTATGAGAGAGCAGTTAACAGTCATGTCTATGATCAACTATCCAAAATTGGACATGTCAGATCTAGGTTCCCCCAACAATCCATTATTCAAGGCTCTCAAACACATTAGACTGTCAGCTGAACCCCTTATTAACAGCAGGTTCTGTCAACATTAGTCTAATGTGTATGGGAAGCTTAATTCTTAACCATCTTTTTATTTTGTATTTAATAAATCAATAGTAAACATGAGAATAAGCAACTATGTAATAAATCATATCAGATAAAGCTGCTTCTTTCTCTGCCAAAATTGATCAGTCAATACCAAAATTCTCAATTCTGAGGTAAAATCTGTACTCAGTGAAGACAGACTTTCCCATTACTGAGATAGAATATGGCAGCTGCAACTAATGCAATTCTATGGCAACAGGAATAGGGAGGAGCTAAAGACAGAACTCCTCCCTCTTCCTCCCCACCTTTCTATCTACATAGAATTTCATCTATCATATCCTATCTCAGTAATGGGAAAGTCTGTTTTCACAGAATACAGATTTTACTTCAGAATTTAGAATTTTGGTAATGACTGAACAATTTTGGCAGATAAAGAAGCAAATTAATCTAATATCCCAATCCTTCACCTACTAGTATAAAAATGCTTCTTCCAGCACATATGGAATATGAAAGCTGAAGTCAATCAGCGGCTGCTGATTGGCTGAAATGGTCATATGATGCCCACTATCGGATGTCGATGCTTGGAGATCTGTAAATGGCACCAAGTGCAGAGGAGCAATGTCAGTCCTGTAGGTGAGTATAGCTTTCTTAATTTCCTAACATGCCCTGCTTCCATTCTAGATCATGTTTAAAGTAATGTACAATCTGTTTATTAAACTTATGTGCCCTGTATGAAATTTTGTGGAGAAACCGATGTACATTTTGGGACTCTCCCAAGTTATATTTTTAATTTGCCTTAAATTTTAAGAGTGGTTTTGCCTTCTTTTATCCACACCATTCAAAACAATGTGCCTCTTGGCATCTTTATACTTACACACAGAAATCTTCTCTTCAGCCATTACACTCCCCCACTTCAGGTGCCTCAATAACTTTGGGCTGATATAAAGCAACATCCAACTCTTCTCTCAGCAAGCACACTACTATCTCTCTTCTAAGAACAGCAGAATCTCCTCCCACTCCATGTGCTTTCTACCGCCTTCTGCACTCCTCTTCAAGTTGCAAGTCCATTTATAAGGCTAAATCAACAGGGCCATCTGGTGGCAACAGCAGTACAATCGTAATGCACATACAGTAATACATAACGGAACAGTGTACAACAATCATTATCATTTGTTCTTAAAAATGGCAGTGTTAAAATAAAATAACAAATAAATATACAGATGAGGAGACCAAAAAAGTTATGCCATATCAATACTATGGATAAGGACTTCGTAAGGTGCCTTGAACACCGCAATTAACACTGGAAAATGGGACCCAGATTAATTGATCACGTAAGATCCATGGTGAAAATAAGTCCTGACTGTCTATCTTTTCCTGGTCAACCTAGGGCTAAAACCAGGATCTGAAGATAAATAAAATTACTTCATACTGAAGCATTATAGATGATTACTGACACATTAGGTTCACTTGGTTTAATGGCAGAGATTAATTAAATATCTTTTCATTAGAATTGAAATGCTTTTGTACAGTATACGATTATTACCATTTATGGTCTTTAAATAGTTCTTTGTATGTGTATTGTCTATATTGCTCTGCCTATATGCGTGAGAGGTATGGTAGGATCAAGTTATGCAGCAGAAGATGAGTTATGTCATGAAATGGCCTTCATGCTGATCTTCAGAATTTGGATTATCTGCTCCTAAGCACGTTTATACCCTTTTAACATGGAATAATAAAGGAAGAAAAGTTTTATTCACAAAATTGATAAGTGCCCTGCCTCTATTCTCTCATCTCATATTTATTTGCTACCTTGTATACTGCTCTATTTACACTGAGCACCAAAAATCTCAGCTGCAGAGATATTCTTGGACTGAAAATATTTACTTGCGATGAATATTTATATGCAGTTGGTATACTGTTAGGTGGATGCATAACTGGCTTAGTGATCGGACCAAAGAGTGGTCGTAAATGGCTGCACATCCAGTTGGAAGAATGTCTCAAGTGGGGTACCACAGGGCTCTGTCCTGGGCTCTGTATTGTTCAACATCTTTATCAACGATTTAGATGAAGGAATTGAGGGTAAACTGATTAAATTTGCTGATGACAAAAAGCTAGGAGGGATGATGCACCCAGTGTCACCTACACAGTATGATGCACCCACAAACCCTTACACAATATGATGCTCTTGCAGCTTCCTGCACACTATGATGTCTCACACAAAGTATGATGCCCCTAAAGCCACCCACTCACAATATGGTGCCCCCAATCACCCACATAATATAATGCTCTCACTGTCTTCCCCACACACAGTATGATACCACCAGTCAAACCTACACACAGTTTGATGACACCACCTTTCCACCCCACACACACAATATTGTAATCCCACAGTGCCCCTTACCCAGTATGCTACCCACAAACTTTATGATCACCCACAAAATATGATTCCCCGCACCCAGCATCATGCTCCCCCATTTTCCCGCACAGTATGATTCCTCCACTCAAGCATCCCTCATCTGCCAGTCATGGTATTTTCTGATGAAGGGGTTGCAAATAAACCTTGAAACACATAGAATAAACCACTTTCAACTTTAATAACCGTCTGGAACTTCATCTTTTGGGAAGTGCGGGCAAAAATCCATTTATTCCTCTAGAGAGTTCTGTCTCACATAGTTGGTGACCAACTTGTGGATCTGCAGCAGCCCTTATCTATACATGCTTTCAACACCTAATACCAGGTGAGCAGTTTTTTGGCTAAGCTGCTTATTGCATATGTGAGATAAGACCCTATTTTGTGCTTGTGTCTCCCATTTCTTCACAATACTAGTCATGTGACCTCAGAATATCATTGGCAATCCTTCGCTTTAAACTCAGATGGAACAGTAGAGATCTATCAGTTCCTTGTTGCACTATTGTATTTAATCTTTGTCCTTCAGAGAAAGATACATTTGAAGTCAGGACTTACCAAACTCAGAACTGTCCTGCTGGATTTGTAATGTTGGGTAGGTATGCAGTATATACAATTGTCTACAGGAGGCAGTGACCATGTTATTTTAGAATTTTGGATAACTGGAGGAGGAAGACCTGTGAAGACTCAGACTTCAAGGTTAAATTTGGGAAATCTTGAAAAATGAGATTCTCAAAGCACAATCGTTAATAATTCCAAAAAGAGAGAAGAATACAAAGCATTTAAGGAAACCATTATGGATAAACACAGAACTTAAATACATGCTAAAAGGGAAGAAAGAAATGTTTATCAAATGGAAAGAGGGAGGCATATGTAAAGAAGACTATAATGCTGTTTACAGAACCTGCAGGGCATGATTAAGATTATCTAAAGCCGACAATGAATTAAGGCTTGCAAGAGACATCAAAAGCAATAAAAAAGGATTCTGGGGATATGTCAAAAGTAAAAGAAAAGTCAAAGATGCTATAGGATTTTTACAGGATGAAAATTATGAAATTGTAAGAAAGGATGTCGAGAAGGCCGAACTTTTACAATCCTATTTTGCATCTGTTTTCTCTCAGAAAGGAAATGTAACATTAACTGATCTTCAGTGTCCTATTAAAGGAATTGAAGAATCCAGGATATCTATAAACAGAAAGATAGTGAGGAAACACTTAGCTAACATAAATGAATTCAAGTCTCCAGGTCCAGATGAATTACACCCCAGATTAATGAAGGAGATAGCAGAAGAAATTTTTGAACCACTCTCCATAATCTTTGAAAATTCTTGGAGAACAGAAAAAAAGTCTCAGAAGACTAGAGTAGAGCAAATGTTGTTTCTATCTTCAAAAAGGGGAAGAAGGTGGACCCAGGGAATTATAGGCCGGTGAGTCTGACTTCTATACTTAGAAAGATATTTGATCAAATTATTAAACAACATGTATGTAGGTACCTGGATAAGAATGAAGTGATTAACCAGAGAGCATGGGTTTGTAACTAATAAATCATGTCAGACTAACTTAATTTCCTCCTATGACAGAATCACTGACTAGGTGGATCAAGAAAATGCTGTAGATGTAGTATATCTTGACTTCAACAAAGCATTTGACAAAGTATCTCACACCATTCCTATTGAAAAAATGAATAAGCATGGAATGGACAAAGCAACTGTTAGGTGGATTTATTACTGGCTTAGTGATCGGACCCAAAGAGTGGTCGCAAATGGCTGCACATCCAATTGGAAGAATGTCTCAAGTGGGGTACCGCAGGGCTCTGTCCTGGGTCCTGTATTGTTCAACATCTTTATCAACGATTTAGATGAAGGAATTGAGGGTAAACTGATTAAATTTGCTGATGACACAAAGCAAGGAGGGATAGCTAATACTAGAGAAGAGAGAGAGGATTCAAAAAGATATAAATAAACTTGAGCACTGGGCAGCAACTAACAAAATGGTTTTTAACAGGGAAAAATGCAAAGTACTACATCTGGGCAATAAAATTGAAAAAAGCATATACAGAATGGGAGGAATAGGACTAAGCAACAGCACATGTGAAAAAGACTTGGGTATACTAATAGATCACAGACTGAATATGAGTCAACAGTGTGATTCAACAGCAAAAAAGGCAAATGCAATTCTAGAATGTTTAACAGAAGCATATAGCCTAGATCACGTGAAGTCATTATTGCCCTCTACTCCACTTTGGTCAGACCTCATCTGGAATACTGTGTCCTGTTTTGGGCGCCACATTTTAAAAAAGACATCAACAAACTGGAGCAAGTTTAGAAAAGAGCGATCAGATAGGTGACCGGTCTGCAAACCTTGTCTTATGAGGAAAGGTTGCAGGATTTGGGAATGTTTAGCTTGCAGAAGAGAAGACTGAGAGGAGACTTAATAGCTGTCTACAAATATCTCAAGGGCTGTCACATTGTAGAAGGATCATCTTTATTCTCATTTGCACAAGGAAAGACTAGAAGCAATGGGATGAAACTGAATGGGAGGAGACAGATTAGATATTAGAAAAAACTTTTTGACAGAGTGATCAATGAGTGGAACAGGCTGCTATGAGAGGTGGTGAGTTCTCCTTCAATAGAAGTCTTCAAACAGAGGCTGGACAGACATCTGTCTGGGATGATCTAGCGAATCCTGCTTTGAGACACGGGTTGGACCAGATGGCACAGGTCGTCCCTTCCAACTCAATGATACAATGATTCTCCTGTCTACAGAATTGCTAATGTTGGAGGCACAATTGACTAAACCTGTACTTCAGCATTCTTCAATTGAAAAACAGCTTTCAGGTGTATTTTTTTAAAATTGGAGAATGTTGTTGGATTGGTCTTATCTCATGCTCCTACCCCTGCCACTCCTCTATTTTGTGATTAGGACAGATATGCACTTTGGAGGAAGGCCGCACTAAGAAGGTGCTAATTGAGATCATATATCTAATATATAAAGCTCAAAGTGTGTATGTATGTGTGTATGTGTGTGTGTGTGTGTGTATGTCCGGGATTGGCATTCGCACCGTTGCAGCTACAGCCACAAAATTTGGCACAGTCTCACGTCTGGACCCCGAGAGCATCCTAGGCTATGTTGCGAGGCGAAATTTTAACCCCGCACGTTCCAATTCACCAAACAATTTTGCCCCTATCTACATACTGGGGAAAAAGTGTGTGCACGTCAAGCCCCGCCCCTCATTATGATGTCATAATGCCCCTATTTGCATACTGGGGAAGCAGTGTGTGTGTATCAAGCCCCGCCCCTCATTATGATGTCACAATGGTTGCCATGGCGACGCTGATGTCATCATAGGTTGCAAGCCCTGCCACCGCTCATTATGATGTCATAATGGTTGACTGTGGGATGGAGGATGTGTGATGGGTATATGGGCACTGGACTATGGGATGGAGGATATGTATATGGGCATGGGACTATGGGATGGAGGATGTGTGATGGGTATATGGGCACTTGACTATGGGATGGAGGATATGTTTGACGGGTATATGGGCATGGGACTATGGGATGGCGGATATGTATATGGGCACGAGACTATGGGATGGCGGATATGTATATGGGCACGGGACTATGGGATGGAGGATGTGTGATGGGTATATGGGCACTTGACTATGGGACGGAGGATATGTTTGACGGGTATATGGGCACGGGACTATGGGATGGCGGATATGTATATGGGCACGGGACTATGGGATGGAGGATGTGTGATGGGTATATGGGCACTGGACTATGGGATGGAGGATATGTATGACGGGTATATGGGCACGGGACTATGAGATGGCGGATATGTATGACGGGTATATGGGCACGGGACTATGGGATGGAGGATATGTATGATGGGTATATGGGCATGGGACTATGAGATGAAGGATGTGTGATGGGTATAAGGGCACTCGACTATGGGATGGCGAATATGTATGATGGGTATATGGGCATTGGACTATAGGATGGAGAATATGTATGATGGGTATATGGGCATGGGACTATAGGATGGAGAATATGTATGATGGGTATATGGGCATGGGACTATGGGATGGAGGATATGTATGATGGGTATATGGGCATGGGACTATGGGATGGAGGATGTGTGATGGGTATATGGGCACTCGACTATTGGATGGAGGATATGTATGATGGGTATATGGGCATGTGGGCACGGGACTATGGGATGGAGGATAATTATAATTTGTTATAACTAACCACAGTTAGTTACTATGCCCGGGCAGCGCCGGGCTCTTCAGCTATACTATATACAGGAGGAGATGACACACAGGTATATATTATATACAGGAGGAGATGACACACAGGTATATACTATATACAGGGGAGATGACACACAGGTATATACTATATACAGGGGAGATGACACACAGCGACAATTTATGTGAAGTATAATTATTATAATCTATTATAAATAGCCAGTCAGTTACTATGCCCAGGCAACGCCGGGCTCTTCAGCTAGTTATTTATATATTAATAAGTTCCACAGAACCATGCCCCCAATATGCCTATTAAAATGAAGATTCAAAAACAATCCCTTTAATGTTGAACTTGAGGAGATAGGATATCAATAAACATGGACCCAGTGGCCTATCAAAGAAGAAGAATCTGCATAGAGTGCAAACACATGACTTGAAAACCATACAGGTTTCACGTTATAGTAAGGTAAAAGCAAAATTTAAATTGTTATGTTCCTTAAAAATATAAAATTGCTATTTTTAATATGCTGCATTTATTGCTATTGAACTGTTCCACAAATATCATATTCATTAGTTCAAGTAAGTCAACACAATCCTAAATCTTTTGACTTGATAAAGCGATTTTGGCTCATCATAAAGCTATTGGCCTCTTCAGATCATGTTAAATCCGAAATCACTTTCAACTGCCATTGTTATTAGTAATACTCAGTTCAAAGTAAAAGAAGCCTTAGCATTCTTAGAGCATCTTAGCCTATTGATCCTTCCCTGGGATTAGTAATTGGTGAACAATAGACAGTAAGATCTGCTTTAGTTGTTTGGGTGTGGAGGTTTGCTTTTCTTAGGCAGCAATGCAACATCCCTCTCATTCTGTAGTGACACGTTTCCCTGAAGAAAAAAAAAAGATGAAAAAATATATAGCCTTCAGATTCTTTGAAGAAAGCCTGGCTTGTGAACCACAGAAAAAGAAGAATGCTAGCAATTCACTGAATAATAGCCCTGTTCAAAGAGAAATGTCATGATATCATCTTAAAAAAACTGATATTTTGTAAAGGGTGAATAGAATATCCATTTTTATCTCCAATTTAAACAGTGGAGTATATACCAGTAAATATTAGCATTGCAGAATAGCAGAATGAACACTGAAAAGAATATCTGATGTTTGGTGACTTTTCCTGTAAGAAAAACAGCCCTTTCACTGTTTTGTCAACAGTCTAAAGTGTCTGAGAGCTTTGCATCCATATTTATTACAAAAATACTATCTACTTTACTTTCACTAGAACAAAGAACTCAAGTAGCCTTACTTAAGTACTGGTACTTAAGTATCATGGCTGAATTCTAATAAATAGTGGTAAGGTTTGCATCTGCCTACCAGAAGTGATGTGTAAGACAATTTTATTTTAAAAGAAGTTATCCTACAATAAATGTTATTTTTCAGGCATAGGCTGTTATAAAATAACAGAGGCACACTTAATTATTGTCATCTTTGTGGATCCAGCGCATGCAGCTCAGTGCTAACTCCAAAAGTAATTACTACTTCATCAGGATGTCAAAGGATTACCAAACTTTGTGAATTTGTCTGTGAAATTTACAAGGTCAAATACAGTTTACTATGTTAATTCTGCAATGTATCAGTGTAATAATTAGATGCTATACGGACGATCCATATTCGATCCTTTTTTTTTGGAGCACAAATACACTTGAAAAGGCAAATCTCAGCTAAAATATGATAGAGAATAGTGAATGTTGCATTTTTTTTAGTCAATCCATGTGAAAAAACTGTCATCTGAACTACCCAAATGAATAACATTGATCCTTGTGCTATCTGATTTTAATATGAACAGCACATGGACTGCACATATATAAAACACTCATCTGAATGAGCCCTAAGGCAAAATTCATAAAAGTATGGGAAAATTGTCCAATTTTTATTTAGAAAAAAATGTATATTTTAAATCTGTATTGTCATCCGTATACAACCTGTATGTCCACTTTTTACATCCATATGACATCCAAGCTATTGCAACCTCATGTGGTATACAGCAGAGGGAGGGTTTGTGCTCCTGGCCGTCTATAATCTTTCTCTCATAATAAACCTCTTCCCCTCTCCAATGACACACACAAAGTCCCCCCAAAAAAATATTTAAAAAAATATTTTAAAAAAATGTAACAGTGGGAAATAGTTTGTCGTGATGCCAGGTACGTATCCAGTGCCGGACTGGGACTAAAATTCAGCCCTGGCATTTGAAGTTACACAGGCCCACTAGTCACATGGTGACTATATAATATCTTTATACACTTGTAAGTTACAAGAAGTGAGAGATTAACACGACTATATAACATGTAGTTACAGCTGTGCCCAGTATTTCAGCTCAGTCCTATTTATTGCTTTTAGTTGCAGTACTCCTCCCAAAGCTTTGTCCCCTTTTGTACGCACAGTGACAGAATTCCTGGCAGAACTGCTATCCATTGGGCAACCAGACCCCCTGGTCATAGCTGATTCTATCATACCTCCCAACTTTTGAGGAAGGGAAAGAGGGACAAAGACTGTGGCGTGTGCAGCGCACCGCTACAAATTTTAGGCCACGCCCCGGCCACATCCATTTCGCAACTAGTCACACCCATGTCCATGCCCAACTGCACCCATTTAGCACTGCTGATCACACTGACTGGTACTGAGGTCACAGTGGCTGGCATTATGGGCACATTTGTTGGTACTGTGGGCACACTGACTGGTACTAAGGAAGAGAGAAAGCAGAGAAAGAGAAAAAGAAAACAGAGAGAGAGAAAGAAAGGAGAGCGAGAGAGAAAGAAAGAACAGAGAGAGAGAAAGAAGAAAGAACAGAGAGAAAGAGAGGAAAGAAAAAGAAAGAAAGAGGGGAAAGAAAGAACATAGAGAGAGAAAGAAAATGAGGGAAAGACAGAACAAGGAATGAGAAAGAAAGATTCTATAAACATACTAAAGCAGCCCGGCTCCCATTGTAGTGCCCACCTGAGCCTCCCGATGCAGGACATATCAAGATCCGCTCACATGGCCGGCATCCCTGATTCCAAGGTGATCCTGCTGTCTGTGTTGTCGGAGGAGGACATGGTGATGGATCTGAAGCATTCCTAGTTCCGTCACAATTTCCTCATGAAATTATCTCATTACCGGTCAGCATCCAGCACATCACTTCTGGTGGAACGTCATGTGTGAGTTTTAAAATGCTCCTCGGGGCTCCACCATGTACAACCATGTCCATGGGAAAAGCCCGCTTTGTATGCTTCGTACACACTTGGCTCCGCTCCGTACATCCTGTACACATATGGCTCCACTCCGTACACACACGGCTCCTCTCGGTACACCTCGTACACATGCGGCTCCGCTCCGTACACTTCGTACACACGGCTCCGCTCCGTACACCTCGTACACACATGGCTCCGCTCCATACAGCTCGTGCATGCGGCTCCATTCCGTACACCTCGCACACGCACGGCTCCTCTCCATACACCTCGTACACATCCGGCTCCGCTCCGTACACCTCGTACACACATGGCTCCACTCTGTACACCTCGTACATGCGGCTCCGCTCCGTACACCTCATACACACACGGCTCCTCTCCGTACACCTCGTACACATCCGGCTCCGCTCCGTACACCTCGTACACACACGGCTCCGCTCCGTACACCTTGTACACACACATGACTCCGCTCCGTACACCTCGTACACACACGGCACCGTTCTGTACACCTCATACGCACACGGCTCCACTCCGGACACCTCGTACACGCAGCTCCGCTCCGTACACCTCATACACACACGGCTCCTCTCCGTACACCTCGTACACATCTGCCTCCTCTCCTTACACCTCATACACATCCAGCTCCGCTCCGTACACCTCGTACACACACGGCTCTGCTCCGTACACCTCGTACGTGCGCGGCACCGCTCCGTACACCTCGTACACACTGCTCCGCTCCGTACGCCTCGTACATGCAGCTCCGTTCCGTACACTTCATACACACGCGGCTCTGCTCCGTACACCTCGTACACATCCAGCTCCGCTCCGTACACCTCATACACACACGGCTCCACTCTGTACACCTCACACACACAGCTCTGCTACATCTACCCTGTAAACCCCTCCTGACCCCACACATACTTCCTTCATCCAGCGCCATGACAACCAGCACAGCAGAGTCCTGCAGACACCAAGAGGCAGGGCTGTGCGCACAGGACCTGTGATGAGGTCACAGGAGGGGCTGAGTCAGAGGTCTGGACAAAGACTCCTGGTCATGTGACCCCCTGACTCCTCCCCTCCTGTGACCTCATCACAGGTCCTGTGTACAGAGAAGAGAGCAGGCAAGCGACGCTGTGAGTGGCTGCGGGGGGGAGGTCTCATGCTAGGGCGAGGATGGGGTGCGTGGGGGGCGCGGCGGCTTATCTCCCTGCAGTGAGGGATAGAAAAATCCCAGGAGGGTTGGAAACTATAACCGCTGTGCCTGCAGAGAGGGCCGGCGGCAGGAACAACAGCCAGACCAGTGGCCGCATCAGCTGGCAAGCGGCCAGATGAGCAGGCACTGCCGCCCGCGGCCCACATGACAGGGGCCCAGCGGGAAAATGTCCGGTTGGGCATATTACCAATCCGGGCCTGTACGTATCGAACAGATGGAGATGGGCACCTGGACACATGACTGATAACGATCTGCACACATCAGAGAGGGTAATGTGATGAATGATGATTTGCACAGTAGCTGCTTCTTAAAGTAGCGTATGATGGTAGTGATGGTGGTTTGTGATGCTAATCCCCAATCATGAAGAAGCAGTACTAACTTGAAAACAACAGTCTCTTCACTAATGTAAATGACTATATACAAATAAGAAATTGGTGCTCAAATTTACACTCTCAGTTGAAGGTTCACCCATACATAGGACAGGCAGATTTCTGTGGGCTCCTTGTCTTATCAACTCAATTCCCTTGTTCTCAGGCTGTCTCTCTAGTAATCCTTACTCAATATTCCTCACTTAGGGCTGAAGTATGCTTCTTCTCTGAGACAGTTTTTACCTCCAGGAGGTGCATTAGGAGTTGTTCCAATCTGAAGGCTGTCAGCTTCCCTCCTTTTCTATTGGTCCCTTCTAAACCCAGCAGTCAATGGGGGAAGTACATCTCCTTTTTGCAGTCTGCATTAATTAAGCTATGTTCACATTAGCGTTTGTGTCCGCAGCGTGGTGCTGCAGACTTCTTTCCTTAAGCTCCGTCTACTTGCGCATGCGTCCTGCATACCTTCAGTATCTTTAACATTGTGTACGCAGGGTCATGCATTGTATGTGGAAGCCTCTCTGCGTGCGTCATTTTTACGTGCCAGCCAAATGCAAGGAAATGCAACATGTTGGGTTCAGAGGGCACTTCAAAATGACGCACATGGACGCATCCGCATACAACGCATGTCCCTGCGTACACAATGTTAAAGATAGGTACGGAGGATGCATGCGGAAGTAGGCGGAGCTTAAGGAAAGAAGTCTGCAGCACCACGCTGCGGACTAAAACGCTTTTTTGTTTGAATGTATATGAGTTGGTGACTCTAGGTTAAGCACCTGTTCACACTGTTTATGCTTGGATGTGATGGAGAGTTTTTTGAAATTCAAACGCTAATGTGAACCAGGCCTTAATTTACTGACTTCTCTCTCCTGAAACTCTTTTCAGCTGCAGCAATTGGCTGACTGCCAAGAGAGCTTGTTCCAGCTATTTCCAGAAACTTCTGCATTCACATTCAAAAAACATATCAGTTTAGTGCATGCTGTGATTTTCTTTTACACACACAGTTGATCCATACATAAAATCATGTGAACATACCCATTTACATTGGTCAGTTTGCTTACCGTGTAAGGCTGGTTTCACACTTGCGTTTTTTTGCGCTGTATTTTAGCACTAAAAAACGCATGCGTTTTTCTTTCCTATGTTTTGCATCGGATGCGCTTATGTGCGCATACACATGCGTTTGTATGCGTTTTTCCGCGCATGCGTTTTTTTCTGGTGTGCGCTCGGGCGCACAAAATGCATCCTGTTGCATTTTTTGGGCGTCCGACTTGCCTCAAAAAAACGCATGCGCGCGCAATGCGTTTTTTTACAGCAAGACACCCATTATAAGTCTATGGGTGCGCATATGTGCGCATTGCCATGCTCATGTATGCTTTTTTGCGCATGCGTTTTTTTGTTGACCATTAGTTAGACAATGGAATTTAGGGGTTTGGGTTAGAGTTAGGGTTAGTTAAGGGGGTTTAGGGTTAGGGTTAGGGTTTGGGTTAGGGTTAGTATGGTTTGGTTAAGGGTTAGGGTTTAGGGTTAGTTAGGGTTTAGGGTTAGGGTTAGGGTTTGGGTAGGGTTTGGTTAAGGGTTAGGGTTAGGGTTAGTATGGTTTGGCTAAGGGTTAGGGTCAGGGTTAGGGTTAGGGTCAGGGTTAGGGTTAGGGTATGGTTTGGTTAAGGGTTAGGGTCAGGGTTAGGGTTAGGGTTAGTAAAGTCATGGTTTGGGTTAGTGTGAGGGGCCAACTAATGTTGGAAAAAAACGCAAATGCGGTAAAAACGCACTAAAAACGCATACAAACGCATAAAAACGCTGCGTTTTTTTATGCATGCTCATAAAAATGCTTGAAAAAAATGCAGCATTTGTATGCGTTTGCGTTTTTCCATGCGATTTTTTGCGGGAAAAACGCGCTGCAAAAAAAAGCAAGTGTGAAAGTAGCCTAAGGTCTGTTTTTATACAGACAGAATTTGGACCAAAAAACAGTCATGTGAATGTAGCATAGTGTGTAATAATACCTCTGTGTTCCTGCCATGGGTTAAGCATGGAGGACATAGAATATCATAAAATCATGGAATGTTAAAATTGGAAGGGACCTCCAGGGTCATCATGTCCAATGCCTCACTCAATGCAGGATTCACTAAACCATCTCAAACAGATGTCTGTCCAGCCTCTGTTTGAAGACTTCCATTGAATGAGAACTCACCGCCTCTAGTGGTAGCCTGCTCCACCCATTGATCACCCTCACTGTAAAAAAGTTGTTTCTAATATCTAATCTGTATCTTCTTTTTAATCAGCTTCATTAGATTGCTACTTGTGAATCCATGTGCAAATGAGAATAAGAATGATCCCTCTACACGGTGACATCCCTATAGATATTTGCACATGGCTATTAAGTCTCCTCTTAGCCTTCTTTTTTGCAAGATAAACATTTCCATATTCTTTAACTTTTCTTCGTAGGACATACTTTGCTGTCCGCTGACCATCCTAGAAGCTCTTCTCTGAACTTGCTCCAGTTTTTCTATGTCTTTTTTAAAATGTGGTTCCCAGAACTGGACACAGTATTCCAGATGACGCCTGACCAAGGAGGGGTACAGGGTGATAATTAGTTAAAGTGATCTAGACTCTATGCTTCTCTTAATATATCCTAGAACTGTGTTTGCCTTTTTTGCTGCTGCATCACCCTGTCATCTCATGATCAGTCTGTGATCTATTAGTATACCCAAGTCACATGTGTTGTTGCTTAGTTCTATTCCTCCCATTCTATAGATGTAATTTTCGTTTTTCTTGGCCAGATGTAAAATCTTGCATTTCTCCCTATTAAATACCATTCTATTAGTCGCTGGCCATTGATCACGCCTATGTAGATCCTTCTGAATCCTTTCTCTATCTTATCTAGTGTTAACTATCCCTC
Source organism: Dendrobates tinctorius (assembly GCF_039654945.1). Taxonomy (NCBI): domain Eukaryota; kingdom Metazoa; phylum Chordata; class Amphibia; order Anura; family Dendrobatidae; genus Dendrobates; species Dendrobates tinctorius. The sequence continues at coordinate 33,764,710 of NW_027361675.1, forward strand.
CTAGCTTTGCAATGTCTGCAAATTTGATTAGTTTACCTTCAGTTCACTTATCTAGATAATTTATAAAAATGTTCACAATACTGGGGCCAAGACAGAGCCTTTTGGTACTCCACTTGAAACCCTCTTCCAATCGGATGTGCAAACATTTATCACCACTATTTGTGTCCAATCACTGAGCCAGTTATGAATTTACCTAACCATAGCCTTGTCAATCCTATAGTTGGTAATTTTATCAATAAGAAGACTATGAAATACTTTATTAAAAGCTTTGCTGAAGTTGAGATATACTATATATACCACATTTCCCTGATCCACCTAGTCAGTGACTCCATCATAGAAGTAAATTTGATTAGTCTGGCATACTTGTTTTGTACAAACCCATGCTGGCTTTGGTTAATTACTGTTTTTTTATCCAAGTACTTGCATACATGCTGTTTAATTATTTGTTCACAGATCTTTTCTGGTATGGAAGTAAATCTCACTGGCCTGTAATTTTCTGGTTCTTTCCTTTTTTGAAGATAGGGACAACATTTGCCCTTCTCCCATCTTATAGGACTTCTCCTGTTCTTCAGGATTTTTCATAGATTCTGGCTAGTAGTTCTGCAATTTCCTCTGATAACTTTTTCAGTACCCTATGATGTAATTCATCTGGACCCGGATATTTAAATTCATTTAAATTAGCTTAAGTTTTCCCTCGCTGTTTTCCCTCTGTTTATAGATAGTGTGGATTCTTTTATTTCTTCAATAGCACCGTTAAGATCAATTGATGTTACCATTGCTTTCTTAGAGAATACAGATGCAAAGTAGGAATTTAAAGGTTCAGACTTCTCAATATCACTTATGACCACTTCACCCTTTTCATCCTGTAAAAATCCTACAGCAAATTCGACTTTCTCTTGTACTTTTGACATACCCTCCAAATCCTTTTTTTATTGATTTTGGTCTCCCTTGCAAGCCTCACTTCATTACTGGTTTAGCTCTTCTAACTGTTGCCCTGCATTCCCTGCGAACAGCATTATATTCTTCTTTAGATATGCCCCTTCTTTACATTTAATATACATTTCTTTGTTCCTTTTAAACAAGTGTTTAAGTTCTGTGTTCATCCATCCTGATCTGTATAAATGCTTCCAATTCTTCCTTCTTTTCAGGATTATTACTGATTATGCAGTGAGAACGTCATTAGATCTCCCATCCTTCATGCACAATCTATTCCTTGGGTAAGCAGCACACATCAATTTGTACGCCACCCCAGGTGTAAATAAGGTCATGAATGGGTAATGAAAGACCTCATATCCTGAGGGGTTCATGCATGCTTTCCCAGGTGTAGGAAGACCAAAATACCTGTATGAGGAGCAGGGCCGGACTGGCCATCTGGCAAATGCCAGATGGGCTGGTCCGGTCATGGGCTGCATTTTCTACTATGCTATCAGTGTCCTCAGGGTGCAGTTGAGACTGAGCATCCAGGGGGGAGGAACCAAATGTACCGATGTGCTATCAAATGCCAGGGATGAATTTCACTCCCAGTCCGTTCCTGATGAGCAGAGTGTAACCACCGCCTGAGAGTGAGAAAGGAGACTGGAGAGTGAACCATGGAAGACTTTTGCTTGCAGGAGAGCTAACTGCCATTGCAGTGGTAAGTGTCTATGTAAGTGTCAGATGTATGCCTCCAACACAAGGTGTATCTCCCATTTGCCACCTGAAAATGGGCAAAATAATTTTGCAATGGTGGGATCTAAATGGTAGACTATGGAATACAAAAGTGTGATACTATAGTCCCTGACCATAGTTGAAAGCCTGGGTGTGGAATGTGAGTGCAACTGAAAAAAGAAAGCTGCATGTGGTAGTGTGTAGAGTGCCATACCAATGTCACTACCCATGCACCCCGTCAGTAGACAGACTGAAGGCAAGTGAGCAAGTGAGAAAGAAAGTGTGCAGAGACGCAGAGGAGCACCCACTCCCAAGACTGGGAGATACCGATTCAAGCCTGTCTCAAACCATTGTAATATATAGCCTATAAGAAAGCAATTCAAATATCCTTTGTCTTCCTAAGAGTCAACCAATAGCTCATTTGTCAGCTGTCTTGTCTCAGTCCCTCTACATGTCTCTTAATGGGGAGTTATTCCACCTACACAAGCTGCTACATACTATTTAATGGCGTGCTGTAAATGAGACTTCTTCCCTGTGGTAAGAATGACAAGAAGAAAATGTCATATCAATAGTGCTAGATTTATGTTGTACATATAGTGTATATGCAGGAATAGTCATCCAACATACAATATTTAACAAAAACATAGCTTTGACAAATACATTGGCATGCTATATTATTGATAAATTGTCAAATAAGTCAGAGTAAAAAAATATTTTTAAAATCTCCCTGCATTGAAAGTATAGTTGACACATGGTTGACCAAACACAAGCCCCAAGTTTTTTTTTTTACATTTGTCATGCATGTTGCAGTCAAAGAAAACTCTTTTACACAGTAAATGTGAACCACCAATAATAGCCAAGACAAGTGAATAATTTTCGTGACATGGAAATTATTTTAAGACCTTATCAAATATGATTTACATTTCATCAACCAAGGGATCATTTTATAAGTATAATGGCGCCGACTTGACACTGCCTGTAGGTTACTGTGCACAACCCTGCTCACCGGATAGGCCGTTTGTCATTCTATTAAAAAAAAAAAAAATAGCTGAGAGTGCAGCATTTTTCCTCTGCTGAAAAGGAGAGAACCTGTGACAGAGCCTCCTACTGTGTGTTCAAATACAAACGTAAACCTTGAAAAATGCAACCAAGAAAATAATGCAAATAGCTTCCTAACAGAAGGAAGACAGAATCTCCAGTATCACCTATGGGGGTAGCAATTGCTACATGACTTAGGATAGGAAGCCATACCAGAAACTCTGTTTGCAGAAATGTGTGTGACGGACTCAGCTCCTGCTGAGCCCATTTTTTGAGTAGACCCTCTGGGTCATGGCACCCACCCGCCGAGGGCGAGCTTACCTTGTGAGAATCCACCCCCTGTACAGGGAGTGTCAGGGGCAAGACCAAGGGGGTGAGCCACCACGACTGCTGGACCAGACGGCCGGCTCAAGGAGACACTATTGAGTGTCTGTCAACAAGACGGACTGGATACCAAACATAAAGTGAAGTCACACAGTTTCTTCCTCAAACGTGGATTCACACTTTATTCAGGTGCAAGGCATAACAGGGAATCAGGTGCAGGGCACAAACAGTGAAACACGGCAGGATACGTGCAAGGGCACGCCAAATGTTCCAGGCATAACACGTGCATGAAAACATACCAGGGTCCAGGACAGGATACGTGATAGGGATCACACAAGAGTTCCTAGAAGGAATGCATGCTAGGACACGCCAGGATCCAAGACGGGGTGCGATGGCATCGGACTCCGGACTACTGGCAACGACCGACAGGGTCCAGGCATCAGGCTGCGGACATCAGCTCTGGACATCAGGCCGCAGTCATCTGGTTCCGGACCTCGGCAGGTTACGGGAATCCGGCAGGCAAACCAGGTTTCAGGCAAGGAGGCAAGACAGATCTCCAGGCTTGGTGCATGTTAGGGAACACGCCGAGGTCCAAGGCTAGGTGCGAGACAAAGGTGCGTGTGTAGGGGACACGCCAAGGCACAAGACAGGGTGCGTGTAGAGACATGCCAAGGCACGAGACAGAGTGCGTGTGTAGAGACACGCCAAGGCACAAGGTACGAGATAGAGTCCTGAGCGTGCAAAGGGGCACACCAGGGTCCAGGCGAGACAGAGGCCTGCGCGTGCAGAGAGGCACGCCAGGGACAGCGTTCAAGGACCAGGTTAGGACCTGTGCGTGCAAGAGGGCACGACAGGGTACATGGCCAAACCTGCGCGTACTATAATAGAAGCACGGGGAGGTATGCCATGAGCAGGCAAGGGCCTGCGCGTGCTTTAGAGAGCACGCAGAGCACAGTGCGGAAACAGCGTGAGGTGCAAGAGAGCACAGAGAGCACGGCTGGGGCACTGGCTAGCTGATCGGGCTGCGGCACTGACAGACGGGCAAGACTCCAGCGAACCCGGCTGAGGCATGGCAGGCGACACAGCTGTCACTGACCGACGAGCACGGCTGAGGCACAAGCAGGCGGGCACGGCTAGGGCGGGCACGGCTGAGGCACAGACAGGAGGCTAGGAAGGCCAGGAGCATGCAAGAGCATACGAAGAAAGAGCAAGGGAAGACAAGACGAGAAACAAGGCAGAGCTTATGCAGAGTAAAGAACCAGGAACGGAAGCATAGGCAAAAACACGGAATCAGATCAGAGCAAGAACAGAGCTAGCAGCGGAGCGTAGGCCGAAGCCCAGAGCCGGGCCAAGGGAGAACCTTGGGACTAGCCTAGAAACGTGCAAGAGAGCATAATAGGAAAGAGTCTAGCAGCGGAGCGTAGGCCGAAGCCCAGAGCCGGGCCAAGGGAGAGCCTTGGGACTAGACATGGAAAAGAGCACAAGAGGAAAGAGAGAAGGAATGGTGCGTGTGCCAGGGAGCACTACAGAGCACCATAGGAGAGAGAGGCAGAGCAAGCAAAGGCAGAGACCATAGGGAGGAACAAGGCAGAGCATAGCAAAGGCAAGGCAGAGAATAACAGAAGGACTACAAGTCCAAGCAGGACAAGGACGAACATGGCACAACGGACAAACATAAGACAAGGCACGGGACAAGAGATGGAGTACGAGCACGGATCGTGTGCAGAGATGCACGACAGGGCAGAGTGCAAGGGCACAGAATAGAGGGAGCGCCCCACAGACCAAGCAGCCATGCAGGGACACTACACAATACTCAGGCCCTGAGCAAAGGAAGGGGCGGCCTGATATAGGGCATAGCACCTCCTCTTCCAGGTCAGGACCAGGGGAGCACTTCCGGGTTCAGATCCACAGGATAACAGAGCACAGTCACATGATCAGAGTTCCAGACACGACGAGACGACTGCAGATCCAGTGCTGAAACCTAGACAGGTCACATGATCATAGTTCCAGACATGACGAGATGATTACCGAACCAGACAGTGCAGGATCTTTAGGAAACATCACATGATAAGCGTTCCAGACATGACGAGATGATTGCAGAACCAGACAGTGCAGGATCCAGGCAGGGACACATGATCAGGGACTCCTAGACATGATGAGAAGATCACAGAAGGCAGAGCAGAAACGCAGGCATCCTGCAGCTCAGACATGAGGTGAGTGTGCACACTGCTCTAGTGAACATGCAGGACAGCAGACAAGATATGCACATCGCTCCAGGAGTTCTTGAGACAAAACAGACATGGCAGACATGACAAACATGGCGGACATGACAGTACCCCCCTCCTTAAGCCCCCTCTTACTGGGGCTGGAAAGAAGGAAAAAAAAAAATTCTTCAGCAGAAACCAGAGTTAAGTACAAACCACTCCAACAATGTTGATCCGACATCTGAAACGGACACCTGCACCGGTCAAGACACAGGAGCCGCTAACGAGACACGAAGATCCAGTGGGGAGGACTGCGGTTAGACAAGCAAGTCTTCTTACTCTGGCTGCCATCATTTCCAAACGACTTCAGAGGTCAAGGGCCGGGTCTGATTTACATCCGAAGAGTGGCCGGGGTACCGCCATTTTCGGGAGAGTCCAGGAGACAGAGCAGATCAGATTCTACAACAGACGGGTCATCAGACGGGTAGCCGAGGTACCAGCGGAGTCCATGGCCTGAGTATTCTGTGACGGACTCAGCTCCTGCTGAGCCCATTTTTTGAGTAGACCCTCTGGGTCATGGCACCCACCCGCCGAGGGCGAGCTTACCTTGTGAGAATCCACCCCCTGTACAGGGAGTGTCAGGGGCAAGACCAAGGGGGTGAGCCACCACGACTGCTGGACCAGACGGCCGGCTCAAGGAGACACTATTGAGTGTCTGTCAACAAGACGGACTGGATACCAAACATAAAGTGAAGTCACACAGTTTCTTCCTCAAACGTGGATTCACACTTTATTCAGGTGCAAGGCATAACAGGGAATCAGGTGCAGGGCACAAACAGTGAAACACGGCAGGATACGTGCAAGGGCACGCCAAATGTTCCAGGCATAACACGTGCATGAAAACATACCAGGGTCCAGGACAGGATACGTGATAGGGATCACACAAGAGTTCCTAGAAGGAATGCATGCTAGGACACGCCAGGATCCAAGACGGGGTGCGATGGCATCGGACTCCGGACTACTGGCAACGACCGACAGGGTCCAGGCATCAGGCTGCGGACATCAGCTCTGGACATCAGGCCGCAGTCATCTGGTTCCGGACCTCTGGCAACGGTCGGCAGGTTACGGGAATCCGGCAGGCAAACCAGGTTTCAGGCAAGGAGGCAAGACAGATCTCCAGGCTTGGTGCATGTTAGGGAACACGCCGAGGTCCAAGGCTAGGTGCGAGACAAAGGTGCGTGTGTAGGGGACACGCCAAGGCACAAGACAGGGTGCGTGTAGAGACACGCCAAGGCACGAGACAGAGTGCGTGTGTAGAGACACGCCAAGGCACAAGGTACGAGATAGAGTCCTGAGAGTGCAAAGGGGCACACCAGGGTCCAGGCGAGACAGAGGCCTGCGCGTGCAGAGAGGCACGCCAGGGACAGCGTTCAAGGACCAGGTTAGGACCTGTGCGTGCAAGAGGGCACGACAGGGTACATGGCCAAACCTGCGCGTACTATAATAGAAGCACGGGGAGGTATGCCATGAGCAGGCAAGGGCCTGCGCGTGCTTTAGAGAGCACGCAGAGCACAGTGCGGAAACAGCGTGAGGTGCAAGAGAGCACAGAGAGCACGGCTGGGGCACTGGCTAGCTGATCGGGCTGCGGCACTGACAGACGGGCAAGACTCCAGCGAACCCGGCTGAGGCATGGCAGGCGACACAGCTGTCACTGACCGACGAGCACGGCTGAGGCACAAGCAGGCGGGCACGGCTAGGGCGGGCACGGCTGAGGCACAGACAGGAGGCTAGGAAGGCCAGGAGCATGCAAGAGCATACGAAGAAAGAGCAAGGGAAGACAAGACGAGAAACAAGGCAGAGCTTATGCAGAGTAAAGAACCAGGAACGGAAGCATAGGCAAAAACACGGAATCAGATCAGAGCAAGAACAGAGCTAGCAGCGGAGCGTAGGCCGAAGCCCAGAGCCGGGCCAAGGGAGAACCTTGGGACTAGCCTAGAAACGTGCAAGAGAGCATAATAGGAAAGAGTCTAGCAGCGGAGCGTAGGCCGAAGCCCAGAGCCAGGCCAAGGGAGAGCCTTGGGACTAGACATGGAAAAGAGCACAAGAGGAAAGAGAGAAGGAATGGTGCGTGTGCCAGGGAGCACTACAGAGCACCATAGGAGAGAGAGGCAGAGCAAGCAAAGGCAGAGACCATAGGGAGGAACAAGGCAGAGCATAGCAAAGGCAAGGCAGAGAATAACAGAAGGACTACAAGTCCAAGCAGGACAAGGACGAACATGGCACAACGGACAAACATAAGACAAGGCACGGGACAAGAGATGGAGTACGAGCACGGAGCGTGTGCAGAGATGCACGACAGGGCAGAGTGCAAGGGCACAGAATAGAGGGAGCGCCCCACAGACCAAGCAGCCATGCAGGGACACTACACAATACTCAGGCCCTGAGCAAAGGAAGGGGCGGCCTGATATAGGGCATAGCACCTCCTCTTCCAGGTCAGGACCAGGGGAGCACTTCCGGGTTCAGATCCACAGGATAACAGAGCACAGTCACATGATCAGAGTTCCAGACACGACGAGACGACTGCAGATCCAGTGCTGAAACCTAGACAGGTCACATGATCATAGTTCCAGACATGACGAGATGATTACCGAAACAGACAGTGCAGGATCTTTAGGAAACGTCACATGATAAGCGTTCCAGACATGACGAGATGATTGCAGAACCAGACAGTGCAGGATCCAGGCAGGGACACATGATCAGGGACTCCTAGACATGATGAGAAGATCACAGAAGGCAGAGCAGAAACGCAGGCATCCTGCAGCTCAGACATGAGGTGAGTGTGCACACTGCTCTAGTGAACATGCAGGACAGCAGACAAGATATGCACATCGCTCCAGGAGTTCTTGAGACAAAACAGACATGGCAGACATGACAAACATGGCGGACATGACAATGTGTTTTGTGGGGGGGTTTGCCTCTCATCAGTGCAAAGCAGGAGAACTGGTTGGCTAGGCAACAGACATAAGTTATAAATCTCTTTATATCAACTATGCCTCCACAAGGAGAAACTTTACCTATTAGACCACCTATCAAAGGTCTAACTCTCTAAGGTAAAATCTGTATTCAGCGATGACAGACTTTCCCATTACTGAGATAGGAAATGAGAGCTGCTACTTTTAAGATAATATATACACATCCAGACTCATTGTAACACCACTGGGGATAACTTGCCATGTGGCAAGAGCAAGAAACCCCCCCCCCCCAGAGACTGCACTCACTTATGCATAATCTGAAAAATTAAGCTACGAGTGCTTTGTAGTAAAATATCAAAATTGCATTAAATAAGTACAACAAGAAAATCACAAACAAGACATGGTGGCGGTGCAAAATGGTAACATTATGGGAAAAGAGTCACCCTTCCATAGCAAAAGAATAAAGGAATAGACATAATAGAGTAACTGGTCTACAGGCAATGCCTGATTAAAGTGGTATCAGGTAAAAAAGCATTGTAACAATCTAACATGAAGATGATCAGGCTTACCAATAAGCTCAAGAGGATGAGAAATCTGTACCCCTACAGCAAAACGCTTGTCGGGGTCCTCTCTTCAGGGGTCACTTCCTTCCTCCCTTCAGCACTTTATTGGTAAGCCTGATCATCTTCATGTTAGATTGTTACAATGCTTTTTACCTGATACCGCTATGATCAGGCATTGCCTGTAGTCCAGTTACTTTATTATGTCTATTCCTTGTTGCTTTTGCTATAGAATGGTGTCTCTGTTCCCATAATGTTACCATTTTGCACCCCCATCATGTCTTGTTTGTGTTAAGATAATATGTAGATGACAGGAGGAAGGAGGAGCCACAGGCAGAGCTCCTCCCCCTTCCTCCCCTTGCTGTCTAGACAGAATCCTATCAGTAGCAGCTGCCATCTCCTATCTCAGTAATGGGGACAACAGTCTTCACTGAATACAGATTTTACTTCAGAATTGAGAATTTTGATAATTACTGATCAATGTTGACAGAGAAAGAATCAGATTTTTCTGATAAAATTTATTACAAAGTTGCTTATTTTCACGTGTACTATTACGTAACTTATGAAACAAAAATTAAAACAACAGTTACTTCTTAATCTTTCGTTTCTATACTAACAATTTCATGTCCATAATGTTGTAATCAGTGCCACAAACATTTTTTGTCACATGTAGAGCTGTCCTTTTTATATTATATTATAGTATATGACAATGATAATTAGTCCTAATTCTAAGCTTTTGTCCTGTCTCCCCTCCATACACACTCCCAGTTGGACATTTGGTACATAAAATTAAGTACACTACATTGGATCACATCACAGCCATGCACCAGACCTTAATCAGAGGACAATAAAATATCTGCACTCCTTATCAATGAACTCCTCCAATATTTACTGCCACAACTGTTTTCTCCCCTTCTCATATTGATGGTTCTGCTAAACATCACTTGACTTATTTCCTGCACTAATCCTATGTCCTGCTATGTATAAATATTGGACTATTCAGATTTTGTGTTATACTGAGCCTGATGAAGAGACCTGAGTAGTATGGAAAGCTTGTTATATATTATTATATTTTCAGTAAGCCATTAAAAGCTATCTGCCAAAGAGGACTCTCAAATTGTAATATTTTTCTGTCTACAAAGGCATATTTTTCCTGTTACTGGTGTATAGAAATCAATGGACTGGAAAGAGCTAACTGGGATGTTTTGAATGAAATCCTCTCCTGGAATGTAAGCATTGCGCACTTTCAACCAGACTCCATGCAAATGAGCTGTACGCTATAAAAGACAAAATCTCTCATTGCAGGAGAATGACAGCATATAAAAAAGCAAGTAAATTGCAAACTTGCTTATTTTCATGCTGCCTAATTAATTAAAGCAAATTAAGAACTTGAGAACACCTCTTTAAGGAACGGTTTATGCAGACTGACAAGCGGAAAGATATAACCACGGATCAGTAAACTTTTATGGATTGACGGTCATTTGAATGCATGTTTACATAGGCAGAACAAAGTAAACGATACATTCATAGTCACTTTCCGCAAATCACGATGTGGATTTGACCGCGCATGCACCACCAATGGTGTCATTTTATTGTTGACCGATATAGATGCAACCTCGCATGCGCTGACAATGGCGCCATTTTGTTGGAGACCTAATCTAGGCACCTGTGCAGTATTTAAAATGGGAGGCAGGTGACTGATGGATAAATGACCTGTCATTCAAAAACAGTAAGCAGACGAAGGAGCAGAGCACAAAGATAAGACACAGGCCCGCCCCAATGCACGAATATCTCATTACAAGAAAACTTCAAATAGTGGTTACACAAATAATACAAAACTAATTTCTCCAGCCCATTTTGATTAATTTTACAGCACCAATATGGCCATGTACTTAGGAAAATCCTGCTGACAGATTCTCTTTACTGTTTTTTGTTCTTCCTAGGTTGTACAAGGCCCACTGAATGTTAATCTATTTGTACGTGTTATCAGTACACACATCAGAAATCTGTTTCTGTAGCATCAAAGTCTGGTTCACACTGCACACTGTCAGTCAAGGCACAGGATTCAGTCATAACAGTACATGCAGTGTGTAGTGAGAGACGACTGTAACACTTCCCTACACACCACCCTCATGACTGGAAGTGAACAGCAGCAGAGGATATACATTTATTTTTCCATATGTGTTGGTGTATGCAGAGCTGGCTACTAGGGATGAGCGGACCTGAGGTGGTTTGAGTCACGTTAGTCCAAAGTTTGGTTCAGGTACCAGAACTGTACCCAAACTTCAACCTGAACCTGCCCCTTATTGAAAACAATGGGAACTTGAACTTTGGAGCTGGAAAATATCTCTCTCTTTCCCAGTCTCCTGAACTGTAAAACGGACTTCCAGGAAAATTGTTTGAAGTTCAGGTCTGGTACGAACCCCAAGCTTTACAGTTTGCAGTGAACAGTGACTTTTACAGCCCCCAGCACTGCCCCAATGACATGACGCGAGCAGCTGCTGGTAAGATATTGCTTCTTTTTCTTCCTGTAGTCGCTTTTCCAATTAACCAATTTAACATGCTATAAATACTATTTACCTGCAGATTACCACTATATAGCAAGTAAACAGCATATTTAGAGGTGACACTATACCACATGTTGTAGTGATTGTGATAGCCAACAAGTTACCTTGCTTTTGTACTGTATTTTCAGAATTGCATACATTACACAAGAACAACTGTCTATTTTATACATTAAAAAAAACTAGTAAATTGTGTGTAAAAGCTTTAATTAGTGCATGCAAGTCTATTGAAATAGTAAAATTTTAACATAAAAAAGTCCACTTATATTAGGGAGCTAATTAACTAATTAATCTTTTTTTATATAAATTTCACAATAACACAGCTAATTGGTAATTGCACACTTAAAGTATTTCAACAAACTTTTCATTCTGTTGTAGGACAAACTAATCACTCATTTTACTATTCACCCTAAGTTCACGCCTTAACAAAACTATTCTTATGCATTATCTAAACTTTTTTAAAGCATCCTGTCTACATTTATTGCATATATACAAATAACTCAGTTGATTGCCAAATTCTCACAATTTATTATTCAGCTAGAAGAATGAAACTAACATTGAAATTTTGCTTCAATTAGCTTGAATCTGTTTCCACTTTTCACACAGACCTCTTGTCTATTGATCACACATTGATTGGTTAGGACAATGCACATTTTTTTTTTTGCAAAGTATGAGATCAGGTGGTCTACACTGTTCAGTTGGAGATAACAGACTGTGACAATGGCTGTATGATTAAATGAGGCTAGTATGATGGGAGCTGCAACATAGAAAGGCAGAAGAGACAGGGAGGGAAGCCTCCTAATTGGGAGCAGCAGCATGCTGGTTCTCTCTGCTCTTTGTCCCTGGGCGAGGGGAGGTATTCTGCCGGTCAGGCAGGCGTCAGGCGCCAGCTCCAGGACAAAGGCCTGTCTCCTGCCAATGTAGCTGGGATTTCCAACTGCCCACCCTTTTCATTTCCCAGCAATACTTAACCCTTTAATCCCCTTCACACTAAATATCCAAATTAAGAATCCTAAGAATCCACCTCTTCACCTTTAAGTGACTAAAAACAAGGTACAAAAAAGTGTGGTTAAATCCCACAGATCAATGCAATTGCTACAAAGGATTCTCTCAGTTTTAACAACTTACGGTAGTTCCTAGTATGTAATGCAGAAGAAAAAGTTTCATATTCTGCACAAAGTTGCCACATCGCTTTTGCAAAGCGTAAAGTATCCTGCTAACTGTAGTAAAAGATGATTTGTAGGGAAGTTTATGCAGCAGTTTGGTGCAGAGTATCAGCTCTGACATCCATTCAGAGAAATTATATTTTATATTTATATGCAAATGCAGGGCTTGGTACACTACGGGCAAGGCCACACAGTCCAGTGACACTTCCACCTACAGTTTTGCTATCAAGATCAGCACTATCATTCAGTGCACCGGGGAGTAGGGGGGAGAGTTAGCTAGGGAAACTGTGGAAAGATTGAACATATGATTAAGAAGAATAGTGTTTTTTTAAGACTTAAGTAAAAAAGAAATTTGCGGGATTATGTTTACAAGAAACAGATTTGTGGCCTACATGTTTGTGATTGTGTATGGAGGTGCCAGGGGCATTGCAAGTTGCCTCATATTAATTCACACATTAATATGTTGTTCATTTTACTGACAGCCAAGTCACTGGTGTGAAGTGTATTAATGATATAATAATTCTCTAGAAATTGAGACTGTTATGGTCCCTTTACACTGTCCGACCGGTGGTACTAAACAACTGCCAATCAGTAAACCTTTACCGATTAACAAGGGTCCATTCACACTGTCCGAACAGTGTCACTAAACAAAAATTTTACCAATTAATTGGCGGTCCATTTACACTATCTAACCAGTGGCATTAAGCAATTAAACCATTACTAATTAGTGGCCGTTTACTAGCCAGTATAGACAGGCAGACCACAGTAAGTGATGCACATTGAACAATCTGTAATAGCTCACTCAGTGCATATAGGCTGCCATAGTTCTTGCCAGTGCAAGTCCCAGTGTTTGGCACCATGTTCGGTGGTCCCTTTGGGGCTTACATCCAAATGCCTTCAGAAAATGGGATTTGGGCGTGTGTGCCGACGGGGCCATAGACAGTAATGGTGCCAACAGAGTGAACGTGTGCTCTGTCATGCATCATTTTCGTATACGCCTACTGGAGGCAGACACCCAGATATAGTATACTGCGTCTGAGTATACTACAGTAACACCAACACAAACAGTAATCTCCTATGAAAGAAGGATAGAGTTCATAGGAGCACTGATATGACAATGACAGGGGTTTGGGAGACGTTCAGCTGATATGGTGATGGTAGGACACTTGCAAGCATGTCACAGCATTTTGTAAGCCTCTTGTGATCATATTATGACAACCCACATCTTACAAACATATGTCCCACCTGAATCATTTCATTTTAATTATGTTGTTGGAGAATGATAGTGATATTTAAGTGGAACAACATGTGATCTATGCTATTAGATATAAGTATCAGTTGTATATAACAGCCAGCATCTGCTGTCCTAAGCCAACTACATACAGTATTCTCCCTAAGATATACTATCACAGTTTGGGGAGTAAAGCTGTTAAGAGTCATACTCATAGCTCCCAACCATTCCAGATTTGGTGGGACTTTCCAAATTGGAAAAGGTATTCCTACTTGATATGACCTTGGTCAGATGTGACATCATTTGAAGTGACATCTTTAAAGTGTTACATCAGAAATATAAAAGATTGATAAACCATGGTATATTCTCCTTAATGCTGCCATGTCCTGATACAACTGCTTTCATCCACAGGTACGTCTGAACCCACTTAATCCAGAATACCCACTGCACCCCTGAACCCCCATACTTTCCTCACCCTCTGTTTTTTAACTGGTACGTCTGAACCCGCTTAATCCAGAATACCCACTGCACCCCCTGAACCCCAATGCATTCCTCACACTCTGTTTTTTAACTGGTACGTCTGAAACCGCTTAATCCAGAATACCCACTGCACCCCTGAACTCCTATGCATTCCTCACCCTTTGTTTTTTAACTGGTACGTCTGTACTCTGTTTTTTCCCCTGACTTTAATTCCATATATCATATTTCAAACTTACTGTATGCATATTGATATGCCCATGCTCCTCACACCTAGCATTATCCTTCCATCTTATTCTGCCTCTTTCTCCAGCTTTGATGCTAGTCAAATGTCCTATTAAAACAGCTAACATAGAAAAAATTCAAAAAAACTCATACCAAAAGATATGGCCTTCCCAAAACCCTGTCTGATGACAAATGCACATATAGCAGGATGCAGCATGCCTCTACTAATAAAGGCAAGGGGGAACTCAGGTGCAAACTACTGATAAAAACAACCACCCCACACCTACCAGACCATGGAGGGGTTGGCTGCCTAGTAGAAAAAAATGCACATAGATAAGGCTTGCACAGGATGCCAGTCACACAGGCTGTGAACTGTTCTCCAGCCCCCTTCTCCTCCCTCTCTCCCTCACCCACCTGGCTTCATTTCATGGACATTTGAATGGTATAAGTTGAACAGAACAGGTCAGATATGACCTTGGTCAGATTTGACATCATTTGAAGTGATATCTTTAAAGTGTTACATCAGAAATATTCCAGAAATAGTCCAGAAATCGGTCAGAAGGTAAGAATAACCACTGCTTCCTATTTTTAATTGCCTTTCTTTTCCTACCCTATTCTTTAACCATGCTCACATTTGCCATCACCGTTTTTGCTCCACTAATCTTCACTCTCCTTCTATCTGACCATAGAATCATAGAATCATAGAATCATAGAATCGTAGAGTTGGAAGGGACCTCCTGGGCCATCTGGTCCAACCCCCTGCTCAAAGCAGGATTCGCTAAATCATCCCAGTCAGATGTCTGTCCAGCCTCTGTTTGAAGACTTCCATTGAAGGAGAACTCACCACTTCTCGTGGCAGCCTGTTCCACTCATTGATCACTCTAACTGTCAAAAAGTTTTTTCTAATATCTAATCTGTGTCTCCTCCCATTCAGTTTCATCCCATTGCTTCTAGTCTTTCCTTGTGCAAATGAGAATAAAGTTGATCCTTCTACAATGTGACAGCCCTTTAGATATTTGTAGACAGCTATTAAGTCTCCTCTCAGTCTTCTCTTTTGCAAACTAAACATTCCCAAATCCTGCAACCTTTCCTCATAAGACAGGGTTTGCAGACCGGTCACCATTCTGGTCGCTCTTTTCTGAACTTGCTCCAGTTTGTTGATGTCTTTTTTAAAATGTGGTGCCCAAAACTGGACACAATATTCCAGATGAGGTCTGACCAAAGAGGAGTAGAGGGAAATAATGACTTCACGTGATCTAGACTGTATGCTTCTGTTAATACATCCTAGAATTGCATTTGCCTTTTTTGCTGCTGTATCACACTGTTGACTCATATTCAGTCTGTGATCTATTAGTATACCCAAGTCTTTTTCACATGTGCTGTCACTTAGCCCTATTCCTCCCATTCTATATATGCTTTTTCCATTTTTATTGCCCAGATGTAGTACTTTGCATTTCTCCCTGTTAAAAACCATTCTGTTAGTTGCTGCCCACTTCTCCAGTTTATTTAAATCTTTTTGAATCCTCTCTGTCTCTTCTCTAGTATTAGCTATCCCTCCTAGCTTTGTGTCATCAGCAAATTTAATCAGTTTACCCTCAATTCCTTCATCTAAATCGTTGATAAAGATGTTGAACAATACAGGGCCCAGGACAGAGCCCTGTGGTACCCCACTTGAGACATTCTTCCAACTGGATGTGCAGCCATTTACGACCACTCTTTGGGTCCGATCACTAAGCCAGTTATGAATCCACCTAACAGTTGCCTTGTCCATTCCATACTTAATCATTTTTTCAATAAGGATTGTATGAGAGACTTTGTCAAATGCTTTGCTGAAGTCAAGATATACTATATCTACAGCATTTCCTTGATCCACCCAATCAGTGATACCGTCATAGAAGGAAATTAAGTTAGTCTGACATGACTTATTAGTTACAAACCCATGCTGACTCTGTTTAATCACTTCATTCTTATCCAGGTATTGACATACATGTTGTTTAATAATTTGTTCAAAGATCTTTCCTGGTATAGAAGTCAGACTCACCATCTAGTCACCTTCTCATCCTTGTCCTCCTCACCTGCCCCCCATGTCCAGCCACAAGCACATCCTCGCAGAAACCTCGCACACCTAGACATTCACAGATTCTCAGACTCTCTTCTACCTCTTTACTACATATCTTCACCCCACAACACAGACAGTGCCACCGCTTTCTACAATGCCACCCTCACATCAGCCATAGACTCAGTCGCCCCTCTCATGGCATGGCAAATTGCGACAAATCACCAGGCAACCCTGGCACAACAACCTCACCAAAAAACTTCGAAAAGCATCTAGGGTCGCGGAGCGGCGTTGGAAGAAAACACAACTGCCAGACGACTTCACTGTTTTCAAGCAAGCTACACTTGCATTCAAATCAGCCCTCACCTCTGCTAAACAGACCTATGTCACAAACCTTGTATCTTCATTATCCCACAACCCAAAACAACTGTTCAGCACATTTAACTCTCCCATCCGCCCACCACTGCCACCTCCAACTCCCCTCATCTCTGCTGAGGACTTTGCCACCTACTTCAAAAACAAGATCGACCAAACAAGGCAAACCTTTACTGTCCCACCACCCCAACCACTCCACATACCAGACCTCTGCCCTTCCCTAATAACCTCCCTCTCCAACATCACTGAAGGAGAGCTTACTCATCTCCTTTCCAAATCACACCTCACCACCTTTGCACTTGACCCCATCCCTTCCCACCTGCTCCCCAACCTCACTAACATGATCATTCCAGCCCTAACCCATCTCTTCAACCTATCCCTATCTTCTGGTACCTTCCCCTCTGCCTTCAACCATGCCACTATAACACCCATCCTCAAAAAAATCAAACCTTGACCCAACTGCTATGCCCAGCTATCGCCCCATATCATTTGCTTCCAAACTCCTTGAACAGCATGTCCATGCTCAACTTTCCTCCCACCTCTCATCTAACTCCCTCCTTGACATCCTCCAGTCTGGCTTCCGCCCCCACCACTTCACTGAAATTGCCCTGACCAAAATTACTAATGACTTACTCACAGTCAAAGCTAACAGACAGTTCGCCATCCTCCTCCTTCTCGACCTGTCCTCTGCCTTCGACACAGTCAACCACTGCCTACTGCTACAGATTCTTTCTTCCCGTGGCATCAAAGACCATGCCCTGTCCTGGATTGCCTCATACCTTTCTGACCACACATTCAGTGTTTCCCACTCCCACACTACCTCCTCATCTCGCCCTCTCTCTGTTGGAGTCCCCCAAGGCTTTGTCCTGGGCCCCTACTTTTTTCCATCTATACTCTTGGCCTAGGACAACTCATAAAGTCCCATGGCTTCCATTACCACCTGTATGCAGACGACACTCAGATCTACCTCTCTGGCCCAGATGTCACCTCTCTGCTGTCCAGAATCCCGGAGTGTCTATCAGCCATATCCTCCTTTTTCACCTCTGACTTCCTAAAACTCAATGTAGACAAAACTGAACTCTTTATCTTTCCTCCATCTCATGTATCTTCCCTACCCGATCTATCTATTAGGGTAAACAGCATCACGCTCTCTCCCGCACCTGAAATCCGCTGCCTCGGAGTAACTCTCGACTCTTGACCCTGTCCTTCAAACCACATGTCCAAACTCTTGCCACCTCCTGTCGCCTCCAACTCAAAAATATTTCCAGAATCCGTCCCTTCCTCAGCCCTCAATCTACTAAAACTCTTGTACATGCCCTCATTATCTCCCGCCTTGACTACTGAAACACTCTCCTCTGTGGCCGCCCTGCTAACTCTATTGCACCATTCCAGTCTGTCCACAACTCTGCTGCCCGACTAATCCATCTCTCTCCTCGCTACTCCCCTGTCTCTCCCCTCTGCAAATCCCTCCACTGGCTCCCAATTCACCAACGAATCCAGTTCAAACTGCTAACACTGACCTACAAAGCCATCCACAACCTATCCCCTCCCTATATCTATGAACTAATCTCACAACATCTTCCCTCACGTAATATTCGATCCTCCCAAGACCTCCTACTCTCCTCCACACTTATTCGTTCCTCACACAACCGCCTCCAAGATTTCTCCCAAATATCCCCTATCCTCTGGAATTCCATGCCTCAACACGTCCGATTAACCACCACCCTTGGATCCTTCAAACGGAACCTGAAAACTGATCTCTTCAGGAAAGCTTACAGCCTGCAATAACCATTCTGCCGCCTCACCACCGCCCGAGCCACCGCCTCAAAACCACCAGAGCTGCTGCACCCCCGACCTTCTGTCTCTTCCCCACTATCCCATAGAATGTAAGTCCGCAAGGACAGGGTCCTCTCTCCTCTGCACCAGTCTGTCATTGCAAATTTGTTTACTGTTAACGATATCTATAACTTTGTATGTAACCTCCCCTTCTCATGGACAGCACCATGGAATTAATGGCACTATATAAATAAATATTAATAATAATAATACTGTCCAAGCTGGCCAGGGCTTTGTCCTAACTTAGGCTAGGGTCACACTAGAATATATTCTCTCGTCCAATAGAATTTGGCCATTTATACAGATCACATTCTGATCAAATGCTGATCAGAGTGTGATCGTAGTGTCATGAGACTAATTGACTTGCATAACCGAGTGCAATCCAAATATCAATTCAAACTTGGGCTTGCAGAAATTTTTGGCACATCTACCAGGTGCACTGCCACATAGAATAACATTGGTACAAGCACAATCCAAGGTTTTGTTGGATTGCTCTCAGCCAGAAAATATATGGCCATGTAACGTACACAAGCCCTTAGGGCTCATACTCATTTGCGAGAAAAAAAACGGACCAAAAAAACGGACAAAAACTAAGCGATTGTCATGTGAGTTAAATACGATTTTTAATCGCAACATACGTATGACATCCATATTACATCCGTATACAATGCGTTTTTTACGGAGATAGAAGGCACAATCAATCAGAATTCATTTGTGCTAGCCCTATATAAAGGCATTTAGCTACATATGTGATTGATTGCTGTTATTTTTTTGTGGGTGTCTTTTTGGATTGCAACCAAGCAAGCATGGAAGCTACTAATCTCTGTCTTGATCCTACTGAGGAGCTCCTCTTCAACTGGGTGTTATCCCGGGAGTATGTTGTGGGATATTCCCCTGTTGTTGCTCCGAGGAGGCAACATCGATTTTGGGTGCATCTGCTCCTCACCCAGCCTCCTAAAAAGGGCATTTTGCACCACTGTATGGAGATCTATGGATGCATCGTGACAAATTTTTTGCATACACGAGGATGTCACTTGAGGCATTTGACATTTTCCTGGCAGAACTTCGTCCAGCCATCACTTTCCTAACGACTAGTTTGGGCAGGTGCATATCAGTGGAAGAACAGCTTCTGTTAACCTTGAGGTATTTATTTTTCCCAAATCAGATACAGTATTTAAAATTTATATGAATGTAGATATTGAACAGAGCCAAATAACATATTTATTTATTTCCTACTTTAAAAATGTATGTGATAATTGTGCTCTCAAATTAAATTATAATGTTTGCCATTCCTTTACATCAGGTGTGGCCAATTTAATTTACCAAGAGACCATATGAGACCCCATGACTGTTGTTGAGGGTAAAAACAATATGCTGAAATTAATTTTATTCTATATTAAGATCAATATTTTTTTAAGGATATTCATTTTCACATTTAATATTGTGCTTAATTAAGTATGCTGACATCCCGCGATATCTTTTTAAACAGTGTCCAGCCCTCACTATATATACTGCATGAGGCCCACAGTCTACACATGTGCTGCATGTCACCCACATATCCTACACATGCCCACCCTTACATCCCATACATATCTGTAAAAATAACAGCACATAGTAGCCTCAGTCACGTTCCTTGTAGTTCTGCTCCTGTCTTGGTATGTCTGGTGTGCTGATTCTCCACAGTACACAGCTGATGCTATGAAAAAACATAATCATAACAGCTGTTTCACATGCTGATTGTTGTAGGAAGTGGATAGAGGCCCCTCCTCAACCAATGCGGTCAGTGCAGATGGATACAGCGAGCGTGTGGGCTTGTTGGGGGCTGCGGACCTCTAGTTTCCAGCCCCACGTTCTGATATACATCAATGTAAACCTTACCTTAATTTTTATATCTTTCCATTTGTAGATTTTTGGCAATGGGACAATCGTATGCTTCCCTCCATTTAGAGTTTGTTATTGGCATAACTACCATCTCCAATATAGTGAAGCACACATGTTCCCAAATATGGATTTGCATCAATGACAAAGTGATGCCGGAGCCCACACCTGAATATTGGGAACGCATTGCAAATGGGTTCTATAAGACTTACCAGTTTCCCAATTGTCTGGGTGCTCTAGATGGGAAGCACATCCAGGTCAAGAAGCCGCCGAACTCAGGGTCCTTATACTACAATTATAAAGGATATTTTTCTGTTGTCTTTTTGGCCTTATTAGACAGCATGTACAATTTTATAATTGTAGCTATAGGGGCCTATGGAAGAACTGGAGATTCTAGAATGCTCAATTCTTCCATTATGGGTCAGCGGCTGAAGGCCAATGAATTGGGTGTGCCACCCCCAAGGAGTCTTCTTTCTTCTGGTGGTCAAACCATTGCCTTATGTAGTAGTTGGTGATGAGGCATTTCAACTGACGCATTATGTAATGAGGCCTTATCCTCGACGGGGTCTTGACAGACGTGGATGCATATTTAACTACCGACTAACTCGTGCACTGCACCTTGTTGAATATGCCTTTGGGATTTTGACCGCTAAATGGAAGGTATTGCTCAGTGCCCTCCAGTTAAGTGAACAAAATGTTAACATAGTAATCAAGGCCTGTGTAATCTTGCATAATTTTACACGTCAACATGATTTCTCTGTGTCTGAGGATGGCGTTGTAGGATTAACAATCAATCATGGACACATTGCACAGGTTTTACCCAGAGGCAGACAACTTTCAGGCCTCAGAGTACGAAATATTTTTCCAAATTATTTTATATCACTTGAGGGAGCAATACCCTGGCAAGAAAATGTTGTCACATGATTTTTTCATTTTCTTGTGTACTGATTATGTGTATTAAAATAATCATACCATTTTTTTTCTAGTTTTTGCCCAACAATGTTTGTTTTGTTTTTTTTGGTTTAAATTAAATACATATTTTGATGAACAAACTTTAATTTTAATTATATGAACACACAAACAAAAATCAGCCTTCATTTTGGCCTAACTAAGAACTTGCCAAAGTTGGCAATGGTTTTGTTATTTAAACAATACCAAACATTACAAGTCCAAAAAAGAATGATGGGATGTGGAGGGTGAGGTTGTTGTTTGTGATGTTTGGCTTTCAGAGGGTTGTTGTGTGGTTGTAGGCAAAGGTACATTTTGTGCCTGGGTGAGGATATGATGTGGGTTGATAGGTACCTGACTGTGGCTATACGCCTCAGGTGGTCATGTGCCCAACCAGGAGCATTTCCAAATGCCAGGATACTCTTGGTCTGCGGTGGCCAAAAGGACCTTGCTGTTATGGTCCTTGCTGCAAAAATTCACCATAGACATAAACATCATAAAAGCTTGTTTGTGGCCCATGGTGGTAACGCTCACTAAAAAAAGTGATGGAGCAGATGATGGAGGCATTTGTGGGTAGCTATGTGTAGGCCTTGATGTGTGTTGTCCATGGAGCTGATGATGTTCATGGTAATGTGTTGGCTCTGTGTTTGTGATATGACCTCTGTCAATATGTGGACCAATGTTTGTAGTGTGGAGTGTCTGAGTCTGTTGATTAGTGGATGTTTGAGGATGTGCTGAGGCTGGTGATAATGGTAGTGGGGTTGAATCAGTGCTGCGTGAGATTTGCGAGAGAATTTGTGTTTGATACCTTCTTTGAATACATTCATATATGGCTTGTGGGTTATTTGGTCATATGGCAGAAGTTAGAAGCTGTAATATGGCAGTTTTAGTGGGAAGGCGGAATTGGGTCGGAATTTGGGGTAGGTGCTGTGCCAAACTTTGGCCAAGTCCTTCATCAGAGATTGTGTGTTGGATGTAGTCAAGCACGCGACTGTCAACCTGTCATCATATAGCTTGACTTTGGTGCTTTCTCCTTCTTCATAATCTCCACAAAATAGTAGCCGCTTGGGGGAGTTATCAAGGGCCAGGGTTGGGCTTCTCCTTCTTGCCTGCTCCTCTTGGTTAGTCTGATGTTGAGCTTGTGAAGCAGGAATCCTCCTCCGTGGAAGGTCCAGGATCATCCTCTGCTGTTACTGGTCCTTCATTTTGTGACTGTGCAGGCTCTGCCTCAGACACTGGCTTAGATTCCACTAAGTTCAATTTGGTTCTAGAAAGCAGACACATAATTTAATATTTTTAGTATGGTCCAAAGGATTTTTTAATTATACACTTTTAAAAACACAAATTTACTTATGGTCTTACATCCATGACTGGAGCCAAAAAATTTAGCCAGCTCATATATATGGTCTTTTTTTGGAAGCTTCAGACCCACTTTTCTGGCAATTCTGCCACTCCCTCCTGTATTGATCCCGACAGCTTCGCCATCTGCGTTGAACATCATTCACTTTAATTTAAAAAAAAATGCATATTAAAACTTAAAATGCATTAAAAAAAAAGTGCGAGAACTAGGCCATACAAGAAAATGCAAAACAACATATATATATTTTTTTTAAATCACAATGTGATGCGTCCCTTAACCCCTTCATGACCTAGCCTATTTTGACCTTAATGACCTGGCCATTTTTTGCTATTCTAACCAGTGTCCCTTTCTGAGGTAATAACTCACAAATGCTTCAACGGATCCTAGCTATTCTGAGACTGTTTTTTCATGACATATTGGGTTTCATATGAGTGGTAAATTTAGATCAATAATTTTTGCGTTTATTTGTGAAAAAATCGGAAATTTGGTGAAAATTTTGAATATGTTGCAATTTTCACATTTTGAATTTTTATTCTGTTAAACCAGAGAGTTATGTGACGCAAAGAGTTAATAAATAACATTTCCACATGTCTACTTTACATCAGCACAATTTTGGAAACAACATTTTTTTTTTTTAGGAAGTTATAAGGGTTAAAAGTTGACCAGCAATTTCTCATTTTTACAACAAAATTTACAAAACCATTTTTTTCAGGGACCACCTCACATTTGAAGTCAGTTTGAGGGGTCTATATGGCTGAAAATACCCAAAACAGACAGCATTCTAAAAACTGCACCCTTCAAGCTGATCAAAACCACATTCAAGAAGTTTATTAACCCTTCAGGTGTTTCACAGCAGCAGAAGCAACATGGAAGGAAAAAATGAACATTTAACTTTTTAGTCACAAAAATGATCTTTTAGCAACAATTTTTTTATTTTCCCAAGCGTAAAAAGAGAAAGTGGACTCCAAAAGTTGTTGTCCAATTTGTCCTGAGTACATTGAAGCCCCATATGTGGGGGAAGCCACTGTTCAGGCGCACGGCAGGACTCGGAAGGGAAGGAGTGCCATTTGACTTTTTCAATGGAAAATTAGCTCCAATAGTTAGCAGACACCATGTCGTGTTTGGAGAGCCCCTGTGTACCTAAACTTTGGAGCTCCCCCACAAATGACCCCATTTTGGAAACTAGACCCCCTAAGGAACTTATCTAGATGCATAGTGAGCACTTTAAACCCCTAGGTGCTTCACAAATTGATCTGTTAAAATGGAAAACTACTTTTTTTTCACAAAAATTTTCTTTTAGGGCTTATATTCACTTGCGATGAAATCGGACAAATTCAATCCGATAAAAAAATTAGATTAAATTCGTACCAATGTTAATCTATGATGGTGTCTTCATCAGCATTTTTTATCAGCTCGGATCGGATCATGATCGGGCTGGAAATAAAATAGCATGCTTCGATTGTAATCGCAAATTGGATCGCATCCTGCATTAGAAGTAAATGGGTGCAATAAAAAAATCAGACAGCACTCGGACATGTTAGAATACAAAAGATATAATACATGTATACACATAGAATAGGTGTATATATATATATATATGTCAGTGACCCACACACATATATATATTTATATTTCATAGAGAGATATGTTGTGAGTTCATTTTCCCCTACACCGTCGATGTCTGATGAACTCCCTCTTCTGGTGAAGGAAGGTAGTGAGGCTGAGTACCAAACACCTGATCTGGTAGATGATGACTGGGTAACAGGAAATTCTGACTGGATATAAGGCAGCCGACGCCCTTCTGAGTCGCTGGTGATTTCTCTGCTGGATTCTTGGAGACCAGTCTGATTCCTGCTTCCCAAAGATAAGTTTTTGCTCTGCTTTTGAACTTATTAGTTTTGTTTTGTTTACCTTGTTTTTTGGAGTTCAGCCATCCCCGGTCGGGGGTGTGCTGAGTTCCATTTTTTTCTCTGATCAGTTTGTCTCTTTGCTCTGTCTTCAGAGTTTACCTGAGTGCTGATATAGTCTTTTTGAAGTCCTAGCGACTTCAGGGCCTGTTTTTCCTATCAGACGGTTGGGACATTTTTTGGTAGGGTTTTTTTTACGGATTGCAGACAGCAGCTTTTCTATCCTGTCCTTTTTAGTTAGCTTGGGCCCCATCTTTTGCTCAACCTATCTTTCTGTGTTAGTGTTTTCATCTTGCTTCACCGTCAATATATGTTGGGGGCTGCCTATTGCTTTGGGGTCTGCTCTGGGGCAGTTTAGATTTCCCCTTTCTTTCTTTAGGCCTATTTAGTTCTCGGGCTGTGATCGAGGGGTCTAGGGCATCGTAGGAACCCCCCACGGCTACTGTTAGTTGTTGTGGATAGGATCAGGGGTCTGCAATCCGATAGCTAACAACCTCTCCGGTTTTCTGGACTTAGCTTGTATTTTTGTTTTTTTCCTCCTTCGGTGACTCATTCATAACAGAATCACCAGCCATACCGCAGATTCTAGGGTACTCAATAGCAGGAAAGAATTGTAAAAAAAAAAAGGGTGTCAGAATTTTTTTTTGTATATATTTTTTCCTCTATTTCTCTGAGGCTGTAGGAGGAATTTTTTCTCAATGGAGATTAAGCAATTGTCTGATCATGTGGAGCAGCTCACTGCTGAAGTGTAGGGAATTTCCGCCTATCTTGTTCATTCACATGCTGCTGGACCAAAGATCCCTACTCCTGATGTGTTTTTTGGGGATCCGTCTAAATTTTTGAATTTTAAGAATAATTGTAAATTATTTTTTGCCTTGAAGCCTAACTCATCGGGGAGCTTCGCGCAGCAGGTTAAAATTGTCATCTCTTTGCTGCGCGGCGATCCCCAGGATTGGCCGTTTTCTTTGAAACCTGATGATCCTATTCTGACTGATGTGAATGCATTTTTTCAGGCCTTGGGGTTGTTGTATGATGAACCTAACGCTATTGATCAGGCTGAAAAGGCCCTGTTGGCATTGAGCCAGGGTCAGGATTCTGCAGAGTTGTACTGTCAAAAATTCCGAAAGTGGGAGGTCCTTACTACCTGGAATGATGGTGCCTTGGCAGCTCTCGTTCGGAAGGGTTTGTCAGAAACCATAAAAGATACTATGGTGGGATTTCCTGTTCCCTCTGGTCTTGACGATTCTATGTCATTAGCCATTCAGGTTGATCGGCGTTTGCGTGAACGCAAAACCACACGAGAGGTGTTGCCACCTGTTGAACAAATGTCTGAACCTATGCATTGTGATAGAGTTTTGTCTAGGGCGCAACGTCAGGAGTTCAGAAGGCGTAATAAGCTGTGTTTCTTCTGTGGTGATGCCTCGCATATTATTTCTGTCTGCCCTAAAGGAGAGAAACGTTTTGCACACACATTTGCTGTGGGTGGTGTTCAACCTAAGTTTCTTCTGGCTATTACTCTGATCTGCTCCCTGTCCACATTTTCCGCTAAGGCTTTTGTGGATTCGGGAGTAGCTCTGAACCTGATGGACTTGGATTTTGCTAAACATTGTGGGTTTCCTATGACACCTCTGCGGATGCCTATCCCTTTGAGGGGTATTGATGCTACTCCTTTGGCGAAGAATAAACCTCAGTTTTGGACCCAGGTGGTAATGCGGGTCACCCCAGACCATCAAGAAAATTGCAGATTTTTGGTGTTGCATAATTTGCATGATAACATCGTTCTGGGGTTCCCCTGGTTGCAAATCCATAATCCAGTTTTGGATTGGAAATCTGTGTCTGTGGTGAGTTGGGGTTGTCGGTGTGCCCTTAGTGATGCTCCTGTTTTCTCCACCTCTCCCCAGTCGCATTATGTTCCTGACAATTTGGCTGATTATTATGATGTATTTAGTGAGAATGAGTCTGCGTCTTTGTCTCCTCATAGGAGTTATGACTGTGCAATTGAGCTGAGCCCTGGGTGTAAATTTCCCAAGGGTCGACTTTTCAATTTATCTGTACCCGAACACGAGGCTATGCGATCCTATATTAAGGAGTCATTGGAGAAGGGTCATATTAGACCATCCTCTTCACCCTTAGGTGCTGGGGTTTTTTTTCGTGGCTAAGAAAGATGCGTCATTAAGGCCTTGTATTGACTATCATTCCCTCAACAAAATTACTGTTAAATATCAGTATCCGTTACCCCTGATTTCTGATCTATTCTCCAGAGTTAAAGGTGCTTGCTG
Organism: Dendrobates tinctorius; assembly: GCF_039654945.1. Lineage (NCBI taxonomy): Eukaryota > Metazoa > Chordata > Amphibia > Anura > Dendrobatidae > Dendrobates > Dendrobates tinctorius. The sequence goes on from NW_027361675.1 coordinate 33,791,757, forward strand.
GTTTACAAAGCTTGACCTCAGGGGGGCGTATAATCTTATTCGCATTAAGCATGGGGATGAATGGAAGACGGCGTTTAATACTCTGGAGGGACATTTTGAGTACCTGGTGATGCCTTTTGGGCTCACTAATGCCCCTTCTGTCTTCCAGTGCTTCATGAATGATATTTTCCGAGACTTGGTGGATAAATTTTTGATCATCTATCTGGATGATATTTTGATCTTTTCCAAGGATTGGGACTCTCATGTGGAACATGTTCGGACTGTGTTCCGGATTTTGAGGGAGAATTCCCTGTATGTCAAGGGATCAAAATGCCTTTTTGGTGTACATAGGATTTCATTTTTGGGATTTATTTTGTCTCCGTCAACTATTGAAATGGACCCGGCCAAGGTACAGGCCATTTATGATTGGGTTCAGCCCACTTCTTTGAAGGCCCTCCAGAAATTTTTGGGTTTTGCTAATTTTTATCGTAAATTTATAGCTAATTTTTCTGGTATTGCCAAACCATTGACTGATTTGACTAAGAAGGGTGCTGATGTGCTGAATTGGTCTCCGGAGGCTGTTTCTTCCTTTCAGGAGCTGAAGCGAAGGTTCACTTCTGCTCCGGTTTTGCGGCAACCTGATGTCTCACTCCCGTTTCAGGTAGAGGTGGACGCTTCTGAGATTGGTGCAGGAGCTGTTTTGTCCCAAAAAGATCCTTTAACATCTAAAATGAATCCCTGTGCTTTCTTTTCCCGAAAGTTCTCCCCATCCGAATGTAACTATGATGTGGGGAATCGGGAACTGTTAGCCAAGAAATGGGCATTTAAAGAGTGGAGACATTGGTTGGAGGGAGCTAAACATCAAGTCGTGGTCCTTACTGACCACAAGAATTTTATTTACCTGGAGTCGGCCAAACGCTTGAATCCTAGACAGGCTAGGTGGGCCTTGTTTTTCACACGTTTTGATTTTGTGGTATCTTTTCTTCCGGGCAATAAGAATGTCAAGGCAGACGCCCTCTCTAGGAGTTTTTTGCTGATTCTCCTGTTGTGACCAAACCTGCTACCATCTTAGGTGAGGGGGTAGTTCTTTCTGCCATCTCGCCCGATTTGAGACATGCTCTGGAAGAGTTTCAGGAGGACAAACCTGAGCGTTGTCCCATTGGAAAATTGTATGTTCCTGACCAGTGGAGGAAGAGAGTGATGTCTGAAGTTCATTGCTCTGCATTGGCTGGTCATCCAGGTATTTTTGGTACTAGAGATTTGGTGAGTCGGTCTTTTTGGTGGCCCGCCTTGTCTCGTGATGTCAGGAATTTTGTGCAGTCCTGTGGGACTTGCTCTCGGTCTAAACCTTGTTCTCGCTCTAGTGGGTTGTTGATGCCTTTGCCGTGCCCAGGAGGCCATGGACCCATATTTCAATGGATTTTATCTCTGATATGCCTGTCTCTCAGAGAATGACTGTTATTTGGGTGATTTGTGATAGATTCTCTAAGATGGTCCATCTTGTACCACTCCCTAAGTTGCCATCTTCCTCAGAGTTGGTGCCCTTGTTTTTGCAACAGGTGGTTCGCTTGCACGGGATTCCTGAGAACATTGTATCTGACAGAGGTGTTCAGTTTGTGTCTAGATTTTGGAGGACTTTCTGTTCCAAGCTGGGAATTCAGTTGTCCTTCTCCTCTGCGTTTCACCCTCAGACCAATGGGCAGACGGAGAGAACAAACCAGACTTTGGAGTCGTATTTGAGATGTTTTATTTCTGCTGATCAGGATGATTAGGTTTCATTTTTGCCCTTGGCCGAATTTGCTTTAAATAATAGAGCTAGTTCTGCCACTTTGATGTCACCTTTTTTTTGTAACCTTGGGTTTCATCCTCGATTTTCTTCAGGGCAGGTGGAGCCTTCTGCCTGCCCAGGTGTTGACACTGTGGTGGAGAGAATGCACCAGATCTGGGACCAAGTGGTGGATAAGTTGTCTCTCTCCCAGGAAAATGCCCAGCGGTTTTCCAACCGGCATAGGACCATTGGTCCCCAGTTTAAGGTGGGTGATATGGTTTGGTTGTCATCAAAGAATATCGCTATGAAGGTGGCTTCTCCAAAGTTTAAACCTAGATTTATTGGACCTTACAAGATTTTGGAGATTCTTAATCCAGTCTCTTTTCGATTGGCTCTTCCTGTTACATTTAAGATCCATAACGTATTTCATAAGTCTCTGTTAAAGAGGTTTGTTGAGCCAGTAGTTCCTGTGGTGGCACCTCCTGACCCGGTATTGGTTGAAGGTAATGTGGAATATGAGGTTGAGAAGATACTGGATTCTCGCCTGGCTAGACGGAGACTCCAGTATTTGGTTAAATGGAAGGGTTATGGCCAGGAGGATAATTCTTGGGTCCCTGCATCCGATATTCATGCAGAAAGATTGGTTCATGCCTTTCATCGGGCCCATCCTGATCGCCCTAGTGGCGTGGATGAGGGTTCGGTGACCCCTCCTCAAGGGGGAGGTACTGTTGTGAGTTCATTTTCCCCTTCACCGTCGATGTCTGATGAACTCCCTCTTCTGGTGAAGGAAGGTAGTGAGGCTGATTACCAAACCCCTGATCTGGTAGATGATGACTGGGTAACAGGAAATTCTGACTGGATATAAGGCAGCCGAAGCCCTTCTGAGTCGCTGGTGATTTCTCTGCTGGATTCTTGGAGACCAGTCTGATTCCTGCTTCCCAAAGATAAGTTTTTGCTCTGCTTTTGAACTTATTAGTTTTGTTTTGTTTACCTTGTTTTTTGGAGTTCAGCCATCCCCAGTCGGGGGTGTGCTGAGTTCCATTTTTGTCTCTGATCAGTTTGTCTCTTTGCTCTGTCTTCAGAATTTACCTGAGTGCTGATATAGTCTTTTTGAAGTCCTAGCGACTTCAGGGCCTGTTTTTCTATCAGACGGTTGGGACATTTTTTGGTAGGGTTTTTTACAGATTGCAGACAGCAGCTTTTCTATCCTGTCCTTTTTAGTTAGCTTGGGCCCCATCTTTTGCTCAACCTATCTTTCTGTGTTAGTGTTTTCATCTTGCTTCACCGTCATTATATGTTGGGGGCTGCCTATTGCTTTGGGGTCTGCTCTGGGGCAGTTTAGATTTCCCCTTTCTTTCTTTAGGCCTATTTAGTTCTCGGGCTGTGATCGAGGGGTCTAGGGCATCGTAGGAACCCCCCACGGCTACTGTTAGTTGTTGTGGATAGGATCAGGGGTCTGCAATCCGATAGCTACCAACCTCTCCGGTTTTCTGGACTTAGCTTGTATTTTTGTTTTTTCCTCCTTCGATGACTCATTCATAACAGAGATACATAGTAGAATAGGTGATAATTCATTTGTAGGCTTTTGTAAAATCACACTGACAGCTCACAAAACACTAGATATATACATATAGAAAACATACATATATATACACATGTCAGTGACACACACACTTATATATATATATCTAATATATATATAATATATATATATCTAATATATATATAATATATATATATATATATACAAAATATATATATATTATATATATGATATACAGCTGTGGCCAAAAGTATTGACACCCCTGCAATTCTGTCAGATAATACTCCGTTTCTTCCTGAAAATGATTGCAAACACAAATTATTTGGTATTATTATCTTCATTTAATTTGTCTTAAATGAAAAAACACAAAAGAGAATGAAGCAAAAAACAAAACATTGATCATTTCACACAAAACTCCAAAAATGGGCCAGACAAAAGTATTGGCACCCTCAGCCTAATACTTGGTTGCACAACCTTTAGCCAAAATAACTGCGACCAACCACTTCCGGTAACCATCAATGAGTTTCTTACAATGCTCTGCTGGAATTTTAGACCATTCTTCTTTGGCAAGCTGCTCCAGGTCCCTGATATTTGAAGGGTGCCTTCTCCAAACTGCCATTTTTAGATCTCTCCGCAAGTGTTCTATGGGATTGGGATTCAGGTCTGGACTCATTGCTGGCCACCTTAGAAGTCTCCAGCTCTTTCTCTCAAACCATTTTCTAGTGCTTTTTGAAGTGTGTTTTGGGTCATTGTCCTGCTGGAAGACCCATGACCTCTGAGGGAGACCCAGCTTTCTCACACTGGGCCCTACATTATGCTGTAAAATTTGTTGGTAGTCTTCAGACTTCAAAATGCCATGCACACGGTAAAGCAGTCCAGTGCCAGAGGCAGCAAAGCAACCCCAAAACATCAGGAAACCTCCACCATGTTTGACTGTAGGGACCATGTTCTTTTCTTTGAAAGCCTCTTTTTTTCTCCTGCAAACTCTATGTTGATGCCTTTGCCCAAAAAGCTCTACTTTTGTCTCATCTGACCAGAGAACATTCTTCCAAAACGTTTTAGACTTTTTCAGGTAAGTTTTGGCAAACTCCAGCCTGGCTTTTTTATGTCTCGGGGTAAGAAGTAGGGTCTTCCTGGGTCTCCTACCATACAGTCCCTTTTCATTCAGACGCCGATGGATAGTATGGGTTGACACTGTTGTACCCTTGGACTACAGGGCAGCTTGAACTTGTTTGGATGTAAGTCGAGGTTCTTTATCCAACATCCGCACAATCTTGGGTTGAAATCTCTTGTCAATTTTTCTTTTCCGTCCACATCTAGGGAGGTTAGCCACAGTGCCATGGGCTTTAAACATCTTGATGACACTGCGCACGGTAGACACAGGAACATTCAGGTCTTTGGAGATGGAATTGTAGCCTTGAGATTGCTCATGATTCCTCACAATTTGGTTTCTCAAGTCCTCAGACAGTTCTTTGGTCTTCTTTCTTTTCTCCATGCTCAATGTGGTACACACAAGGACACAGGACAGAGGTTGAGTCAACTTTAATCCATGTCAACTGGCTGCAAGTGTGATTTAGTTATTGCCAACACCTGTTAGGTGCCACTGGTAAGTTACAGGTGATGTTAATTACACAAACTATAGAAGCATCACATGATTTTTCAAAGAGTGCCAATACTTTTGACCACCCTCTTTTTTATGTTTGGTGTGGAATTATATCCAATTGAAAAAATTGATCTCACGTTTGTCAAAATTTAAAGAGAAGGTTAGTTCAGGCCAAACTTGGTTAATTTCTGCAAAGAATTGTTGTAAACTATCACTGGAACCTTGCCAAAAGCAAAAAACGTCGTCAATATAGCGACGCCATAATAGGCAATGGGACTGATATAATATATTAGGATAAATGTAATCTAATTCTAATTTTTTAGACACCAAAGTTTTACAGGATGACGAGGGAAATTTGACATTAGACCTCTATGTGAAAGACACGGATCGCAATAATTTATTGCTTTATCAAAGTTGCCATCCGAAAGCTATTAAAAAATCGGTTCCACTCTCCCAGTTTGAGAGAGTACGTAGGATAGTCAGTGATCCTGTAGTCCGTACACAAAGAATGAACGAGGTGGAAGACAAATTTATAGAGAGAGGTTATCCTCGACAACTACTCCGACAATGTCGATATAAAAAACACACATTTCTAAAAAACTTTCCACTTCGCGGAGAGTCCCTTTTATTCATACATTTCATCCTTTGATGTATAAAATACATGATAAAATACGTAAACATTGGCATATTTTGCGGGATAGTTTCCCAAATATTGAAGAATTTCAAGTTCCATTTCTTCCTTGCTTTCGTCGACCGAGTAACTTGAGGAATAAAATTATTAGGGCTGATTGGTTCCACTCTTATAGTTCCTAGACAAACTTTCCTTCAAACTCAACGAAGGGGTACGTTCCCATGCCTTCAATGCGCTCAATGCGCAAACGTTCTTAAAGGTCCAAAAGTTTCCCATCCACTCACAGGCTTGGATATCCCGATTCAGGGTTTCCACACCTGTGAGTCCAAATCTGTTATATATGCCATCAAATGCCCTTGTGGCAAAGTCTATGTAGGGGAGACTACCCAAGCAATTAAAGATCGGATATCACACCATAAATCGGATATACGTTGTAAACGAAATCACCTTCCGATACCATATCATTTTAATACTATAGGACATACAGTAGCACAGTTACGTTTTTTGGTGTTGGAGCAAGTTAATATTAACAGAAGAGGTGGGGACCTTGTAAAAAAGCTTCAACTAAGAGAAGCATATTGGATTCATTACTTACAGAGTCTTGAACCTATGGGATTAAATAGAGACTATGATGTCACAGGTCTATTCTGAATTGACTTTGACTTTGGAGATTTATGTGTAACAATTTTGTGTGCTTATGATTATTTGTAATTATTTGTTATAATTTGGTCTGCAATCATTGTAATATGTTGTTTTATTAATTGGCGGTATTTGCCGCTTGTAAGGTAATTATTTTTGGCTCTTATTGTTTTATTTTTAGACAGATCAAAATAACATTTCTTTATAATATGTTATATTTAATGTGATCCTTTTTGATATTTCCTAGGTCTCGTCTTGATATTCTTTGTTTCTATGTTTACACATTTTCCAGCGATGAGTCATCTTTCATTGAGATTCCTGGACTGCCTCCTGCACTACCTTCTTCCTGTTTGCGTTTCACCAGTGTATTCCACTGAACACTTCCTTTCAGAGAGGTCCCGGTCACGCACTTCCGGTTTGTCCTTCGGCGCTTTCATACAGCGTCTCACTAACATGGCGCACGAGACTTCCAGTATCGCACTTCCGGGTATACCGCTATTTAAGAGGGTCACTGACACCATTACTGCAGGGCGCATTTCTCACCAGCTTATACCGCTACCACACAGCGCTCCGTTCTCATGGTTTTCTTCATATGATTCTTCACTGGTAAGACGCTTTTTGGGCCGTTTTTTTCTTGTGATCTGTCACTTATATTGGATGATATTCTCACAGGCGGTCTTCATTATTTCTAGATGCTCCAGTTCATTATGTTTTTGGAGCTCATTCACATTTGCATAAACTGGTAAGCGAGGTCATTTCTTTGATACTGCAGTTTGATAACCAGTTCCAAATGGAGTTTCTATTACTATGTGTTTATGTAAATTTTGAATATTCTAATATGCATTGAATCTCTATAAGGGTCTATGTTAACATTATGTGGTGGATCTATTTTTCATTTGTTTATTTATTAGTACACCTTTTCATGATATTCACATATACAGCCATAATTGTGTATTCTCTCTTTTTTATACACACATATACATGTTTTTGTTCTTGTATACTCTTTGGATATAGGTCATGTCTTGACTTTATTATTCTATTTTGTTTGCTTATTCCAGTCTGGTGAAGGTCGCTGAACAGACCGAAACGTTATATTTTGGATTGTGAAAAATAAATAATAAAAAAAAATTTTTTGCTGCAGTAAGCATTTGAGTGCCAGATTATTTTTCATATTCTTCACGGTCTCAAACTGCTTCTGGAATACTCCAACATTCTTAAGTAGAAAAAACATTTCTTAACCTCATAATCAAGAAGTAGTAACAAGTGTGGATAACATCCTTCAATGTTAACTCTATAGCTTCCGGAAACAAGTAGGGAAAAAAAGCATCAGTGTGAACAGTACCTGCGCTAACAAAGTTATCTGACCAGGATAAAGAAATAATTAAAAGCACACATTATTACATTAATACAACGGTGTTATATAATGAAAACATTAAGACTGAGATATAATAGCACTACGTGGAAAAACATGATATCAGAAATACTCAGAAATATTCAGACTTTTAATATTCTTTCATATATTAATTGTAATACCGCCAATGTTATCTACTTAATTAATTGTGAAATTTGCAACAAACAGTATGTAGGTTGCACTATGAATACTTTAAAAGAAAGGATCAGAAAACATCTTTCTGATGCAGTTAATTTGCCACCAGCAGGAGCCTCTGTAGTTTCCCAACATTTTTCACAAATACATGGGGGTGATGTCAAGGGTTTTTCTTTTAAAGGCATTGAACAGGTTAAAAAAACAGAAAGAGGGGGGAATTATCACAAAAAAATTCTTGCAAGAGAAAGCAAATGGATGTTTCTTTTAGATACAAGGTTACCACATGGATTCAATAATAGAATGGATCTAGCAATACATTATAAATAATTTCTGATATCATGTTTTTCCAAGTAGTGCTATTATATCTCAGTCATAATGTTTTCATTATATAACACCGTTGTATTAATGTAATAATGTGTGTTTTTAATTATATTTCTTTATCCTGGTCAGATAACTTTGTTAGCGCAGATACTGTTCACACTGATGCTTTTTTTTCTCTACTTGTTTCCGGAAGCTATTGAGTTAACATTGAAGGATGTTATCCACACCTGTTACTACTTCTTGATTATGAGGTTAAGAAATGTTTTTTCTACTTAAGAATGTTGGAGTATTCCAGAAGCAGTTTGAGACCGTGAAGAAGGCGGCAGTTGTTATCGCCGAAACGCGTAGTCTGTTCAGCATTATGTCTGCATCTTGTTACTGAACTCTGGATTTTTTAAATTATCTGCAATAAAAATTCTTGGATTTTATTATACCACCCGAAGTTTCCGCTTGCTGGACTTTTCTGCCTTGATTTCTATATATATCATATATATAATATAAACATACTATATATATATATATATATATATATATACTAGCTGAAGAGCCCGGCGCTGCCCGGGCATAATAACTAACTGTGGTTAGTTATAGCAAATTATAATTATCCTCCATCCCATAGTCCCGTGCCCATATACCCATCATACATATCCACGATCCCATAGGCCCGTGCCCAAATACCCACCATACATATCCTCCAACCCATAGACAAGTGCCCATATACCCATCATTCATCCTCCATCCCTTAGTCCCATGCCCATATTCCCATCACACATCCTCCATCCCATAGTCCCATGCCCATATACCCATCATACATATTCGCCATCCCATAGTCGAGTGTCCATATACCCATCATACATCCTTCATCTCATAGTCCCTTGCCCATATACCCATCATACATATCCTCCATCCCATAGTCCCGTGTCCATATACCCGTCATACATATCCTCCATCCCATAGTCCAGTGCCCATATACCCATCACACATCCTCCATCCCATACTCCCGTGCCCTTATACTCATCATACATATCCTCCATCCCATAGTCCAGTGCCCATATACCCATCACACATCCTCCATCCCATAGTCAACCATTATGACATCATAATGAGCGGCGGGGCTTGCAACCTATGATGACATCAGCATCGCCATGGCAACCATTATGACATCATAATGAGGGGCGGGGCTTGATACACACTCTTTTTCCCCATTATGTAGATAGGGGCAAAATTGTTTGGTGAATTGGAACACGCGGGGTTAAAATTTCACCTCACAACATAGCTTAGGACACTCTCGGGGTCCAGACGTGTGACTGTGCCAAATTTTGTGGCTGTAGCTGCGACAGTGCGAATGCCAATCCCGGACATACACACACACACACACATACATACATACATACATAAATACAGTGCCTACAAGTAGTATTCAACCCCCTGAAGATTTAGCTGGTTTGATAAGATGCAAATAAGTTAGAGCCTTCAAACTTCACACAAGAGCAGGATTTATTAACAGATGCATAAATCTTACAAACCAAAAAGTTATGTTGCTCAGTTAAATTTTAATACATTTTAAACATACAAGTGTGGGTCAATTATTATTCAACCCCTAGGTTTAATATTTTGTGGAATAACCCTTGTTTGCAATTACAGCTAATAATCGTCTTTTATAAGACCTGATCAGGCCGGCACAGGTCTCTGGAGTTATCTTGGCCCACTCCTCCATGCAGATCTTCTCCAAGTTATCTAGGTTCTTTGGGTGTCTCATGTGGACTTTAATCTTGAGCTCCTTCCACAAGTTTTCAATTGGGTTAAGGTCAGGAGACTGACTAGGCCACTCCAACACCTTGATTTTTTGCATCTTGAACCAGGCCTTGGTTTTCTTGGCTGTGTGCTTTGGGTCGTTGTCTTGTTGGAAGATGAAATGACGACCCATCTTAAGATCCTTGATGGCGGAGCAGAGGTTCTTGGCCAAAATCTCCAGGTAGGCCATGCTATCCATCTTCCCATGGATGCGGACCAGATGGCCAGGCCCCTTGGCTGAGAAACAGCCCCACAGCATGATGCTGCCACCACCATGCTTGACTGTAGGGATGGTATTCTTGGGGTCGTATGCAGTGCCATCCAGTCTCCAAACGTCACGTGTGTGGTTGGCACCAAAGATCTCGATCTTGGTCTCATCAAACCAGAGAACCTTGAACCAGTCTGTCTCAGAGTCCTCCAAGTGATCATGAGCAAACTGTAGACGAGCCTTGACATGACGCTTTGAAAGTAAAGGTACCTTACGGGCTCGTCTGGAACGGAGACCATTGCGGTGGAGTACGTTACTTATGGTATTGACTGAAACCAATGTCCCCACTGCCATGAGATCTTCCCGGAGCTCCTTCCTTGTTGTCCTTGGGTTAGCCTTGACTCTTCGGACAAGCCTGGCCTTGGCACGGGAGGAAACTTTCAAAGGCTGTCCAGGCCGTGGAAGGCTAACAGTAGTTCCATAAGCCTTCCACTTCCGGATGATGCTCCCAACAGTGGAGACAGGTAGGCCCAACTCCTTGGAAAGGGTTTTGTACCCCTTGCCAGCCTTGTGACCCTCCACGATCTTGTCTCTGATGGCCTTGGAATGCTCCTTTGTCTTTCCCATGTTGACCATGTATGAGTGCTGTTCACAAGTTTGGGGAGGGTCTTAAATAGTCAGAAAAGGCTGGAAAAAGAGATAATTAATCCAAACATGTGAAGCTCATTGTTCTTTGTGCCTGAAATACTTCTTAATACTTTAGGGGAACCAAACAGAATTCTGGTGGTTTGAGGGGTTGAATAATAAATAACCCTCTGAATAAACTTTTCACAATTTAAAAAAAATTAAAGAAATAACATTCTTTTTTGCTGCAGTGCATTTCACACTTCCAGGCTGATCTACAGTCCAAATGTCACAATGCCAAGTTAATTCCGAATGTGTAAACCTGCTAAATCTGCAGGGGGTTGAATACTACTTGTAGGCACTGTACATACACACACTTGAGCTTTATATATTAGATATATATATAATATATACTGTATATATACATGTTAGTGCCAAATACAATTAGTCTAGTGTTGGTTCTAAAGTATGGACATGTATTTAATTAATAAATGATTATTTCCCCCTATAATTTATAGACAGCAACACTATACTAATTGTATTTGTCACTGACATATATATACTGTATATATATCTATAATAATAAATGCCCTAAGCAGCTTCCGGTTGTAACAACTTCCGTCCAGTTGTAACCGGTGACGTCACCGGACACCTCTTTCCATGTTAACCCTCAACACACCACTCCTCCTCAACACACACACTCCTCAACACACACTCCTCTCACCTTTCACCATCTCCACTCACGTCCACTCACTCTTTCACTCCACATACGACCCCTTCTCTCACTCCGTCTCTCATACTCACGCCGTCATCGCCGCTGGTCCTCGATCCCCGACATCTTCTTCCGCCGGCGCCATCCTGGACCCAGACGTCCTCCACACCGGCGACATATTCTTGCGGCGACGCCATCTTGAGTATCGTGAAATCCCGCTATACTCAAGATGGCGTCGCCGCAAGAACATGTCGCCGGCGTGGAGGACGTCGGGATCCAAAATGGCGTCGGCAAAATCTCGCGAGATTTTGCCGACGCCATTTTGGATCCCGACGGCATCCACGCCAGCGACATGTTCTTGCGGCGACGCCATTTTGGATCGGCGAAATCCCACGATACTCAAGATGGCGTCGCCGCAAGAACATGTCGCCGGTGAGGACGACGTCGGGATCCAAAATGGCGTCGGCGAAAACTCACGAGATTTACCCGATGCCATTTTGGATCCCGACGTCGTCCACGCCGGCTACATGTTCTTTCGGCGACGCCATCTTGAGTATCGCGGGATTTCACGATACTCAAGATGGCGTCACTGCAAAAACATGTCGCCGGCATGGGCGATGTCTGGATCCAGGATGGCGCCGGCGGAAGAAGATGTTGGGGATCATGGAGCAGCGGCGATGATGGCGTGAGTATGAGAGATGGAGTGAGAGAAAGGGTCGTATGTGGAGTGAAAGAGGGGGGGACGTGAGTGGAGATGGTGAAAGGTGAGAGGAGTGTGTGTTGAGGAGGTGTGTGTTGAGGGTTAACATGGCAAGAGGACGATACTCAAGATGGCGTCGCTGCAAGAACATGACGCCGGCGTGGACGACGTCAGGATCCAAAATGGCGTCCGCAAAATCTCGCGAGATTTCGCTGACGCCATCTTGGATCCGCGGAATTGCGTCATTTACCTCACGCCGACTTGCTGTGCGGACGTGTTGGCTTGCTCCAATTTGCCTCTACCACCATAACTACTGCTGCCTTGCTCCTCTGCCTGTTCACTGCTGGTGTCTAATTGCAGGGCCAATTTGCCTCTACCACCATAACTACTGCTGCATTGCTCCTCTGCCTGTTCACGGCCAGTGTCTAATTACAGGGCCAATTTGCCTCTACCACCATAACTACTGCTGCCTTGCTCCTCTGCCTGTTCACTGACGGTGTCTAATTACAGGGCCAATTTGCCTCTACCACCATAACTACTGCTGCCTTGCTCCTCTGCCTGTTCACTGCCGGTGTCTAATTACAGGGCCAATCTGCCTCTACCACCATAACTACTGCCTTGCACCTCTGCCTGTTCACTGCCAGTGTCTAATTACAGGGCCAATCTGCCTCTACCACCATAACTACTGCTGCCTTGCTCCTCTGCCTGATCACTGCTGGTGTCTAATTACAGGGCCAATTTGCCTCTACCACTTCATAACTACTGCTGGGCAATTACAGGGCCAATTAGTATCTGTTTACACTACAATACTCCAGGACGCCTTCTTCACTGCCAGATAACTGCCAAATAGACTCCTTTACCTCTGCCAACATGAGTCATAACAAAAAGTATGCCAATGCCAGTGAAAGGAAAGCAGCTTTAGCACTACGACAAAAACAACGCCGTGCTAATGAGACTCCTGAGGAAAATCACCATCGCCTTGACAAGATTAAGGCTTATAAACGCCGTTGCCTCACACACAAATCCCCTAACTCTAAATCCATTAGATTGGCTGAAGAAGCCTCTGCACGCCGTCACCGCCGACAACAGACGGCTTCTTCCTCATCATTATTATTAGACTCACAACAGGATGCTTCCACATCAGCATGTGGAACAAGTTACTACCACACTTCATCTTATATGCCGTTCACTGACATAACTAATCAGCAATCTGTTTCTGCCCTATCAATACCACCATTAGTCAATACCGACGCACAGTATGGTAATGCCAGTGAAAGGAAAGCTGCTTTAGCACTACGTCAAAAACAACGCCGTGCTAATGAGACTCCTGAGGAAAAACAGCATCGACTTGACAAGATTAAGGCTTATAAACGCCGTCGTCTCACACACGAATCCCCTAACTCTAAATCCATTACATTGGCTGAAGAAGCCTCTGCACCCCATCACCGCCAACAACAGACGGCTTCTTCCTCATCATTAGTAGACTCACAGCAGGATGCTTCCACATCAGCATGTGGAACAAGTTACTACCACACTTCATCCTATATGCCATTCACTGACATAACTAATCAGCAATCTGTTTCTGCCCTATCAATACCACCATTAGTCAATACCGACGCACAGTTTCTTCACATACAAGCTGCAGTTAGCCCGCAGAAAGTGCAACCAAGACAAATATACGTTGGTCTCAAAACTAGGCGCACCGCATCGGTTGGCCATGCACTTCTACTACAACCTCACATTTTTACTAATGATGAAAATAGTATTACTGAACACAGCTGTGGTGACATGACCCATGTATGTGAGCATTGCCAAGCTTTGCATTTTGTAGCAGAGATACCTTCTGATAATAACTTTACGCTCTGCTGTCAGAAGGGTAAAGTCCATGTACCCATACTACAATATTGATGTCTTTACACGTTTGCTGAAAGGGCAAAGTGAATTTAGCAAAAATTTCATGGATAATATTCGAAGTATTAACAGTTCCTTTGCTTTTGCCTCCATGGGTGCAAATATTTCACCACCTCCTGGATATGGCCCATACTGTTTGCGCATACATGGCCAGATCTATCATAGAACTGGAACACTACATCCCTCAGATAACCAACAGCGCACATTTGCCCAACTTTACATTCTCGATACCGCAAACGAACAACGCTTACGATGTAAAGAAAATCAAAAATGTCATCCTACATTGATGAACATTATTGCCCTTCAAATCCAAACTATTAATCCTTTTGTGGAAGCTTATCAAATGTTACGTGATGTGGAAGAACAAGAAAAAATTAAATCTCTACACAACGGAACTGTCATGCCAAACATCACTATGGCTATTAAACAAGATCGTACTCAAGACCCTCGACACTACAATAATCCCACTGTCAGTGAAGTAGCAGTCGTGTTTCAAAATGACAATGGTGAGCCACCTTTCAATAGAGACATATTAATTCATTTAAAACCTGATCCCCACAACCCTTTAGCTCCAAAAACACAACAAATTAGCATTCTCCATAGTAATTTGGATGCCCTCCTCTATCCAATATTTTTCCCTTATGGAGACCAAGGATGGCATGATGGACTCAAACAGCAAGGCAAAAGTCCGAGGAGGATCACACAACTCCAATACTATTGCTATATGTTATCTGTCAGAAATTACTTTAATCCACTCCTCAATGGTGGTAAGCTAACACAGCAATATTTAGTAGATGCTTATGTCAAAATCGAAGCTAATCGCCTACATTACATCCGCAACCACCAAAAAGATTTAAAAGTGGAGGATTACTGCCTCCTTCAAGAACATCTACTCAAAAAATCGGTTCAAAAGGGCATCCCTATTGGAAAAACTGTCATTTTACCATCTTCTTTTGAAGGCAGTCCAAGAAACATGCAGCAGCGCTACCAGGATGCTATGGCTATTGTTACAAAGTATGGTCGACCAGATCTATTTATCACCATGACATGTAATCCTAAGTGGAGTGAGATTACTACACATTTAGAACCGTGGCAGTGTGTTGAACACAGACCAGACTTGGTTGCACGAGTCTTTAAAATTAAACTGGAATCCCTGATAAAAGTCATTATCAGTGGATTATTTGGAAATGTCACTGCAATGGTCCATAGTCATTGAATTTCAGAAGCGTGGTCTCCCACACGCTCATATTTTAATTATTCTTGACAGCCTGTCTAAATTACGGACTGAGGCGGACATAGACAATATAGTCTGGGCTGAAATACCTGATGAAACAATCTACCCTCAGCTCCATAACATTGTTCTTCAACACATGATTCATGGTCCCTGTGGAGAACAGAATCCTAATTCTCCCTGTATGGATTTTGGAAAGTGTAGCAAAGGTTTCCCTAAACAATACCAACCATATACCATCAAAGAAAAGGATGGCTATCCCACTTACCGCAGACCCATTGGCAAAACATATGAACACCATTCTAAGATGATTGACAATTCATGGGTAGTTCCATATAACCCATTTTTACTCACCAAATACAAGTGCCATATTAATGTAGAAATATGTGCTTCCATTCAAAGTGTAAAATATTTATTTAAATACGTTTACAAAGGACATGACAAAGCCAACCTTGAAATTTCCCAAAATATCATCCAACATGATGAAACACACCAATTTACGGATACCAGATATGTTAGTGCACCTGAGGCTGCATGGTGGATATTTGCTTTTCCTATGCATAAACAATCTCATGCCATCATTCGCCTAGCCGTACATCTGCCTAATTCTCAACCACTCTATTTTCATGAGAGTGACTCTGCAGACAACATCCATCAAAAGCTCAATTCTAATTCTACACTTATGGCGTATTTCAACCTTAATAAGATCGACCACAATGCACATAACTATTTCTACCACGAACTTCCAGAACACTACGTTTGGAAACAAGGCACATGGGAACAAAGAAAACGAGGGGGTCTCACAGCTATTGGAAGAATATATACTGTTAGTGTGAAAGACCAAGAACGCTATTATTTACGTTTGTTGTTACTGCATGTAAAAGCTGCTACCAGTTTTGACAGCATTAAAACCGTCAGTGGAATTATGCATGAAACCTTTAAGGATGCTGCGTTAGCACTCGGATTATTATTTGATGATAGCATCTGGAGACATACTTTAAGAGATGCTTGCATTCTTAACATGCCTTCCCAACTTAGAGAAATGTTTACTTATATCTGTATTTTTGGCCCCCCCAGTAATCCACTTGAATTGTGGAATGAATTTAAGGACCATTTTTTACAAGACTACTGTCATACATACCACAGCGACACTGAAGAGTGTATCGATTGTGAAGGATATGCTATGAAAGATGTCCAAGATGTCCTCATAGTCCATGGAAAAACTTTTGCTGATTTCAATTTACCATGCCCAGCAAAAAATATTAAACACCTCCTTAAACAATATGATAAGGATTATGAGTTAAAAAAAAGCTGCAGAGATGAAAGAAACTCTTAATCAGGAGCAACTTTTTGCCTACAATGTCATTACTGAAGCTTTACAAAATAGCAGTTTAACACCAAAGTGCTTTTTTCTCGACGGACCTGGTGGCAGTGGAAAGACCTACCTATACCATCTACTTACACATCACTTAAGAGGACAAGGAGAAATTGTCTCACCTGCAGCGACTACAGGAATAGCATCTAACTTGATGCAAGGAGGCCGAACAATCCACTCTCTCTATGGCATACCTATTCCGATCAACGAAACATCCGTTTCCAGGATTAAAAACGATACAAATGCAGGAAAACATTTACAGAGTACAAAACTTTTTATTATTGATTAGTGCACTATGGTCCAAAAACATGCATTGAATGTGATAGACAGACTTCTACGTGACATCATGACACCAAATGTTGCTGAAAAAAATAAAACACCGTTTGGAGGTAAAGTTATTGTTCTTGGAGGAGACTTCAGACAATGTCTTCCCGTCATCGCTCACGGAACAAGAATAGACATTGTAGATTCCTGCATTAAATATTCAGAACATTGGCAACATTTTACCAGACTACCGCTAATCAACAACATGCGCTCCACTGATCCTGAATACAGCACTTGGTTGCTTAAACTTGGAAATGGTGAGCTGTCTAATGAACATAACCTTGGAGAGGATGTCATTGAAATTCCTCCAGACATGCTTTGCATTGGCTCTATAGTAACCGAGATCTTTGGAGACCATATTTGCATTGATGTTAATGACAAACAAAGCCTCAACACTGCTGCATCACATGCTATACTATGTCCAAAAAATGATGACGCAGATTTTCTGAACTGTAAAGTAATGGATCGCATCAGTGGTGATAATACTGTATATACAAGCGATGATTCTGTAGATGCTGATGAGGCAGAGGAATGTGAAAACTACCCAGTTGAATTTTTAAACTCTCTGACACCATCAGGAATGCCATCACATCTCTTAAAACTTAAAATTGGCACCATTGTGCTATTAAGAAACTTAAACACCAAGAAAGGTCTCTGCAATGGCACTCGCCTCATTGTCATTGCCTTACTCCGCAACATCATACAGGCTAAAGTGATTACTGGCTCAGCTGAAGGAGACATTGTATTTATTCCACGCATCGATTTGTGTCCTTCAGAAACTGGGTTACCTTTTAAACTAAAACGTCGACAGTTTCCTCTAAAACCTGCTTTTGCTATGACCATTAACAAATCACAAGGACAGACCCTCAATCGAGTTGGCATTTTTTTGCCCGAACCTGTATTTGCCCATGGACAATTGTATGTTGCATTCTCCCGAGTAAAGCAACGCAGCAATGTTAGGGTCAAAGTGGTGGATACACCACTTCAAGGACAATTGCTACCTAATAGCCCAAAAATCTTCACTAGAAATGTCGTTTACAAAAATGTCTTACTTTAAACTATTTAAGTTGGTCCTGGAATGGATATATATATATATATATATATATATATATAAATGATAGTTACATTCTAAATAGATATAGATAATAGACTTCTAAGACTTCTATACATAGCTTGATATATGTTATATATAGAGAGATATTCTAAGCAGATAGATATATCATCCACTAATTATCTCTTTCACATATATGTCATAGACATATTTAAATACATAAAAACATACATAGGAATAGGTATATATAGATTAAAAAAAAAAAATACAAAAGCAAAAACAAAAAAAATTTAGGCACACATACGTAGATTTCAACTACATAGCTAACACATACCTACATAACTTAGGTAATAATAATTAATTTTTTATTTATTAATAAAGTACTATTATTTCAATAGCACTTTACATACGTCAGTAATACTGTCCCTTTTGAGGCTCACTATGTAAATATCCTATCCACATAAAAACATAGGTGTGATACATCTATCTTCTATAATAATAAATGCGCTAAGCAACTTCCGGGTTGTAACAACTTCCGTTCCAGTTGTAACTGGTGACTAGAGTTGAGCGACTTTTGGTTTTTTAGGGTCGAGTTTCGTTTCGTGAAACCCGACTTTTCCAAAAGTCGGGTCGAGCAAGATCGGCCGATTATAGGGAAAAGTCGGGGTCGTCCCGAAACACGAAACCCAATGTAAGTCAATGGGGAATAAAAGTCGGCAGTGAGAGGAGGACAGGAAACACACCTACAGTGCCCATTTGAATGCCAAAAGCATCAATTCTTCTTACTTAAGCTTGTCAACCTTAATTAACTTCATAATACAAGTTACGCACTGAAAAATGGGGGTTATTTGGCTAAAGTTGTGGGGGGGTAGGGCTGGCTCCAGGTTTTCATGTGCCCTGGGCGAAAGAGCGCCCCTTTAACACATACCACAACTCATCATGCTCCGATACGGCAGAGAAATAGCGGTATAGTACAATGAAAAATACTTCACTTTTTACATCTCATGACGAGGCCCATCTATTTCTCCATACAGAATCATTGGTCCCATATAATGTTTGAAACAGTATATGATGAGCTCCACATAATGCTACAGTATATGTTGGTCCCCATGGATGAAGCTCCACTGTCTTATGGGCCCAAATAATGCTCCAAACATAATGGGCCCCATTTCTAATGCTCTAGTGTATAATGGGCCCTGTAAATGCTGCTCCAGTGTCTGATGTCCACCTTTGGAATGTTCCAGTGTATGGTGGGCCCCATCTATCATTCTCCAGAGTATAGTGCTCCCCAAAAATTGCTGTCCCAACATTGAAAACAATCAAATAAGTCTCCTCGCTAGGGAATCCCTGTACTAGTCTGGACTCCTCGTCGTCCCCATCTTCCATCTCACTGCACAGTATTTCAACCTTGCAAGTGCTGTGATCCTGAGCAAGCAGGGGGGGCCCACTCGTTGGCGACGGCACTGGCACAGGGCCCCTGATAGTACGGTGGTGTGTCTGATGGCGGGTGGGCCGAACCTGCACTTTCATCTGCAGCTTCCTCTTTGTCACCGTGTAAGACGGAACTGTATATGGGAAGGGTAACCTGAGTTTCATCAGGGTCAGATTCAGGCCATGTAGCGTGCGAGGGGAATGTAGTAGTCTGGGTCTATGTACCAGCAGATTCATCGAGCAGTGGCTGGGCATCAGTGCACTTGTGTCGCCCCCAGGAGTACGGTCGCCACAGTGGCATTACCTTCCTCCTAGGGAGTGTGATGTCATGCTTGGGAGCAACGAAGGATCTCTCTAGCAGGTTAACTGATTGGGCGGCATTATTCCCACGAGTCATGACCCTCCAAACAGCGTTCATGAAGGCAAAGTGTTTGTTTTACGTGGGCAGTATGGTTGCAAAGCTGAACCTTAAAGGAATGTCCAGAAGGGCACCACCAGGAGTGGAGCCTACGGTTAAATTCGACTCCACCTGGGAAACCTCAACCATGCCAGCTACAGAAAAGATGCACACATTGCAAGCTTAATTCCGTTAACGAACGAGACTCCGTCATGCCCCGCGGTCCGAGTCCGGCTTAATAGAGGGACACGTGAGGCTCTGGCACATGAGATTGGCCAATAACTGGTGTGTCATCCCCTTACATGTCCGTGGCTGCATGTGGGCTACACTGAAAAGGCCAGCGTTTGTCACTTACAGGTCCAGATAACCCGCTGAACAACGTTAGTGATGGGGATCACTGATTACAATTATTACCCGCGAACGATGATTTCCCAGTAAGTGCAGGTCAACCGCAGTTCCGGAATTAGGCCTAACCATCATTCCTGAAAAAATGAAAAACTTACGTGTGCAAACCACAGGTGCTGTAGCTTGCTTAACAGCTCGCCAGCCGGTCTCACGCCCAGTATGGATTACACGTGATTGCACAAAGGTGAGAAAGGGTACCGTATCCCCGGATAACATGTATGGATAGCGTACACATTCAAAATATATGTCAATACATCAGGAGGCAGGCTCAGACGGTGTTAGGCCCAGTATGGCTTGCACGTGATTGCACAAAGGTGAGAAAGGGTACCGTATCCCAGGATAACATGTATGGATAGCGTACACATTCAAAATATATGTCTATACATCAGGAGGCAGGCTCAGACGGTGTTAGGCCCAGTATGGCTTGCACGTGATTGCACAAAGGTGAGAAAGGGTACCGTATCCCCGGATAACATGTATGGATAGCGTACACATTCAAAATATATGTCTATACATCAGGAGGCAGGCTCAGACGGTGTTAGGCCCAGTATGGCTTGCACGTGATTGCACAAAGGTGAGAAAGGGTACCGTATCCCCGGATAACATGTATGGATAGCGTACACATTCAAAATATATGTCTATACATCAGGAGGCAGGCTCAGGCGGTGTCAGGCACAGTATGGATTTGACGGCCCAGACTACACAGCGGAGGAGCAGGGAGAGGTAAAGATTGCAAATGCTGGGGCCCTGCCCAAGCAAGGGGGGCCCACTCGTGGGCGTCGGTACTGGCACTGGGCCCCTCATAGTACGGCGGTGTGTCTGACGGCGGGTGTGCACCACCACCGTCAGAGACACTTGATTGCACTATGAGGGACCCTGTGCCAGTGTCCGCCCCCAAGAGTTGGCCTACCCACCTGTCCAGGGCAACGGCACTCGCACGGTGTCGTGCGCTAGGTGGTGACCCCGGTCATGGGGGGGGAGGCAGCACAGTTAGGGAGTTTTAGAAAGTGGCATATGTTGATGTTGGACATTCAGCTGATGCAAAAGGCGAAATAGGTCAAGTCCCAGGAAGAGGTGGACCAAAGCAAGCCATTTTTCTGTCACCCTATGTGTCATCAGGGGAAGGTGGGACAAAATCCTTGGAAACCCATGCATGGTTCATTTTAATGAAGGTTAGATCATCCACATTTTGGGTTGACAGACGGGTCCTTTTTTCTGTCAGGATTGATCCAGCTGCACTGAAGACTCTTTCCGATAGCACACTTGCAGCTGGGCAAGCGAGCTCCTGTAAGGCATATTGTGCCAATTCAGGCCAGATGTCCAGTTTAGCGGCCCAATAGTCAAAGGGGAATGACCTGTGTGGGAGAACATCGATATGGGAGGAAAAGTAGTTTGTAACCATGTAACCATAGTTGACAACTGCTGTCTCCTGTCACTTTCCATCGATGCAGTATTACCAGTTGTGTGAGCGGTACTTGAAAAATCAGTCCACAACATTGTCATGAAACCCCTGTCTCCAACGCCACTTCTGCTGTGTGCACCATGAACACCTCTACCAAGCTGCCCCCGGCCCGTACGGCTCGTGTGAGAACCATCACCGCTGCTGTGTGCTGGGAATGCCTCAAGCAACTGATTTACCAGAGTTGCTTGTTTATTAGCCAATATTAGGTCAAGGTTCTCCTGTGGCATGATGTTTTGTAATTTGCCTTTATAGCGTGGATCCAGGATGCTGGCCAACCAGTAGTCATCATCGTTCATCATTTTGGCAATGCGGGGGTCCCTTTTTAGGATCTGCAAGGCATAATCTGACATGTGGGCCAATGTTCCCGGTGTCAATGATGCACTGCGAGTGCTGGTTGCAGGAGCACTTTCTGGCAAATCCACATCCCTCCAGTCACGCACAAACCCTGTACCAGACCTTGCCACGCCAACATTTTCACTTGCCCCATGAGATGCATCCTCCTCCCCTAAGTAATCATCCCCATCATCATCCTCCTCCTCCTCTTCTTCCTCCACCTCGTCCAGGAGAGGTCCCTGAGCAGACAATGGCTGAATGTCATCAAGGATTCCCTCCTCCTCTTCCTCCTCATCAACATTGGCTGCAGACGCCTGCTCCTTAAGGTGCGTCAAAGTTTGCATGAGCAGACGCATAAGTGGGATGCTCATGCTTAGGATGGCGTCGTCTGCGCTTACCAGCCGTGTGCATTCCTCAAAACACTGAAGGACTTTACAGAGGTCTTTCAGCTTCGACCACTGCACACCTGTCAACTCCATGTCTGCTCTCAAAGTGCCTGGCCGTGTATCCTCCCACAAATGCATTATGGCCTGCCTCTGCTCGCACAGCCGCTCCACCATTTGCAGGGTGGAGTTCCACCTTGTTGCAATGTCGATAATGAGGCGTGGTTGGGAAGGTGGAGCAATCGCTGCAGCTTCTGCATACGAACGGAGTGTACAGGCGACCGGCGGATGTGCGCGCACAGTCTTCGCACCTTCTGGAGCAGGGCTGTTAACTCCGGATAATTTTTGAGGAAGCACTGCACCACCAGGTTCAAGGTGTGAGCCAAGCAAGGTATGTGGCTGAGTTTTGAAAGGGCTATGGCTGCCACAAAATTACGGCCGTTATCACTAACTACCTTGCCTGCCTCAAGATGTACACTGCCCAGCCATGACTCAGTTTGTCGCTTCAAGTACTCGGCCAGCACCTCGGCAGTGTGTCTGTCGCCCAAACACATCATCTGCAACACAGCCTGCTGACGCTTTCCACTAGCTGCTCGATAGGGGGACACCTCGTGTGCAACAGTGGCAGCTGCAGATGGAGTGCTCGTACGACTGCGCTCTGTGGACGAGCTTTCACTTCTGGAGGAGGAGGAGGAGGAGGGTCGAACGCCTACAGCCAACTGTTTCCTATACCGTGGGCTAGACAGCACTGTCCCACCACCGCTGTCCCCTGTGGACCCTGTATCCACCACATTAACCCAGTGCGCAGTGATGGACACGTAACGGCCCTGGCCATGCCGACTGGACCATGCATCAGTTGTGAGGTGCACCTTTCCACTCACTGACTGCTTGAGTGCATGGACAATGCGGTCTTTTACATGATGGTGGAGGGCTGGGATGGCTTTGCGAGAGAAGAAGTGGCGACTGGGTAGGTCATAGCATGGTACTGCATAGGCCATGAGTTCGCGGAAAGCTGCGCTTTCCACCAACCGATAGGGCATCATCTCAAACGAGATTAGTTTGGCAATGTGGGCGTTCAAACCCAGTGTACGCGGATGAGAGACTGAGTACTTTCTTGACCTACTCATAGTGTCTGGGAGGGTGAGCTGGACTTGAGAGCTGCATATGGTGGAAGTAGAGGTGGACAGGGCGGACTGAGAGAGGTTTGATGATGGTGATGGAGTTGGTGTTCTTTCTGATGGCCTAGATTCAGTATTTCGTTGATATAACAGTGGGATTCCCTGACTGCTGTGGCCTTGCAACGACACCTCAACATTTGCTGCTGTGCTAACCGGTGGGCTTACAGTCGGGGAAACAATGTAGCGTTGCTGACTACCTTCTTTGTGATCAGTTGCACATGTGGCACTTGAGGTTTGGTGTTGTGTCCACGCTTGCAAGTGCATGGTGGTTAAATGTCTAAGCATGCAACTGGTATTCAAATTTTTCAGATTTTTCCCTCGGCTAAAGGTCTTTGCACACTTCTTACAGATAACCTTGGCCTGATCATGAGGATTTTGTTCAAAAAAGTGCCACACTGCACTCTTCCTACTTTGGCAGACATTTTGCGGCCTAGCACGCTGTGATCTTTTGACCCTCTGGACAAGCTGTCCAGCAACTCTTTTGATTTTTGGAACCTGTCTTTGGAGTGCTCCGGGCCTGCCAGATAACAGCTGTTGCGATGTCGATGTCTGCTGTGGATGCTCCTCATCTGAGCTATTGGAAGCAGCACCCTCTTCCCCCAATTGATGCCAATCTGGGTCAACAACTGGGTCATCCATCATCTCCTCTTCAATGTCATGTGCACCTTCCTCTGTGTCACCGTGTATGGTGGTATAGTGTGCGGGAAGGGGCACCTGAGTCTCATCAGGGTCAGAATCTGGCTCTGTACACTGCGAGGACAATGTAGTGCTCTGAGTGAATGTACCAGCAGAATCATCTATCAGCGGCTGTGCATCAGTGCACTCCATGTCAGATTCATCTTGGCCTGGGTAATTCACCATTTTACTTGATAATCCAGGCATGGTATGTGAAAACAGCTCCATGGAGTAATCAGTAGTATGGCCTGCGTCATCCTTCAATCTTGGTTGGGGTGAAGGACACAAGGAAAGGTGTGGTTCATGAACATGAGCCTCCAATGACGACTCAGTGCTTTTACTTTTTACAACTTCAGAAGAGGAGGCGATAGAGCTGGAGGCTGAGTCAGCAATGTAAGACAAAACTTTTTCCTGATGCTCTGGCTTTAAAAGCGGTTTGCCAACTCCTAGAAAACTAAGCCTTCGAAGCCTTATGGAGCCAGGCGATGACGCAGGCTCAACACCTCCTGCATTCGGTCCTATTTTGCTCTTGCCACTACCATCAGATCCACCACCAACACCATCATTATCAGCTGCCAACCCCCACCCAATTCCACGGCCTCTTCCACCAGCCTTCCTCATTTTTTGTAGAAATGTAGACAAAATCCAACAAACTATATAGTAATGTAAAACAAGGTACAAGGTGTCTATAGGACAGGGGAGATTTTGAATTTCTGCACACACTTGTGGACACTGGACACTTATGGATTGTGTGAGGCCCACTGAATATCACAGCGCTATGTCACAGGCTCGATGGCACAGGTGTGAAAAAAGTGACTACAGGATAAGGGAGATTTTGAATTTCTGCACACACTAGTGGACACTGGACACTTTTGGATTGTGTGAGGCCCACTGAATATCAGAGCGCTATGTCACAGGCTCGATGGCACAGGTGTGAAAAAAGTGACTACAGGATAAGGGAGATTTTGAATTTCTGCACACACTAGTGGACACTGGACACTTTTGGATTGTGTGAGGCCCACTGAATATCAGAGCGCTATGTCACAGGCTCGATGGCACAGGTGTGAAAAAAGTGACTACAGGATCACAGAGATTTTGAATTTCTGCACACACTAGTGGACACTGGACACTTTTAGATTGTGTGAGGCCCACTGAATATCAGAGCGCTATGTCACAGGCTCGATGGCACAGGTGTGAAAAAAGTGACTACAGGATAAGGGAGATTTTGAATTTCTGCACACACTAGTGGACACTGGACACTTTTGGATTGTGTGAGGCCCACTGAATATCAGAGCGCTATGTCACAGGCTCGATGGCACAGGTGTGAAAAAAGTGACTACAGGATAAGGGAGATTTTGAATTTCTGCACACACTAGTGGACACTGGACACTTTTGGATTGTGTGAGGCCGACTGAATATCAGAGCGCTATGTCACAGGCTCGATGGCACAGGTGTGAAAAAAGTGACTACAGGATAAGGGAGATTTTGAATTTCTGCACACACTAGTGGACACTGGACACTTTTGGATTGTGTGAGGCCCACTGAATATCAGAGCGCTATGTCACAGGCTCGATGGCACAGGTGTGAAAAAAGTGACTACAGGATAAGGGAGATTTTGAATTTCTGCACACACTAGTGGACACTGGACACTTTTGGATTGTGTGAGGCCCACTGAATATCAGAGCGCTATGTCACAGGCTCGATGGCACAGGTGTGAAAAAAGTGACTACAAGATAAGGGAGATTTTGAATTTCTGCACACACTAGTGGACACTGGACACTTTTGGATTGTGTGAGGCCCACTGAATATCAGAGCGCTATGTCACAGGCTCGATGGCACAGGTGTGAAAAAAGTGACTACAGGATAAGGGAGATTTTGAATTTCTGCACACACTAGTGGACACTGGACACTTTTGGATTGTGTGAGGCCCACTGAATATCAGAGCGCTATGTCACAGGCTCGATGGCACAGGTGTGAAAAAAGTGACTACAGGATAAGGGAGATTTTGAATTTCTGCACACACTAGTGGACACTGGACACTTTTGGATTGTGTGAGGCCCACTGAATATCAGAGCGCTATGTCACAGGCTCGATGGCACAGGTGTGAAAATAGTGACTACAGGATAAGGGAGATTTTGAATTTCTGCACACACTAGTGGACACTGGACACTTTTGGATTGTGTGAGGCCCACTGAATATCAGAGCGCTATGTCACAGGCTCGATGGCACAGGTGTGAAAAAAGTGACTACAGGAGCACAGAGATTTTGAATTTCTGCACACACTTGTGGACACTGGACACTTATGGATTGTGTGAGGCCCACTGAATATCACAGCGCTATGTCACAGGCTCGATGGCACAGGTGTGAAAAAAGTGACTACAGGATAAGGGAGATTTTGAATTTCTGCACACACTAGTGGACACTGGACACTTTTGGATTGTGTGAGGCCCACTTAATATCAGAGCGCTATGTCACAGGCAGAAATTGGCTAGTGTATCACAAACTACAAGGTGTATGTAGAATTGGGCAGAATAGGAATCTCCCTAGAGTGTAGGTCTGTAAGAACGGAACAAGTCCTCCACTTATCCTTCCACAGTGACACACAGATAGCTTCACTGTGGCCGTGATAACAGCCGTTACATGGTACTGAGAGGAGCGTGCACGTACACGGCTGTCCGGTGTACGTAAAATTGTCAAGCTCCGTGTTTTTTAAGTATACGGACTGACACACGCTGTCTCTCTATAGTTTTGAATGTGATCAAACAGCAAATATATTTAACTGTTTGAAAGCTAGACAAAACTAGTAGGTGCAGGTCTGTTAGAACGGAACATGTCCTCGACTTATTCTCACAGAGTGACACACAGCTTCACTGTGGCCGTGATAACAGCCGTTACACGGTACTGAGAGGAGCGTGCACGTACACGGCTGTCCGGTGTACGTAAAATTGTCAAGCTCCGTGTTTTTTAAGTATACAGACTGACACACGCTGTCTCTCTATAGGTTTGAATGTGATCAAACAGCAAATATATTTAACTGTTTGAAAACTAGACAAAACTAGTAGGTGCAGGTCTGTAAGAACGGAACATGTCCTCGACTTATTCTCACAGAGTGACACACAGATAGCTTCACTGTGGCTGTGATAACAACCGTTACACGGTACTGTGTGAGGAGCGTACACCGCTGTATGGTGTGAAAAAATGCATGCTCAGTACCTCAGCAGGACAAAAAAAAAAATTGGGATTGCTTTTAAAAAAGCAGCTTGCAGAGCAGTGGGTAAACAGCAATGCAGCTGTCAGGAAACCTTAGAAGGCAGCCTAACAACCAACACCGCTGATCCACCACAATATAGCCTCCCCTTGCACTGCACACACAGTGACTGGTGTGTTGTACAGGCAAAATCGCTAGCAGCAGAAGCAGTTTTTTTTTCTTCTTCCCTGCCTAACGCTCTCCCTACAGAATCAGCAGCAGCAACCTCTCCCTATGCTAAGATCGGCAGAAGTAAGATGGCGGTCGGCATGCACGCCCTTTTATAACCCCTGTGACGCCCACCAAAGCAAGCCAATCACTTGCATGCCCTTCTGAAAGATGGTGGTGACCCCTGCCTATGTCATCACATTGCCCACAGTGTCCGTGGATCCTGATTGGCTGAAAAAGAGCGCAAAACAAACTTTTGAAACGCGACTTTGGCGCGTAAGTCGCCGACCTCATGGCCGACCTCATCCTAGGGTCGGGTTTCGTTTCATGAAACCCGACTTTGCCAAAAGTCGGCAACTTTTGAAATTTTTCGACCCGTTTCGCTCAACTCTACTGGTGACGTCACAGCACACCTCTTGCCATGTTAACCCTCAACACACCACTCCTCCTCAACACACACCTCCTCAACACACACTCTTCTCACCTTTTACCATCTCCACTCACGTCCACTCACTCTTTCACTCCACATGCGACCCTTTCTCTCACTCCATCTCTCATACTCACGCCGTCATCGCCGCTGCTCCACAATCCCCGACATCTTCCTCCGGCACCATCCTGGATCCAGACGTTGTCCACGCCGGCGACATGTTCTTGCGGCAAAGCCATCTTGAGTATCGTGAAATCCCGCGATACTCAAGATGGCGTCGCCGCAAAAACATGTCGCCGGCGTGGACAACGTCGGGATCCAAAATGGCGTCGGCGAAATCTCGCGAGATTTTGCCGACGCCATCCTGGATCCCATCATGCCAAAACTTCACAGCAAAGATGTACAATAGCAGAGACTAATCACTTGCAGGCATAGGCGGGTAGCGTGTTAGTTTTATTTCCCACAACTTACAGCATGTTAAATTACTTATAGCTCATGCAAAAGTCTGTGCACCCTTCAGTTCACAAAACAAAATAATTACTGTAAAATCCTCATACAAATTAATGATAATATAGAGTGTGTTTTGTATTTCAATTATCAACAGAACATTTTGTACATTGACAAAGTAATACATTGTCTGATGCAATTTTTACGGTAGGCATTCACCTTGGATGGCTGTCATCTGTCAGCTATTCCTTCCGATCCCCCATACAGATGAATGCTCGGGGGACGGCTTTTCTCCAAACTAAAGGATTGTGGGTGCTGAAATTCAAATACATGACCCTTCTTTCTGCGACTGTACATTTTATTGTAGCTAAAAGGACCCAACGCACATTATAAAGCTGCCAGCTATCGTCCTGGACTCCCTCATAGAGACACGCATTCGGCCATGCACTCCTGTGACTCTTTGGGCAGAAGTTTATGAGTGCAGAGAACTAAAGGAACCACCATTGGAATTCCAAAGTGCCGACCCTGCTCTACCCAGACCAATCGGGGCAGCGTTGGTAGACCTCCATACACATTAGACAGTCATCTGATCAACAAAATTGGCCAACTTGGGACTTAACATATAGAAGAAACATGCTAAAAGGATATGTAGGAAGTTTTTTAGTGTTATTTTTTAGTGTTTTTTTTTTACGTAAGACACGTTACACACTGGCAAAGTAAGTCACAAATCACTAAAGTCAGCAAGATCTGGATAAAAAATAAGGCACTATGGACAAGCCAACTGGAAATATAAATTTTAATAGATCATCATCTCCTAATCTAAAAGAAAAGTAATAGAAAAAAGGCAAAGTATCACGGGATTTCACGATACTCAAGATGGTGTCGCCGCAAGAACATGTCGCCAGCGTGGACAACGTCTGGATCCAGGATGGCGCTGGCGGAAGAAGATGTCGGGGATCGTGGAGCAGCGGCGATGACAGCGTGAGTATGAGAGACGGAGTGAGAGAAAGGGTCGTATGTGGAGTGAAAGAGGGGGGGACGTGAGTGGAGATGGTGAAAGGTGAGAGGAGTGTGTGTTGAGGAGGTGTGTGTGTTGAGGGTTAACATGGCAAGAGGTGTGTCACTATCCTCCCGATGCGATAGCATCGGGCCTTAATCTAGTATATATATATATATATTTACAATATATATTTTATATGTATCGATTATATATATACACTAACTGAAGAGCCCGGCATTGCCCGGGCATAGTAACTAACTGTGATTAGTTATAACAAATTATAATTATCCTCCATCCCATAGTCCCATGCCCATATACCCATCATACATATCCACCATCCCATAAGCCTGTGCCCATATGCCCATCATAGATATCCTCCATCCCATAGTCGAGTGCGCATATACCCATCACACATACTCCATCCCATAGTCCCATGCCCATATACCCATCATACATATTCTCCATCCCATAGTCCCGTGCCCATATACCCATCATACATATCCGCCATCCCATAGTCCCGTGCCCATATACCCATCATACATATCCTCCATCCCATAGTCCAATGCCCATATACCCGTCATACATCCTCCATCCCATAGTCCCGCGCCCATATACCCATTATGACATCATCGTCACCATGGCAACCATTATAAAGAACAGAAGCGTTGGCACAACCCTGGAAGTGGTGCACAAGTAGGATCCCAATCCGTGAACTTCTATGCATAAAGAATTGGCACACACAGGTGAATTTCAAATGCAGAAAGGTAATTTAATGTGGTACAGTACATACATACAGAAGTTTTAGCCGCATATTGTCCTTCCCTCTTATAGAGAGACGGCTCCTTGTGCCTCCTCACCTATTGGTATGTAACCCTTCCAGCTCATTGATTACATACACTCATCACTGAGCACTTTCTACTTATTATAAGCAGACTTGTTTTCTCGTACCCTAGGCCCTGCAACTAAGAGCTCACAGTGCAACACTTTGGTATGTGCCTCTCTCTGTATATTCATCTTGGTTTACATTTTGTCTGGATTCCTTGTTTCTACCAAGTGCACTGTGCTATAATGTGCTTGATGTCTCTGTACATTATTATATCTTGTTTTGAATTTTGACTACCCGGATATTTTGTACATACTTATTTTATATTTATTTTTATATGTAATTACACCACTTTTTATTACTCTTTCACAGTACACTGATGAAGGTCATAGACCGAAACGTCTGTCTGTATGTACTGCACCACATTAAATTAACTTTCTCATTTGAAATTCACCTGTGTGTGCCAAGTCTTTATGCATACATTACAATCATTATGACACAACCATCACCATAGCAACCTACGTCACCATGGCAACCATTATGACATAACCATCACCATAGCAACCTATTATGACATCATCATCGCCATGACAACCATTGTGATATCATCTTCGCCATTGCAACCTATTATGACATCAGTGTCGCCATGGCAACCATTATGACATCGTAATGAGGGGCAGGGCTTGATACACACACATACATACATACACTCATTTTTATATATATATTAAATGTATATATATTATATATCTTATATGTATGATATATATGTACAGTCATATGTAAAAGTTTGGGCACCCCTATTAATGTTAACCTTTTTTCTTTATAACAATTTTGGTTTTTGCAACAGCTATTTCATTTTCATATATCTAATAACTGATGGACTCAGTTATATTTCTGGATTCAAATGAGGTTTATTGTACTAACAGAAAATGTGCAATCTGCATTTAAACAAAATTTGACCAGTGCAAAAGTATGGGCACCCTTATCATTTTCTTGATTTGAACACTCCCAACTATTTTTTACTGACTTCCTGAAGCACTAAATTGGTTTTGTAACCTCATTGAGCCTTGAACTTCATAGCCAGGTGTATCAAATCATGAGAAAAGGTATTTCAAGTGGCCACTTGCAAGTAGTTCTCCTATTTGATTCTCCTATGAAGAGTGGCATCATGGGCTCCTCAAAACAACTCTCAAATGATCTGAAAACAAAGATTATTCAAAATAGCTTTTCAGGGGAAGGATACAAAAAGTTGTCTCAGAGATTTAGCCTGTCAGTTTCCACTGTGAGGAACATAGTAAGGAAATGGAAGAACACAGGTACAGTTCTTGTTAAGCCCAGAAGTGGCAGGCCAAGAAAAATATCAGAAAGGCAGAGAAGAAGAATGGTGAGAACAGTCAAGGACAATCCACAGACCACCTCCACAGACCGGCAGCATCATCTTGCTGCAGATGGTGTCACTGTGCATCGGTCAACAATACAGCGCATGCATAACGCCTTTTTGTATGACCAAACAACTCAATCTTTGTTTCATCAGTCCACAGGACCTTCTTCCAAAATGTAACTGGCTTGTCCAAATGTGCTTTTGCATACCTCAGGCGACTCTGTTTGTGGCGTGCTTGCAGAAACGGCTTCTTTCGCATCACTTTCCCATACAGCTTCTCCTTGTGCAAAGTGCGCTGTATTGTTGACCGATGCACAGTGACACCATCTGCAGCAAGATGATGCTGCAGGTCTTTGGAGGTGGTCTGTGGATTGTCCTTGACTGTTCCCACCATTCTTCTTCTCTGTCTTTCTGATATTTTTCTTGGCCTGCCACTTCTGGGCTTAACAAGAACTGTACCTGTGTTCTTCCATTTCCTTACTATGTTCCTCACAGTGGAAACTGACAGGGTAAATCTCTGAGACAACTTTTTGTATCCTTCCCCTGAAAAGCTATGTTGTTTTCAGATCATTTGAGAGTTGTTTTGAGGAGCCCATGATGCCACTCTTCATAGGAGAATCAAATAGGAGAACTACTTGCAAGTGGCCACTTGAAATACCTTTTCTCATGATTTGATACACCTGGCTATGAAGTTCAAAGCTCAATGAGGTTACAAAACCAATTTAGTGCTTCAGGAAGTCAGTAAAACGTAGTTAGGAGTGTTCAAATCAAGAAAATGATAAGGGTGCCCATACTTTTGCACTGGTCAAATTTTGTTTAAATGCAGATTGCACATTTTCTGTTAGTACAATAAACCTCATTTGAATCCAGAAATATAACTGAGTCCATCAGTTATTAGATATATGAAACTGAAATAGCTGTTGCAAAAACCAAAATTGTTATAAAGAAAAAAGGTTAACATTAATAGGGGTGCCCAAACTTTT
This sequence comes from Dendrobates tinctorius, assembly GCF_039654945.1. Taxonomy (NCBI): domain Eukaryota; kingdom Metazoa; phylum Chordata; class Amphibia; order Anura; family Dendrobatidae; genus Dendrobates; species Dendrobates tinctorius. Next base: position 33,824,460 of record NW_027361675.1, read on the forward strand.
ACATATGACTGTATATTATATATATATATATATATCTTTTACATATATATATATTTATATTGCACAGTAAGATTGAGCAAAAGCCGTTAATTCATTTGTCGGCTTTGGTAAAATCATTACAGAACCAGACAGGATATGAGACATGGTTTACATACAGTAAACCATTTTATTTCATTTAGATTTTTATATGTCTTTGACTAATAATTAGATTATGGTATGTGTGTAAAATTAAGGGGTTAAATTGTTGAAAAAAAATTGCGTTGGCTCCCGCACAATTTTCTCTACCAGAGAGGGAAAGCCAGTGAGTGAGGGAAGATATTAATAGCTTTGAGAGGGACCATTGTTTTTGGCCCCCTCAACTACAAAAATCTGCCCTCACACACCCCAGAAAAGGCGCATCTATAAGATGCGCCTTTTCTGGCACTTAGCCTCTCTATTCCCATTGTCTTGTAGATGTGGCTAATGGGTTAATAAGAGTGTCACCTTGCTAAGGTGACATTAAGCCGGATTAATAATAGAGAGGTGTCAATAAGACACCTATCCATTATTAACCCTAGACTAGTAAAGGGTTAAAAAAAACACACAGACATTAATTAAAAATTATTTCAATGAAATAAAGACACCAAGTTTTTGACCAAATTTATTCCTCTGCTAATCCATAAAAAACCATAGTCCTGCAAAAAATAGAAAATAAAAAAGCAACAATATACTTACTTCTCCGCTGTTCAGTCAGGTCCCCTGCTGCAATCCATCAGAAGGGGTTAACTGGTTTACAATGGGACCAGTGCTAATGCGACCAGCCCTCCGTAACCCACTGCCAGAATGAATTAAGTCATCTCTGCGCAGCCTCCGTAGCTGACCGGAGATGAACTAATGAGAGTGGGAAAGTTTCTGAATTTTTTCCCACGCTCATCAGTTCACCTCAGGTCAGCCAGGGACATCACTGAGGCTGCACGGAGTCCCCTGGCTGACCTGAGTACCTGACTACAATTTCTCCTGAGTACAACAATACCTCATATGTAGTCATAAACCAATGTTTGGGCGCACAGCAGGGCTCGGAAGGGAAGGAGCGCCATTTGACTTTTTGAATGGAAAATTAGCTCCAATCGTTAGCGGACACCATGTCGCGTATGGAGAGCCAATGTGTGCCTAAACATTGGAGCTCCCCCACAAGTGACCCCATTTGGGAAGCTAGACCCCCCCAAGGAACTTATCTAGATGTGTGGTGAGCACTTTGAACTCTCAAGTACTTCACAGAAGTGCTTCACAGTCACGCAGAGCTGTGTGAAAAAATCATTTTTTTTCCTCAAAAAATGATTTTTTAGCCAGCAATTTTTTTATTTTCACAAGGGTAACAGGAGAAATTGGATCCCAAAAGTTGTTGTCCAGTTTGTTCTGAGTATGCTGGTACCCCATATGTGGGGGGACCACTGTTTGGGCACACGTCGGGGTTCGGAAGGGAAGTAGTGACGTTTTGAAATGCAGACTTGATGGAATGGTCTGCGGGCGTCATGTTACATTTGCAGAGCCCCTGATGTGCCTAAACAGTAGAAACCTCCCACAAGTAACCCCATTTTGGAAACTAGACCCCCAAGGAGCTTATCTAGATGTGTGGTGAGGACTTTGAACCCCAAGTGCTTCACAGAATTTTATAACGCAGAGCTGTGAAAATAAAAAATAATTTTTTTTCCACAAAAAATTATTTTTTAGCCCACAATTTTTTATTTTCCCAAGGGTAACAGGAAAAATTAGACCCCCAAAGTTGTTGTGCAATTTTTCCTGAGTACGCTGATACCCCATATGTTAGGGTAAATCACTATTTGGGTACACGTCAGGGCTCAGAAGGGAGGGAGCATCGTTTGACTTTTTGAACGCAAAATTGGAGGCCCCCTGATGTGCCAAAATAGTGGAAACCCCTCAATTCTAACTCAATCCTAACCCCAGCAAACCCCTAACCCTAACCACAACCCTAACCCCAACACACCCCTAACTCTAATCCCAACCCTAACCCTAACCACAAGCCAAACCCTAATCCCAACCCCAACCCCAACACACCCCTAACCCTAATCTTAACCCTAATTCCAACCCTAATCCTAATTCCAACCCCAACACTAAATCCAACCCTAATTCCAACCCCCAACCCTAATTCCAACCCTAACCCTAATTCCAACCCCAACCCTATTTCCAACCCTAACCCTAATTCCAACCCTAACCCTATTTCTAACCCTAATTCCAACCCTAACCCTAATTCCAACCCTAACCCCAATGGAAAAATAAAAATAAATATATTTTCTTTATTTTATTATATCTTCCTACCTATGGGGGTGATAAACAGGGAGTTTATTTACTTTTTTTATTTTGATCACTGTGATAGGGTTTATCACAGTGATCAAAATGTACCTGGAAGGAATGAATGAATCTGCCGACCGGCAGATTCAGCGGGCGCACTGCGCATGCGCCCGCCATTTTGGAAGATGGTGGCACCCATGAAGGATCCAGGAGGGATACCGGGACTCAGAAGGTACCAGGGGAGGGGGATCAGAAGGTTGGAGGAGCAGAGGGCAGGGGGGAGCAAATACTGACGGTGGCAGCAGATCGCCACTGTCAGTCAGTGGTGGGGGAAGATCACCCCTGTCAGTCGGTGGGGGGGTCAGATCTCGGTCTCCAGCCATGGCCGTTGATATTGCAACATCGGCCATAGCTGGATTGTAATATTTTACCAAATTTCAAATTTCAATTGCTGTGATTGGCTGTTTCACTTTCAACAGCCAAACAGAGCGATCATAGCCACAGGGGGCAAAGCCACCCCCCTGGGGTGAAGTACAAGGCCTCCTGTACCTGAGGGTCGGGTGACCTTTCATTGACCCCAGTCACCCGACCTGCAGGAGCGCGATCTTCCCATGACACAGCATATATGTCACAGGTCGGATTGGCACCGACTTTCATGATGCATACGCTGTGTCACAGGTCGGGAATGGGTTAAAGTTCGGTTTCGATAGTTGTGGTCTCTGGAATCCCACAGTTCAGACCTCTCTTGGACTAGACCCAACAGCATCTCGACATTTATTGTCTCATGCAAGGCTTTCTCTGACTGGTTTTTCAACCATCCCTCTCAACACTTCCCTGTTTGTCACTTCCTGTCATGGGATCTTTTTTTTTTCTTACAACTTTTAGGCATTGTGTTCTGGAAAAAACAGGCGGAAAATGGATTTCCGTATTTTGTCCGTGTTTTTCTCGCAGCCATTAACTTGCATTTGCAAGTCTCATCTGAAAATCACAGCAAATCCCAGCATCGCAGCATGCTGCTATTTTTTTCTCAGTCCGATTTCTGCTGAGAAAAAACTCGCAAACGAGATGTAACCTATTGAATAACTTTTGAAAAAATACGAGAAATCACCTCACCACTTTTAGTCCATCTAGATGTCCAGCTTCCTTCATAGTGCTCCGCAGGGTGAAGCAACCACAGCAGGATCCAGTAATGAGGAATAACGTCCAGCGAATAATCAAAAGATAAAATTTAACTTTAAAATTAACACACTGAGTATCCCTTCCTTTTGTATATTTATTTATTCAATTTTGGTCGCAGGTATATTGGAGCTTTTGCGTTCTTTTTCTCATTATGGATATTTATATGCCACGGTTCCGGTCTCCCAGTCCTCACTTCCGTCATTATAGACTCAGCGCGCATGTGCCAGCGCTGTTTAGAATCCTTTTTGCCACACTTCCGGTTTTCTTTCCCCACTTCCGTCGTCTAGCGCACAGTGCACATGCGCGACTAGCGCTATGACGCGCTCACTCATTTCACAGCTGTATCACATTTAATGAGATGTAGGCTGCTTAAATAGATCGATCTTCCCCTCTCACACACTCTTCATTACCATATGGCGGCGTGGTCCCCTGTGTCCTGAGTCTTCAACTATACAGGTTTGTTTGTATGATATAACTATATTTTCCTTACCTTCCTGGGCTATATCCTTGCTTGGTATTTAGATCTTTCCCTCCTTTTTTTCCTTAGAACATTAAAACTGGAACACATGATCACACAGGTACTTATTCTGATTGATCTTACACCTCTTTTGTGATGCCTTATGACCGCTTGAGACTCTTTTGATTCTACTTATGTGCGCATATATTTACATGTATTGTGTTTCTTCCTTTTCTAACAGAGTATGTTAGGATCTACTTACTGGATGGAATCTCTGTTATGATTTTTCATTATTATTATCATTATTATTATTGATTATAATGTTACTTCTATATGTCAATTGCGATGATTAATTTTTTCTTCATTTGATTTGTGAGCTATGTACTGAAATTGAGAATTTTCTCCCAGCATGTCTTGTTAATTGCATGTTATGGTTATTTTATTTTTCTATAGATAAAACCCTTGATAAACCCCGAATAAGGCGGAAACGTTGGGGATTCTGTATTATCATTTGCTCCAATAAATAAAGAATTTCTTGCAAAAATTAATGTTTTTTGCCTCAGGTTTACATATTACTGATTATCTGCTTTCCTGAATCCGTGGTTAGCTTTCCCCATTCCATAATAATTGGTAAATATACAGTATATACACTTTTTGCTCAACTTTGCACAATGTAACAATAAATTCTTTTGTCATATACTGGCACAGCAGCCGCGATGAGTACAAGCGGAAACGTCAGACCATAAGTTCTGAATCTCAGACCATAAGTACATACATCACACCACATTGCACATATGGTTTCTAGGGTCATATCTCCAACCTTTTTTAAACATTTCCAAACAAAACTCAGTCCAACCTCGCTGAGAAGGAGAGAGGGTCGGATTCTGAGGCCATTATAGATCCAGGCGGGGGAGGTGAAGAGGTGGCTGGCCCATCTTCTGAGCCATCCAGCTGCATCCCCCAAGCTCCTCCTTCACCAGCACCTGAACCTGCACCTGTACCTGGAGCAGCAGCTGCACCAGCACCCAGCAGCCTTGAGGACCAGGGCAACAGCAGCAGCCCTACTGTACATCTTGAGGCCTCCCCCCAGCCTGCTGTCATATCCCACCATGGAAGACAAAGGTGAGTGATCCCTGCCTCTGATACCCGGAGGCATGTTGACATGGGGGTGCTCAATTACCTGTCCAGGGCTGCCCTGGATGAGGGTGAGGAGGGATATTACCACAGCCTGGCCCAGTACCTCCGTCCCCTACCATGTGAGGTGAGGCTACGTGTGTGAGGATCCATTCAGATCCTCATTGATGCATGCACACCCCCCAATACCCCATATGAGGTATTTGAATTCTTGGAGTGGTGGCAGCTGTCACCCCGGAACCTGCTCTGAGTTGCCCCCCATCCAGTATTGCATGTTCAATATGGAGCTGAGTACCTCCTACACGTGTGCCTACACCTCAATCCATCCCCCAAAGCAACCTTGGCCACCACAGGCCCAAATGGCAGCCTATAACCCACCTGCCCAATATGGCCACTTGTTCAGACCCAGTGTTGGAGGCTGGTCCCAACCTGGATTTGGATCACATGGCCATATTGGGGGGTATGAGTCACGTGGCTACCCTAACCCCCAGGAGTATCATCTCCAGTATCCCTCTGGCCACTATGGTACTCAGCAACATGATCCTGGTCACATCATACATCATGGCCAAGATTATATACCCACACAGGGTCAAGGCCAAGTTGGACACCAAAGGCAGCAACAAACAGAGGCTGGACTCCCGCCATCACCACCCCCAACCTACCAAACTTTGTAATATTTTTTTGTGTCTGATTTTGCTGTAGTAAATTTATGTTCAAGTAAAAAAAAATTGGTTTTACAAATTTTGAATAAAAGGTATGCCCAAATTTGTATGGGCACAAAAGCCATATGACTGAAATACGGTTTACGTTCAAAAAAAGTTGTCTTTTGGCAACATAAAAAGTTCAAAAATGCCAAGTTTTGTCTCTTATTGACTTAATAACTTTTAAGCTAAAAAATAGCAAATATCTAAGCTAATTAAAATGAAAACACACTACAAGTTAAAGGCAAAAATGATATTTATATTCACATTTAGACACTTACAACATAGATGCAGCATGTTCTTGCCAGGGAGTAGCACCCTGACGTGTTACAAAATAATTGGTGAAAACATCACGGATTTTCCATCCAGAGAGCGGATGACGGTGAGGAATCACATGTGGTCTAGGCCTACCCATATTGCCCAACACACCTTCAGAACCATCAGATGAGAAGCAATCATGAATACATGTGAAGTTATGTAGGACCACACATGCCTTGATGACTTCATTTACGTTGGCTTCACTCAGCTGAATGGCTGACTGGAGGACCCGCCATTTGGCACAAATTATACCAAAGGCACACTCCACCAGTCGTTGTGCATGTGATAGTCGCAAGTTAAAGATTTTGCGCCAGTGGTCCAGGTTTTGACGGGGATATGGCCTCATTACATGCCGGGTTAACTGAAAGGCCTCATCTGCGACAAGGACATAAGGCACAGAATCTTGATTGGAGCCTGGAAGCTGACGTGGTGGTGGTAGGTCCAACTGGTTATTGCGCAGCCACCAACCCATAATAGAAGAATTGAAGACTCTAGAGTCTCCAGTTCTTCCATAGGCCCCAATGTCTACAATTATAAATCTGTAGTGATTGTCAACCAGAGCCAACAATAGTACAGAAAAATATTACTTATAATTATAGAATTGGTACCCAGAGTTCAGCGGCTTACGCACACGGATGTGCTTCCCATCCAGGGCTCCAATACAATTGGGAAATTGGCAGTGCTCCTCAAATCCCCAGGCAATCCTCAACCAGTCTTCCATCTTGGGCTCAGGCATGACCACTTGATGAAGTCGTGACCAGATTTTGTAACAGGTTGACCGGACTATACCAGATATTGTAGATTTCCCAATCAAAAATTCATGATGGAGTACTGCATAGGGCAGACCAGTTGTGAGGAAGCTAAAAGAAAAGAAATGTAGACAAAATCCAAATGAAAACATGTTCAAGGTATCAAAAAAAATCATATAGATCACAAGAACAGTGTGTAACTAACAAGCCAGGCTAGCACAACATTAAACAATTTACAATGGCTACGTGAATTTGACATATCTAACATATTATTATTCCAAATAGTAGATACTTGTGATATATTAAGAAGAAAAAACAATAACTGGTAACCCGAACTAGATACTACATTTCTAGAAACATCATCATCATAGAGTATGTGAGGAGGAGGAGGAATACATACCGTAACGTAAGGAGAAGGCGCTCCTCAGAAGATATACATTTGCGCATCCTGGTGTCCTGAAAGGTGATCCCAGGGCGCACTGTCTCCAACAAAACATCAAAGGTGGCAAGGTTCATGCGAAAATATTGATAAAACTTGTCGGGATGTGTCCACAGAGATGTACAGAGCTGGTGGAAATGGCCTTTAGAGAGGTGTTGCCTCAAAAGGTGATGGACTCACATTCGTCTACTTCTCCTTGGATTCACAATCACTGGGTATGGCTGTCCAAAGCAGCGTGACAAAACCCAGTTGAATAGAACACGTTCAGTTGGGGTGAACCTAAGTCTGTCTGACATGTTGCCAACAAACCACAAATACACCAACAGGAGCACAGCAACAAAATTGCGAGATTGGAGGCTGCCACCTGTTGCAGAGGCAATAAATAGGGTTGCTGATGATGATTTAAATTTTTTTCAGGCCTCAAAACCGTTAAATGTCCATTTTGCAAGGTTACGAGAAAAAAATGCTATACGGATGCCATACGGATGACATACGGATGCTTACATGTGCAAAATTGGAGCCACAGCTTGACAACAGATGACATACGGATCACTGTTCAGGAAACATTTCTGCGTATTACGATCGTAAAATACAGTTCGTATTTTTATACATTGTGTCTGACTCCAGCCTTAGATGTAAACCCTGATGTAAGTGCTCAGTGTAGAGAGACAAATGTGATCCCAAATGTTATGTAAAGTGTTCTCTACAAAAGCTTCAAATCAATCCACAAAAAAAGCAAGCCCCTGCTCAGCTCCATCATCTGTTAACAGAAATATTAGGGGGCATCCACGCTACTGGTAGTACAAAGGCTCTGGAAAAGCGCTCTAGCTCCTTGCACTATAAAAAAGAAATTCAGCTAATTCTGCACTCCCAAATCCAAATGCCTCCTCCCTTCTGAGTACCACAGTGTGCCTAAGCCACATCCACCTGTTTGGCATTGTTGTAGTGATAACAGCCCACCTAATTTACCGGTGCATGTCTCCAGAAGCATGAGCTGGGCACTACCACATACTGGTTACTACCATGTACTAGTGACTACAATGTACTGGTGACTGCAACATGCTGGAGATTACAACGTGCTGGCACCACAATGGCAGTTTGAAATTTTTACTCAGCAACATCCAAAATTTCTAAAATGGGGTCACTTGAGGGGAGATTCTGCTCTTTTAGCACTTGAGGGCTCTGTATATGGAGTCCGCAAACTATTCTAGCAAAATCTGCGCTCCAGGAGGAAAACAGCACTCCAAATCTCATGAGTCTCGCCGTATGACTAAGCAATACTGTGAACCACCAATGGACTATTTTCATATTCAGCAGAAATTGTGGGACAAATTTTGGTGCCATTTATACCAATTTCCCAGTGTGAAAATGTAAAATCTGGGGCTAAAACAAAATTTTGGTGGCAAAAATGATAATTACTTTTTCTTCACTGCCCAATGGTATAAAATTCTGTTACACATGTGGTCTCATACCAGGCTTGGTAGTAAATGGTGAGCCTAAAACAATTCCGTGGCTATACGGATATACCTCTTGGGCCTCAACTATAACCAAAACAGAGAAAAACCCCAGTCTAAAGTCAAAAAGGTCATGAGGCTATTGTTAACATTAATAAAAATTGAGTAACTAATGAATAAGAAAAATCACCAAAAAGATAGAGAGGATTTGATTCAATAGTATCAAACTTTATTGCACATATATTCTAAAGACATACACAGTGCTTATGATGAGGTAGATGGAGATATAGCAACTAAAAAATAATGGCAAAATAGATAGTTGACAAATATAGTGCCAGACAGAAAAACGTCTCAAGGCTGAAGTCTGCACGAGATCAAAGTACCGGTAGTAGCAGTTCACGTTCTAAATATTCTAGTCACTCCAGCTATAGGCCTGCATAAAGCTGGCAAAAATATACTTCCCAATATATAGGACAGAATATCATAACCAAATCGTATATAAACAATTAGTTTCAATGAACAGTGTTATCTAGGCATGCTCAAAAAGCCACAGTTGGAGCCTGTAATTAAATCCAAATATGTTATCTTAATAGTTGTCTGTGATCCTAAGTTAATAATAAAGATTCTGCACCTGAGTAAAATAGTATAAACCAGAATATCAAAACATACATATTTATCATAATTGGCCAGGAGTTGGTGAAATCCCACTCTAACTCCCCCTTAATATATGGACATGAGAATAAATGTGGAGTACTCCCAATAGCATGCAAACAAAAACAACAGGTGTAGTAGCCATAATCCACAACAAAAGATGAGATAAGTTATATAGAAAACACATCTTTATTAAAGTTAAATATATCAAACACTTACTGTATAATGCATGAGGTATATAGAGGGTGCAATCCAGAAACAACAGACAGTGAAGAGTCACCATGGTACAAATAATAGACAGCGGCAAAAAAATGATACAAGTATGGGTCCCAATGTATAGGATACAAGGTATTAGAATAGGCCTAAATGGCAGTGCAGCAATCCCATATCAAGATCATCAGCTCCTCCTCACTATGCTCCATTCCATTGGCCTCAAGGACACCGTTCTCTCCTGGTTCTCCTCCTATCTCTCCGACCGCTCCTTTACTGTTTCTTTTGCCGGTTCCTCCTCCTCTCACCTTCCCCTTACTGTTGGGGTTCCTCAAGGATCGGTTCTAGGCCCCCTCCTCTTCTCCTTGTACACTGCCCCTATTGGTCAAACAATCAGTAGATTTGGTTTCCACTACCATCTCTATGCTGATGACACCCAATTATACGCTTCTTCTCCTGACATCACGCCAGCCTTTCTAGAAAACACTGGCGATTGTCTAAACGCTGTGTCTAATATCATGTCCTCACTATATCTGAAACTGAACCTGTCAAAGACTGAACTCCTTGTGTTTCCTCCCGCTACTAATGTACCTACACCCGACATTGCCATTTCCGTCTGTGGTTCCACTATTACTCCCCAGCAACATGCCCGCTGTCTTGGGGTCATACTTGATTCCGAGCTTTCCTTTGCCCCCCACATTCGATCACTGGCTCGCTCTTGTCATCTGCACCTCAAAAACATTTCTAGAATTCGACCTTTTCTTACTTTTGACTCTGCAAAAACTCTTACTGTTTCTCTTATTCATTCTCGTCTCGACTATTGTAACTCTCTTCTAATCGGTCTCCCTCTTACAAAACTCTCCCCTCTCCAATCTGTCTTGAATGCTGCAGCCAGGATCATATTCCTCACCAATCGTTACACCGATGCCTCTACCTTGTGCCAGTCATTACACTGGCTACCCATCCACTCCAGAATTCAGTATAAACTTATTACCCTCACCCACAAAGCCCTCCATGGCTCAGCACCACCCTACATCTCCTCCCTTGTTTCAGTATACCACCCTACCCGCGCCCTCCGTTCTGCTGATGACCTGAGGTTAGTATCCTCAATAGTCAGAACCTCCCACTCCCGTCTCCAAGACTTTACACGTGCCGCGCCAATTCTTTGGAATGCACTTCCCAGGTCAATACGATTAGTCCCCAATCCCCACAATTTTAAGCGTGTCCTGAAAACGCATTTATTCAGACTGGCCTATCACCTCAACACATTAACCTAACCTATCCCTGTGTGGCAGAGCCAAAAGTTTTACCATAACCAGGTTCCCAGCATCATGTTCCCACATGCTTTATGCATCCATTAGCCCTCTGTGTCTGTACTGTTACACACTTAACATTATGGCTGGTCCATACAATCAGGGCAACTGTTACCACCCACCTTTCGTGTCTACCTCTTTCCTCATAGACTGTAAGCTTGCGAGCAGGGCCCTCACTCCTCTTGGTATTTGTTATAATCTACTGTATGTGATTATTGTTATGCTGTAATGTCTATTGTCTGTACAAAACCCCTCTGAAATGTAAAGTGCTGCGGAATATGTCGGCGCTATAAAAATAAAATTTATTATTATTATTATTAAGATGCAGACATGAACAATCATTAACAGCCTATTACAACATGCACCCCATGCGGGTCAAGTAAAAATAAGTTCACAAGGATATATATCCATATGTCCACATAAAGTGCATAGTCACTCACCCATATTGCCACAGTGCCCAGGTCGGCGCCTCACTGCTACCCCCGACGCGCGTTTCGCCACTTCTTTATCAAGGGGAGATGTCTGCCCATACTGCAAATCCACCTTATATGCCCAGACTCCCAGGTGCCATTGATTAAAGCAGCGCATGCCCAGTGAGGCCAGGCGGCGCTAGTACAATGAACCACCGCCATCACAAGAGTCGCGCGCATGCGTGGTACAACAACCACCCATGTGACGTCATTATAATGCGCGCGACTCATAATAGATGCATTATAAGTGTTTGATATTTTTAACGTTAATAAAGATGTGTTTTCTATATAACTTATCTCATCTTTTGTTGTGGTTTATGGCTACTCCACCTGTTGTTTTTGTTTACCTAAGTAAAATAGGCCTAATGTAAAGTCTAATGCAGTTAAACAGAATATGAAAGCTGCGGAAAGGGTAGATAATAAAATTGAATAAGCAGTATTATTATGACATATTAGAAATATTAGAGCAAATGCCTATAGTTAGGGCAAGAGCATAGCCTAACTGGTTATCTACAGTATATCTCATAATAGTATGTGCCTCTATGTTGGGCTTGAGGTAGAGATACCAGAGGGTCCATGCATAAGATCCTGACAATAGCTATATATGTCGCAATACTGTGCGCAGAGTAATGGCGCTAACCGGACTGTAGTATACAGGGAAAATACCTTGTGACATGATCCTGGATAGTGCAGAGACACCCGTGAGATGCGCTGAAGCCCCGACGCACGTTTCACCTTCCTCGGTTTCATCAGGAGGCGTGGTTAAAATGTGAAGGGCAGGGGATTAAATATGAATGATGTGGGTCCGTCAGCCAATTGGTGCGCATCCCAACATGTTGTACCGCCCCGTGAAGGAGCGAGCGGGCACGCGCCATGCATGATGAGAGGGAGGACATACGTCATCACCCAACATCACCACGGCGACGCCTCATGCCCACAACGCCACAGGCCAGGCACAGCGCATGTGTGGGGCACGTCTGTGTGACGCAGTATGTGGGGACGGCAATATATGCTTATGTAAAAGCCTACTGATAAAAATGAGTAATTGCAAGTGTATTATTAAGCTTGTTTGGCACAATATTCAAACCGATTCAATGTACTAACATTTCTAATCAAATACAATGGACTAGCACTATAGTGGCATACGAAAATGTCCCGTGTACATAAGAGATCTCTCAGTATAATACACATTAGGTACTGATGTATATGAAAAAATATATATCTCTATGTACAGGGGACATATAGATGCAATACAACACAGGAAATTATACGGCGCATCCATTTATATACAAGCAGGTCATATATATATGCAAATTTATGGGTATAACGCAATCCAAAAATCATACAACATTTCTCTAATATACAAATAGATCACATGCATGTCCATATACAAGCTTAGTATGACCCCTAGGCATACACATATATGTGCATTTTAATATACTGAAAAGCCTATAGGAAAATATTAAATAATGGGACATATAAATGGGCAGGCTGTAATATGGCCCGAAAAAATAAAATAGATTCTCAGTATAGTATTATCGCTATATAGATAAAAGAGCCAGCACATTGGATCGGTACCTCGACATACATATGCCATATATGGCTATATCCAACTAAAATTTGATGTTTAAGAGGGAGTTATCCCAGAATACCAATATATAGATATAGTAAAAAACAGATGGCATCTAATGCCATAAAATGGATAATAGCAATATAGTCTCATAATAAACACATGAACCTGCAGCAAATAATGGTATGTGTCTAATGCTAGTCCATATAAGTATATGTTAGACTTATACAGTTATAAATAGTTCTATATGATATTGTATTAACTTATCAGAACATAAACATTATGCCATAACAATTATTGGATTAAATCATGATATTGTCATGTTACAGCCACATTCAGCCAGTTATAATGAAGATACTTGATAGAGTTCGTTATAGTTGACTCGATAGACTGATAGATTTTCTCATTAGTTCTCCACATGTATAGATGGAATACTTCATGACAACTGGGGCCGACAGATCCAGAAACAAGACATGGAAAAGTGATAACAAACACAAAGACCTATAACAAAAAATAAATGTCAATATATATATATTAAATTAAGAGAAGGATTAAAACAAAACTATGCCATTACAAGATTAAAAGAATTATTTTACAAAAAGGACTTGAAACTGATGGCCTCATTGAGGCCCTTAGGGACTAAGGTATCGAGTATGACCATCCAGCGTGTTTCCTTCTGAAGGAGTTTCATAAGATTACCGCCTTGTATGCCCATATAAACATGGTCAGTACCATGGACAATAAACCCCTTAGGGTCACAGCCATGTATTTCAAAGAAATGTTTTGGAATTGTTTTTAGGGACCAGGGATCTAGACAGGTAGCCGCATTTTTATTGTTCCTAACATGCTCTTGTACACGGACCTTATGGGGTCTTGTAGTCATTCCCGCATATATCAGGCCGCAAGGGCAGCTGGCATGATATACCACAGCCTCCATATTGCAGGCTATGTGATGTACTATTTTGTAGTTTTTGTCACTTGTAGAATTTGTAAAATCTTTAGTTCTAACAATAAAACGGCAGGCTGAGAAGTCACTGCACGGAAACCAGCCCCAAGGGGGCCTTTGGAACTGTGGGAAAAAGGGGAACTTTTTGGAGGTATATAGTGACTTCTACATAGCATATCTCCCAATGTTTGTGATTTGCACCATGTTATGGATGGATGGGGAGTCAGTTGTTTCCGTAAATCCTTGTCCGCTAGCAGTACTGACCAGTGTTTTCTAAAAATATGATCAATCTCAGACCAATTAGTATTAAATTTGGTAATGAATCTAGGCAAAAGGCCTTTTGTCTCATTCTTATTGGGATGTTGTTTAGACAGAAGGCTTGTTTTGTTGGTATTAAGGGCATGAGAATAGCCCCGAATGATATCCCTATTAGGATATCCTCTACTTTTAAATCTATGATGTAATTCTTTTGATTGCCTAAGAAACAAAGAGTCATCAGATGCATTGTGCCCATAGGAACTATCCTATAGGGATCGAGCTTTTAAGCTTAGGAGGATGTGAGGATGAATAATGCAAGAGTGCATTTGTCGCAGTCACTTTACGGAAAATGTCGGTACAAATAAATCCGTCATCTGATTTAAAGATTTAAAGGTCCAAGAAGTCGATGGAAACCTGGCTATATTTCCAGGTTAATTTGATGTTATAGGTATTATTGTTTAAGTGGCACAGAAATGAGTCAAGCTGCACCATGGAGCCCTGCCAAATAAGGAATACATCGTCGATATACCACAGCCATGAGATGACAGAGCTGTGGCCGAGTGCATCAAGGACCGTATTCCTCTCCCACAGCCCCAGGAAAAGATTAGCTTATGAGGGCGCACAAGACGCCCCCATTGCTGTTCCCTGGAGCTGTAGGAAGGGGCGGTCCTTGAATACAAAATAATTATGTGTCAAAATAAAATTGAGTAAATTCAAGATAAATTACGTCAATGTTGGATCAAAATTAGTCACATTCAGAAAAAATTTTGTAGCCTGCATCCCGTGGCTGTGGTCTATCGACATGTAGAGGGACTCCACGTCACAAGTGACAAGCCACATGTCCGTCTCCAGATGCAAACCATCGAGTCTTCTCAGGACATCAGTGGTGTCCTTAACAAATGACGGAAGTGTCTCCACACATCCCTGAAGATAAAAATCAACAAATTGGCATGCCGGTTCACAAAGACCCCCAATGCCTGAGACAATGCGTCTGCCCAGTGGGCATTGGGGGTCCTTGTGAACTTTAGGTAATAAATAAAATGTAGGGACAACCGGAAAATCTGGAAAGAGTGCTTCTCGCATTTTAGGAGAGATGACCTTATCTTCTACTCCATTATCTAAAAGATGAGACAATTCTAGTTGGAATTTGGAAGTAGGTAGAGAATCTAATCGCCGGTAACATGTTTAGTTATGAAGCTGTCTGAAGGCCTCCGCCTCATACATCTCCACAGTCCAAATAACGACATTTCCCCCTTTGTCGGCACGTTTGATGACAATGTCCTTCAGGTCTTTCAATGTTTTGATGGCTTTCCTGTGTTGATTAGATAAATTATCATCCTTAATGCAGGAGTCAAGTTTGTCAAGGTCCTCGCGGACCAACTTGACAAAAATCTCTACCTGAGGACAAGCCGACAAAGGGGTAAAGGTCTGAGAGCGTAAATGGAGATGTACGGGGATAGGCGGGCCCTAGATGTAGAGCTCTCTGCAGCAAGAGATTCTAAATTGCTCAACACTTGTGATTCCGTCACATGTGTTGTAGAGTCGTCTTCAGTTGCAAAATGTTTTTTGAGAATCAATTTGTGAGCAAAAAGCTTGAGATCTTTAATAAGCATAAATCAATCGAAGCCCTCCACCGGTGAAAATGAGAGACCTCTAGATAACACCTCTATCTGTGATGATGACAAGGGATGCTGTGATAAGTTGATTACCTTTAGTAACTCTTGTTTTTCTTGTCCCTCATGTTGTATGTATGTCTTTTCCTTTTTACAACCCATGTATAAGGAGGCAGGAGATGATTGTTTATTGCCCAAAGTGGCCGATCCACCTTTTTGTTCTAAAAAACTGTTGCCACATGCTCCTTCAGATGTTGTGGAGATTCTTGAGACAAATTGTGATCTGAACTGAGATTTAATCTGTTTCTTACGCCAGCGATAAACTCGCTTTTGTTGGTAATCTTCAAGGTCGCGTAAGTATTTCTTGGTTTTATTATTTTGTATCTCATGTTCCCACTTGGAAAGGTCCTCTTCCAGTGAACAATCACATTTTTTATAATCGTCACTGGATAGAGCCTCTTGGATTTTAGCACGTGTTGTTTCTATCTCCTTTTCAATTGTTTCAAGTGTTCTGTTATCAATACCAATCAGGAGCTCCAATAGTGTGCGAGAGCATTTAGTTAACGTTTCTTCCCACTTAAGAGTAAATGATGAATCTTCTATGTCTAGTGTGGGGAATAATTGAACCCTCAAGCCTCTCGGGATTATGTGCAGCTTTGTTCCATCAGGTTTTAGTGCTCTTTCTCAAAAATTCCCTAACTTTCAGTTTCAAGTCCTTTATATCAGATCTGTCTTTATCAATCAGTTGCCTCTCACCAAACACCACCCCGAGTTGTGCTACCCAGGTTTTGTCGCGTTGCTTGTAGTCCATGAAACCTGTTGGTGGGTCTGTAGACACAATATAACATAAATTATGAACCTAAAACAATTCCGTGGCCATACGGATATACCTCTCGGGCCTCAACTATAACCAAAACAGAGAAAAACCCCAGTCTAAAGCCAAAAAGGTCATGAGGCTATTGTTAACAATAATAAAAATAGAGTAACTAATGAATAAGAAAAATCACAAAAAAAGATAGAGGATTTGATTCAATAGTATCAAACTTCATTGCACATATATTCTAAAGACATACACAGTGCTTATGATGAGGTAGATGGAGATATAGCAACTAAAAAATAATGGCAATATAGATAGTTGACAAATATAGTGCCAGACAGAAAAAACGTCTCAAGGCTGAAGTCTGCACGAGATGGGTAGTAAAGGGTGTTGGGGGAGTGGGTGGAGAAGGAAGGAAGAAAGAGGAGGAGCTAACAGAAAAGAACAGTGCAGAGAGTGAGTCAGGCATGAGGAGAAAGTGAAAGTAAGCAGACATGCTGTGAGGCAGCTCCCTGTCAGAAAGAGCTGCAGAGAGAAAGCTGAAAGGAAGAGAACTTCTGAAGGAAGGAAAGTGGAGAGACGTGTGTGGAGCAGCTCCCTGTCGGAAGGAGCTGCAGAGAGAGAAACAGATAGAAGGAAGCTCCTGGAAGGAGAAGGGGTCCTTGGGGCACAGGTAGTGAGAAGTCCACCTGTAGGGCCCGTATCCACACTGACTGCCATCAGGTGGAGGGACGAAGTTGCAGTGGGGTACCGGCCCCAGAGACTAGTGGAGAAATCACCAGACTCAGCTAGAAAGCCGGAGGCAGGGGCACCTCTAGGTGCTTCAGCCACAGCCACAGTTATCTTTGCTAAAAAGGCAGCCATATAGGAGCAAGGGGACGCAGACAGGACATCACCTGACAAGGTCCATGGCTGCTGGCTTGGGACACGGACTGTGAGGTGTTGAGCAGGAGAGGTGGAAAGCCAGCACAGTGAGACGGCCAGGAGAGGCATATACTGAAAAGAGTCCTGGAAAGGTCTATCCTAATCTACCTGGGAGTTTGCTGGACCCCTCACCTGGAGGACACGGCACCAAGTGGGCATCTGTGCACATCAGAACTGTGAGTAAAGCTTTGGAAACTGCACCCAGCTGTGTCCTCTAATCATTCCTGTGTCACCTGCCCTGCACCGCATTCACCAACCTCACCTTTAACATCTACATCCAAACTGCCCTGGGATACAGCTCTACTTTTGGAGAGCTTAACCATCTCTGCTGCCCTGTCACCATCCCAGATGATCTGCATAGCAGCATCGGTCCCCTGACCGAATACCATAGGTACACTTTATTATAAACTTTAAAAACTTTATCTCCTTGTAAATACTCCCCTTTAATTGGATGAACAGGGCCACGGACCGGGTCACCGCTGCCGTGACATCCCCTTTAAGAACAGACCGGCCCAGTACCGAGTACCCCATTGCACCCCTAGATAAATTTATTGAGAGGTGTAGTTTTCTAAAATGCACTTATGGGGGGTTCTGCTATTCCGGCTCCTTAGGGGCTCTACCAATATGACATAGCACCCTCAAACCAGTCCAGCAAAATATAAACTCCAGTATGGCGCTTCTTCCCTTCTGAGCTTTGCCTCAAAAGTAGTTTTATGCCACATATGGGGTGTATTGGTTTACTCAGGAGAAATTGCACAACAAATTTTGGGGTCCATTTTCCCCTGCTATCCTTTAGGGATGCAGTTTTAAAAATGGTGAAACTTTTGGTTATTTTCTGTCATATAGACCCCAAAGTCACTTCAAATATGATTTGGTCCCTAAAAAAATAGTTTTGTAAATTTTGTTGGAAAAATTTTAATCCTTTTAACTTCCTAAGAAAGAAAAATTATGTTTCAAAAATTGTGCTGATGTAAACTACACATGTGGAAAATGTTATTTATTAATTATTTTGTGGGACATAACTCTCTGATTTTAGGGCATAAAATTGTAAAGTTTGAAAATTGCAAAATTTTCCACATTTTTGCCAAATTTCTGAAATGTTTACAAATAATTTCAAGTCATATCAAACAAATTTTATCACTGTCATGAAGTACAATATGTTATGAGAAAACAGCCTTAGAATCAGTAAGATAAGTTGAAGCTTTCCAGAGTTATAACCACATAAAGTAGCACTGGTCAGAATTGTAAAATTTGCACTTGTCATGAAGGTGAAAACAGGCTTTCAGGATAAAAGAGTCAAACCCATAAAAATATTTTTTTAAACAAGTAACTCTGAGGCCGTTTTCACATGTAGCGTTACTGCTGCATTTTTCTGCTGCATTTTTCTGCTGCTTTTTTACATAAAGCAATAACAAACTTCTCAACTATTGTGCGTTTGCTGCATTTCTTGTATGATTACCTGATGCATTTTTGGTGCAGGTTAGTGAAGGAAAGCTTTGATTTTGCTCTTATTAATGCAACAGCATTTTTTTACATGCTTATAGAGAAAAATGCAAGAAAACAGCACAGTACAACACATTTCCAGATGCATCGAGGGCGGAGTTTTCATTAAACCACATCCACTTTGCTTGGACATTTGGGCCGTGTTGACATGTAGAATAAAAAATGTGGTTTTTTTCTCTTTTTTTGCGCAGAAATTCTGTTTTTAACTGTCCAAGTAAAGTGGATGTGATTTCATGAAAGCTGTGCCACTTGTGCGCCTAAGGCTGAGTTCACACGTGGCTTTTTTTTGCGTTTCCGCGGCGGTTTTAACCGCGCGATTTTGCCGCGAAAACGTGAAAAATAAGCATCCCATGCATTCCTATGGGATTCCGCAATGCTGTGCTAATGCTGCTGTTTTTACCGCGGCGGAATCGCTTCGCGGTAAAAACCGCAGCATGCTCATTATTTTGCGGAATCGCGGCGATCCCGCACCCATAGGAATGCATTGTTCCGCTTACTTCCCGCATGTGGCTGTGCACACCATGCGGAAAGTAAGCAGAACAATTGCGGATGGTACCCACGGTCCGGAGGAGAGGAGACTGTCCTCCGGGCTTTGGGTACCATATCCCTGTAAAAAAAAAGAATTATAAAATAAAAAATATTGTTATTCTCACCCTCCGACGTCCTGCGCAGCATTCTCGCTTCTCTCCACGCTCCGGTCGCAGTAATCCTTTGCGAAAATGCCCGCGATGGCATCCGATCTCGCGGGATCGCGAAGTCTCGCGGTCATTCGCGCGACGTCATCGCGAATTACCGCGAGACGTCGCGATCCCGCGAGAACGGACGTCATCGCGGGCATTTTCGCAAAGGATTACTGGGAACGGATGCGCGGGACGTCGGAGGGTAAGAATAACAGTATTTTTTTTTTACATTCTATCTTTTACTATTGATGCCGCATAGGCAGCCTCAGTAGTAAAAAGTTGGTCACACTTGTCAAACACTGTGTTTGATGAGTGTGACCAACCTGTCAATCAGTTCTCCAAGCGATGCTACAGATCACTTGGAAAACGCTAGCATTTTGCAAGCAAAATACGCTTGCAAAATGCTAGTTTTTCCGCGGGAAAATCACGGGAATTTAAAATGCGATTTTCCCGCGGACTGGAATTCCGGAATTCTCGCGGTAATTTCCGCGAGAGTTCCGGTACGTGTGCACTTAGCCTAAAGATTCTTATGAACTGTGCAGTTTTGGTGCTTTTGTTTCTCTAGCGGCTTCTACATAGAGCATAAAAAGCATGTAAAAAGCTACAGGGTTTTTTAAATGCAAAATCAAAGCTTTCCTGCACTATAAAAACCATATTAATCCCTGGCCATAGCCATTTTCTGTTTTTCCGTTTTTGTTTTTTCCTCTCCTTCTTCCAAGAGCCAGAGTGAGGATTACATGCATTTCTGATGTGCTTCCTCCTCGGAAATGCACTGAAATGGCATATTTGTTTTTAACCTGCAGAATTTCCCATGCAAGAAAATTTTCCCCATTTTCCAATGGGGAAATTCAGCACAGAAAACCCAACGTACCCACAAGAGAAATTGACATGTTGCGGATTTGAAACCCATTCTGTAGGTCAGTTTCCATTGTGTTAAAAAGCACAGTGGGCATGAAATTTCTATAAATCCCATCCACTTTGCTGGAACTATAATTATGATGCTGCTTTTTTGATGCAGCAAAAATATGCAGTCAAAAACGCACCAAAAACTCATTGTGCCTTAGGCTACATTCCGACAATGAGTTTTTGGTGACCTTTTCATGTTGCAAAATTTCTGGAACATTTCTGCACCCTTTAAGTAAGATAGGTTACTTGCACTTTTTCAAAAAATAGGAAACATAAAAAACTCACCAAAAATTCATAGTCGGAACTAGCCTTACGCTATATGCTTATTTCACAACATTGAACAGTAATATGATACAATAAAATGCTGTATAATTCAAATCTACATGCAATATATAGTATACAGTATGACATTAAATAGATTTGCAATTTTAGACAATCTAATCTCATAGATGATTTCCCCCGGCTGGAACTCTTAGAAAACAGCTGCAATCTGTGAAGATACCAGGCAGCAGCTGCTAAATTGCACTGCAGCAATGCCACAGGGGAAATAAAGCTTTACACATTGTTAAGGACAAGTCAATCCAAGCTAGAGGTGCTCTTTTCAACAGCACCTTGTAAGAGATTTATGAACAAGGGCCACTCTTCATCCTTCATTAATAATCCCCTAATTTGGTATGTGAAATATATTATGGAAATATACAGCCCCTGTAATTTAAATGATAATATGCAACATGAATGAAGATTATGTAGTAGACTAGCTGAAGAGCCCAGCATTGCGCGGGCATAGTAACTAACTGTGGTTAGTTATAACAAATTATAATGATTATATTGCACATGAAAACATTTCATATTATAAACAGTATGGCAGGATCAACTGAAGAATGTGAAGTGGGTTTTCCTGTGCCCATCCAGTATCTATGTTCAAAGGCTTATTGTGGTGCATATGACTTGGTAGCAAGGCAGGCCTTGCAGTCAATGCATAAGAAAAGAGTATGGGAGTACAAAATGAACTATATGGGCATTTCCTGAAGGAAATACATGGTGCTTGAACAGCGCTGCCAGCTTTACAGCAGTGTATCAGGTGTCGACTGTAAGAAAGTAAAGTTAGAATATGAATGCTGTGTATAGCCACTTTGGCACATTTGGCACCTCAGTAGCCACTTTTGCCACTTGGTAGCCATGTTGAAACATTCGGCACCTCGGTAACCACTTTGGCCACTTGGTAGCCACTTTGGCACATTCGGCACCTCTGTAGCCACTTTGGCCACTTGGTAGCCACTTTGGCACATTCGGCACCTTGGTAGCCACTTTGGCCACTTGGTAGCCACTTTAGCACATTTGGCACCTCTGTAGCCACTTTGGCCACTTGGTAGCCACTTTGGCACATTCGGCACCTCGGTAGCAACTTTGGCAACTTGATAGCCACTTTAGCACATTCAGCACCTCTGCAGCCACTTTGGCCACTTGGTAGTGACTATGGCACATTCGGCACCTCTGTAGCCACTTTGGCCACATGGTAGCCACTTTGGCACATTCGGCACCTCGGTAGCCACTGTGGCCACTTGGTAGCCACTTTAGCACATTTGGCACCTCGGTAGCCACTTTGGCCACTTGCTAGCCACTTTGGCACATTCGGCACCTCAGTAGCCACTTTGGCCACTTGGTAGCCATTTTGGCCACTTGGTAGCCACTTTGGCACATTCGGCACCTCGGTAGCCACTTTGGCCAATTGGTAGCCACTTTGGCCACTTGGTAGCCACTTTAGCACATTTGGCACCTCGGTAGCCACTTTGGCCACTTGGTAGCCACTTTGACACATTCGGCACCTCGGTAGCCACTTTGGCCACTTGGTAGCCACTTTGGCACATTCGGCACCTCTGTAGCCATTTTGGCCACTTGGTAGCCACTTTGGCCACTTGGTAGCCACTTTGGCACATTCGGCACCTCAGTAGCCACTTTGGCCACTTGGTAGCCACTGTGACACATTCGGCACCTCGGTAGCCACTTTGGCTACTTGGTAGCCACTTTGGCATATTCGGCACCTCAGTAGCCACTTTGGCCGCTTGGTAGCCACTTTGGCACATTCGGCACCTGTGTAGCTACTTTGGCCACTTGGTAGCCACTTTGGCACATTCGGCCCCTCCGTAGCCACTTTGGCCACTTGGTAGCCACTTTGACACATTCGGCACCTCGGTAGCCACTTTGGCCACTTGGTAGCCACTTTGGCACATTCAGCACCTCGGTAGCCACTTTGGCCACTTGGTAGCCACTTTGGCACATTCGGCACCTCTGTAGCCATTTTGGCCACTTGGTAGCCACTTTGGCCACTTGGTAGCCACTTTGGCACATTCGGCACCTCGGTAGCCACTTTGGCCACTTGGTAGCCACTGTGACACATTCGGCACCTCGGTAGCCACTTTGGCTACTTGGTAGCCACTTTGGCATATTCGGCACCTCAGTAGCCACTTTGGCCGCTTGGTAGCCACTTTGGCACATTCGGCACCTGTGTAGCTACTTTGGCCACTTGGTAGCCACTTTGGCACATTCGGCCCCTCCGTAGCCACTTTGGCCACTTGGTAGCCACTTGGCACATTCGGCACCTCAGTAGCCACTTTAGCCACTTGGTAGCCACTTTGGCCACTTGGTAGCTACTTTGGCACATTCGGCACCTCGGTAGCCACTTTGGCCACTTGGTAGCCACTTTGGCACATTCGGCACCTCGGCAGCCACTTTGGCCACTTGGTAGCCACTTTAGCCATGTTGACACATGCTGCCACTTTGCCTCGGGGGCCACTTTGGTGCTCCGACACACTGGGCTTCTAAAGCCACTTTGGCGTCCGACTGCAGTGATGGCGAACCTTGGCACTCCAGCTGTTGGAGAACTACAACTCCCAGCATGCCTCAACTGCTGCCTCAACTGCTGCAGGTTGCAAGGGCATGCTGGAAGTTGTAGTTTTACAACAGCTGGAGTGCTAAGGTTAGCCATCACTGGGTGGGACTTTTCAGAAGCCATTGGCACGCTGCGCCTTTAAGATCTTGAATCAGCGATCTGTCAGCTTCTATTAGCTAATACGGGTCATGTGTGGAAGCTGCATTTGCATAGCTGCCATCTTTGTAAGGTCACTGCACCTGCGCTGTGGCTTCAATCCATGTCATTTGGGGGTCATGGAAAGGTCGCCATTAATTCCTATGGGAAAATTATTGCTTAAAATGCAATTTTTTAAAAAACTACAAATCGGATCGACTTCAAAAATACATAGCACACCTGTCCCCACCGAGGGCTTCGAAACACCGCCAGAACGGGGTCTCTGCGCCGAGCGGTTCGGGCTGCACTAATTGCAGAAAACGCGGAGAAGAAGAAGTAGAATAATAACTAGATGTGTATTTCCTGAAGGAAGTACAGATAGTGCTTTGAAATGGTGCCCGGGCTGCCCCTTTAAGAGAGACTTGCCTGCTGCCCCTGCAAGACTTTCAACTCAGGATCCGTTTTAACTGTGGGTGCCTCTCAGGGGCCACTTTGGCCTGTGGGGCCCCTCAGGGTCTGATTTGGTGGGTGGGGCCCCTCAGGATCTGATTCGGTGACCTGGGCTCCTCAGGGCTTGAATTGGTGGACGGGATCCCTCAGGGTCCAATTTTGTGGCCGGGGCCCCTCAGGGTCCGATTTTGTGAGTGGGGCTCCTTAGGGTCTGATTTTGCGGGCGAAGCCCCTCTGGGTCCAATTTAGTAGGCAGGGCCCCACAGGGTCCGATTTGGTGGGCAAGGCCTCTCAGAGTCTGATTTGGTGGGCGCGGCCACTCTGGGTCCGATTTGGTGGGCGGGGCCACTCTGGGTCCAATTTGGTGGGTGAGGCCACTCTGGGTCCGATTTGGTGGGCGGGGCCACTCTTGGTCCGATTTGGTGGGCGGGGCCACTCTTGGTCCGATTTGGAGGCCAGGGTGGCTCAGCCTCCGATTTGTAGGCCAGGGTCGATCAGCCTCCGATTTGGAGGTCGGAGTTGCTCAGCCTCCGATTTGGAGGTCAGGGTCAATCAGCCTCCGATTTGGAGCCTGGGGTCACTCAGCTTTCGATTTGGCGCGCCGGCCCTTTAAGACTCATTTTGGTGCGCCGGCCCTTTAAGAATCACTTAGGCATGTCGGCCCTTTAAGAGCCAGTTTGCCGCACTGGGCTTCTAAATCCACTTTGGTGCACATTCTCTCTCAGGGGCATGCGTCATGTGATGAAGCTAGATTTGCATTTGTGCTGTGGGTTTCACTTTAAGAGCTGAAATTATCTGTCAGAAACTGTATCCTGGAAGGGGTCATGTGAAGGCATTGGCATAGTAACTGGGTGTGCCTGCGCATATCAATGAGCTTAACTGCCATTTGAATCACCTCAGGGCATGTTTTCCCTGTGGCAACATTTTCCCATTGAAATGCATTGAGGAAAATGTTTTTTCAAACGCAAATTGCGCAAAAACTACTAATCCGATCAACACGGAAAATACTTGGCACACCACTCGTGGACGCTGGCTTCGAAACTACACATCAACGGAGTCTGTGCCTGCAGCGGTTCGGGACGCATTAATTGCTGAAAATCAACTGAATAATAAGAAGAAGAAGCAGAAGAAGAAGAATAAGTTAGCAGTGTTCAGATTACAAGAAAGTGCTTTTTTCAAAGCACTATAACTAGATGTGTATTTCCTGAAGGCAGTGCTTTGAAATGGTGCCCAAGCTGCCCCTTTAAGAGACTTGCTTGCTGCTTCGGCATGGCTTTCACACTTGGGCAACCCACTCAGCCTCTGATTTGGAGGCTGAAATTGCTCAGGCTCTGATTTGGGGGCCGGGGTCGCTCAGCCTCCTATTTGAAGGCCAGGGTCGCTCAGCCTCCTATTTGGAGGCTGGGGTCGCTCAGCCTCCTATTTGGAGGCCGGGGTCGCGCAGCCTCCTATTTGGAGGCCAGGGTCACTGAGCCTCTCTTTTTGAGGCTGGGGTCGCTCATCCTCTGTTTCTGAGACCAGGGTGGCTCAGCCTCCAATTTGGAGGCTGGGGTAGCTCAGCCTCCAATTTGGAGGCCGAGTGGTTCAGCCTCCGATTTGGGGCTGGGGTGGCTCAGCCTCCGATTTGGAGGCAGGGGTCAATCAGCCTCCTATTTGGAGGCTGGGGTGTCTCAGCCTCCGATTTGGAGGCCGGGATCGATCAGCCTCCGATTTGGAGGTCGGGGTGGCTCAACCTCCGATTTGTAAGCCGGGGTCAATCAGCCTCCTATTTGGAGGCTGGGGTGGCTCAGCCTCCGATTTGGAGGCCGAGGTGGCTCAGCCTCCAATTTGGAGGCCGGGGTGGCTCAGCCTCCAATTTGGAGGCCGGGGTTGGAGGCCGGGGTGGCTCAGCCTCCGATTTAGAGGCCGGAGTGGCTGAGCCTCCGATTTGGAGGCCAGGGTGGCTCAGCTTCCGATTTGGAGGCCGGGGTTGATCAGCCTCCGATTTGGAGGCCGGGGTCGATCAGCCTCCGATTTGGAGGCCGGGGTCGATCAGCCTCCGATTTGGAGGCCGGGGTCGATCAGCCTCCGATTTGGAGGCCAGGGTCGATCAGCCTCCGGTTTGGAAGCCGGGGTGGCTCAGCCTCCGATTTGGAGGCCGGGGTGGCTCAGCCTCTGATTTGGAGGCCGGGGTGGCTCAGCCTCTGATTTGGAGGCCAGGGTGGCTCAGCCTCCGATTTGTAGGCCAGGGTCGATCAGCCTCCGATTTGAAGGCCGTTGTGGCTCAGCTTCCGATTTGGAGGCCGGGGTCAATCAGCCTCCGATCTGGAGCCTGGTGTCACTCAGCTTTCGATTTGGCAT
This sequence comes from Dendrobates tinctorius, assembly GCF_039654945.1. Taxonomy (NCBI): domain Eukaryota; kingdom Metazoa; phylum Chordata; class Amphibia; order Anura; family Dendrobatidae; genus Dendrobates; species Dendrobates tinctorius. Next base: position 33,850,856 of record NW_027361675.1, read on the forward strand.
GCCGGCCCTTTAAAGCTACTTTCACACATCAGTTTTTCGCCGTCAGGCGCAATCCGGCGTCGCCGGATCCGGCAAATGTTATGTAAAACCGGATGTGACGGATCCGGTTTCCTGCCGGATCAGTCATGCGCATCCGACCAAAAACCGGATCCGTCTCATCCGTTTCAACTGTTTTTCAACGGATACGCCGGATCCGGTTTTTAAAAAGCTAGCCCCTTGGTGGGCTTCCGAATGGGATTGGCTACTGAAAAACTATATATACCGTGTTCCTACAGCCCATCTTTGACAGGTTGTAGAGGAGAAACTGCATGTTGGAGAGAAGAGCAAGTGACTGGCGAAGATGGATGTTGTGATTGGAAATATTTTGAAGAACTTGGTGGATTTTACAGCGGAGGCAAATCGTTTGAGAGTGATTGTTCTGGAGAAGGAGAGAGCGAGACAGCAGCGCATCAGGCATCGTAGACGACGTTTGTGGATCCACCCCATCACAGCCAAGAGAATGACGCGTGGGGTCTATTCTACACTCTGTATGGACCTTAGACGAAACCCGGAGAAATTTTTTGCATATGTTTGGATGAAAATGGAGAATTTTGATTACTTGGTGGAGCGCATAGCACACCGCATAAGAAAATCAGACACCTATTGCCGCTTCTCCATTTCACCGACAGAGCGTCTGATGGTGACTCTAAGGTAAGACACATTTATTGTACCTGATTGCATCAGAGCACACTTTCACTGGAATATTGTTGGTGGTACTTTGTATCTGCAAGTGTTATAGCTGATTTTTGGTATGTATGCTGTGATTTGGAACTAATAATTTTTTTTTTTATTTGCCCATAGATTCCTTGCAACTGGAGAATCCCTTTCGTCACTCCATTTCCAGTATAGACTTGGGATTTCCACCATATCTGGAATTGTGAAGTACACATGCAGTGCGCTGTGGGACTGTTTACTTGATGAGTTTTTACCAGAGCCCACAACAGAGAGGTGGATTGAAATAGCTGACAAGTTTCAACAGATATGTCAGTTTCCCAATTGCTTGGGCGCTGTGGATGGGAAACATATCCGCATTGTTAAGCCATCAGGATCCAGATCGGAATTTTTCAATTACAAGAAATATTTTTCCATTGTCCTCATGACAATCGCTGACACAGAGTATAAATTTATTGCAGTGGATATCGGGGCCTATGGCCGCTCAAATGACTCAAGTTTTCAAACTGTCTTCCATGGGGCGTAAACTGTATGGAAACACCTTCCAGTTCCCACCCCCTAGACCGCTGCCGCAAACATCTGGTCCACCTATGCCATTTGTCTGTGTAGGGGATGAAGCATTCCAGCTGTCAGAACACCTTTTCAAACCGTACTCTAGCAGAGGATTGACAAGAACAAAACGCATTTTTAATTACCGCCTCACAAGAGCAAGAAGAATGGTGGAATGTGCCTTTGGTATTCTGACAGCCAAATGGCGGGTCCTATTGTCTGCGATCAACCTCAAGACTGAAACTGTCGGCGAGGTGATCAAAGCTTGCGTGGTACTCCACAATTTTGTTCTCTGCAAGGAACCCATTACCATTGAGGACACGTCTGAAGAAACCACCTTGCAAGATTACCAGAACATTACCACTAGAAGTTCTGTGACGGTTTCAGTAATGAGGGACAATTTTGCACAATACTATATGTCACCTCAAGGAAAACTACTAGTGTTGAGCTTTCCGATACCGCAAGTATCGGGTATCGGCCGATATTTGCCGTATCGGAATTCCGATACCGAGTACCGATACTTTTTTCGTATCGGATACCGGAATCGGAAGTCCAAAATGCAATGAGCCACTTTTGTGGCTCTGATTGGCTGCCGAAATGACGTCATCATGATGCGCTGTCTGTGCGCATCATGATGCGCCGTCAGTTCGGTCCTTCGGGGGGGCTGTGCCGACTGTCCGGGGGTCTGTACCGGCCTGCCGGTGGTCTGTGTAGGCCGGTACAGACCACCTGTACATGTAGTATATATAGTATATATGTAGTATGCATGTTGCATGCATGTAGTATATATGTTGTATGTATGTTGCATGCATGTAGTATATATGTATTATGTATGTAGCATGTATGAGTATGTATGAGTATGTATGTAGTATATATGTAGTATGTATGTTACATGTAGTATATATAGTATATACAGTATATAGTATGCATGTTGCATGCATGTAGTATATATGTTGTATGTATGTTGCATGCATGTAGTATATATGTATTATGTATGTAGTATGTATGTAGCATGTATGTAGTATGTATGTAGTATGCATGTAGTATATATGTAGTATGTATGTTACATGTAGTATATATAGTATATATGTAGTATGCATGTTGCATGCATGTAGTATATATGTTGTATGTATGTTGCATGCATGTAGTATATATGTAGTATGTATGTAGTATGTATGTAGCATGTATGTAGTATGTATGTAGTATGCATGTAGTATAGATTCAAGATTCAAGATTCAAAGAAGCTTTATTGGCAGGACTAAATACACATTAGTTTTGCCAAAGCAGGTGTACAGAAGGGAATAGGGATAGGGACTGTAGGGATGTTGGGAAGGGGCTGTAGGAAAGGTGGATGGGGCAGATCCAGGTTGGGGCTATAGAAGTCCATGGCATAGGGAAGGTGGATGGCGGCATGGGGGCAGATCCAGGATGAGGCTATAGAAGTCCATGGCATAGGGAAGGTGAATGGGGGGTTGGGGCATAGCCAGGATGAGGCTATAGAAGTCCATGGCATAGGGAAGGTGGATGGGGGATTGGGGCATATCCAGGGTGGGGGCCATAGAAGTCCATGGCATATCAGAGTTCTCTTTCTCGCAGTCTATGGCATTCGTTCACATATTGCGCTGCTATCTCCACTGCTCTCTCTTCTTCCCCCAGCAGGATGTATGTTTTCTCTTCCTCCTTCATGGTGGTGAAATCCGGGAAGAGATGTGAGAGTCTCCTGAAGTGAGTGTCCCTCACTGCTGAGTACTTGGAGCAGTGTAGCAGGAAGTGGGTCTCATCCTCCAGGGCCTCCTGGTCACAGTGCTGGCACAGTCTTTCCTCCCTGGGCTTGTAGCTCTGCCTGTGTCGGCCGGATTCGATGGCCAGACTGTGGGCACTGAGTCTATACCGGCTCAGGATCTTGCGGTCTTTGGGGTCCGGGAGTTTCTCCAGGTATGGAGCCAGTCTGTAGTCTCTCTGTAGACTCTGGTACATGGTCAGTTTCTGTGAGCTGATGATGTCGTTCTTCCAGTCACTTACGTACCTCTCCTGGCCTTCGTCTACCATCTTCCTGATTCCGGCTTTTGTCAGGTTGTTGTGATTGGTTTTCTGGTCAGGTTGGGTTTGGGTGAGCTGTTCCGAGGGTCCTGGTTTTTCTGTTTCCCCTACATGTGTCAGGGCTTTATGGTGATGGGAGCTTGGATTGCTCCTACGTAGGTGAGCCCGGAATGACAGTGCCCTCTTTAGAACCGTTAGGTGTAGAGGGAATCTGCCCAGCTCGGCATAGTATGTATGTAGTATGCATGTAGTATATATGTAGTATGTATGTTACATGTAGTATATATAGTATATATGTAGTATGCATGTTGCATGCATGTAGTATATATGTTGTATGTATGTTGCATGCATGTAGTATATATGTATTATGTATGTAGTATGTATGTAGCATGTATGTAGTATGCATGTAGTATATATGTAGTATGTATGTTACATGTAGTATATATAGTATATATATATATAGTATGCATGTTGCATGCATGTAGTATATATGTTGTATGTATGTTGCATGCATGTAGTATATATGTATTATGTATGTAGTATGTATGTAGCATGTATGTAGTATGTAGCATGCATGTAGTATGTAGCATGTATGTAGTATGTATGTTACATGTAGTATATATGTAGTATGCATGTTGTATGTATGTAGCATGTATGTAGTATGTATGTTGCATGTAGTATATATGTAGTATGTAAATTTTTATTTTTTTTTTTTTTTTTTTACATTCAACACATTAGCCGGATGATGGGACTACTACTGTCCCATCATTGGCTAATGTGTCAATCACTGTCATGGTAGCAGGCATCACCCGATGGGACTTGTAGTCCCATCGGACGATGCCTGCACAGACTACCGGAGCCTGCACAGACCACCGGCAGGCCGGCACAGACCACCGGAGCCTGCACAGACCACCGGCAGGCCGGCACAGACCACCGGAGCCTGCACAGACCCCCCGGCAGGCCGGCACAGCCCCCCGAAAGGCCCGTACAGACCCCAGAGAGGCAGTACAAGGCAAAAATAGGGTTTTTCTTATTCCGATACCGGAAGTCCCATAGACTTGAATGGGACTTCCGGTATCGGAATCGGCGATACCCGATATTTTTTTTAGATCGGCCAATACCATCCGATCCGATACTTTTAAGTATCGGACGGTATCACTCAACACTAAATACTACATTGGCAGGATGACAGAAAAATTTCTGCCCTTAACCAAAGTTGTGTACCTTCTGTACCAACAGTATACCTTTGCCAACCAAACTTGGCTATGTTGTCATGGTTGAACTATTTTTACCTTTTGGCCACAGGTGTGTACCTGGTTGTGTTTTATTCAAAGTATTTCACCTTTTAACAAAAGTTGTGTACATTATTAGTAAATCACCAACAAGATACACAACTTTTTATAAAAGGTGAAATACTTTGAATAAAACACAACCGGGAACACAACTGTGGCAAAAAGGTAAAATGTTGTTACCGTTTTCCCACAGTTATATACCTGGTTTTGAATTCCTTTTTACCTTTAAAATACCCTGTATTATACCTTTAAACCTTTTAAATACCCTGTATTAAACCTTTTGGTATACCATATTTCGCCACAGAAATAAATCACAGACCCATTTTAAAACAATAATTTAACTTTTATTGATAAAGTTATTTTGAAAAAAAAAAAATTTTAATAAAATGTTTTGAAATTTTATAAAACTTTTAGAATAAAACTTTGAAACAACAACATTGGTCATTTTTATTGAACACAAAATTATAAGTTTGTGTATTGTGGGGTGGAAATACTGCTGGAGAGGCTGCGGGACACTTCGACACTGGGAGTGTGGAGAGAGGACTGGGATCATGGTGGGGAAGGAACAGTTAGAGGTGAAGGTGTGGAAAAAAATAGAGAATTGGTGGAGATATGGGAGGCAGAACAGGTGGTGGGTGGTGGAGTGCAGGGTTGGGCAGGGACTGTAGGAGCAGATGATGTGGATGGAAAGTGGTATGGGGAAGGAGTTTAGTACAGGGCAGGTTGCTGGAAGTGGGGAGATGGCTGGTACTGGGGAGGTTGGTGGTACTGGGGAGGTGGCTGGTATGTAATAGGAGGGGGAAGAGGGACAGTGGCTGGAGAGGGTGCAGGTGGAGGAACTACAGGGGTGGGAGGAGGAGGTTGGGAGGTAACTTGCAGTAGAGCACCATGGCACGAATGTATTACATGCATCTGCTGGCTAGGAGAGAGCGTTTCCATGCGCTCCACAACAGACCTGAAAAAGGTGTGGTTTGGCAAAGATCTTGCTTCTGAATGCATGGTTTGCAGAAGTGTCTTCAACTCCAGAATGCTGGAGTTGATCTGCTGAAAGCCTGCGGAGATTTTCTGTGACAAGACTTTTAGACAGTTCTGAAAAGATGCATTCAGATGCAGGAACTCTGGCGCATAGCTCTTTTCCTGACCCCTCTGCCGCTGCCGCCCAGTACCCACTGGTGTACTAGAGGCGGCAGGGGCAGAAGGGTGGGGTAAAGGGAAAGCGATCTCCTCACCAGCAGCTTCATGTAATGTAGGCGGCCACGATGCTCCTGCGCTGGTGGATGGGACAGATGGGTCGAATGTGTGGGAAGGCTGGGAAGGTGCAGATGTACCGAGGCGGTCGAAGTGTCCCTCGGTGCCGGTCTCCTCAGGGATCGCTTCAGAAGGGTCCAACCGTGCAGGCTCCCGAGTGCTGCTCACCGTGCCGTGGAATAAAGAGAAAAAAATACAATTAATATAGTGACATGGGGTGGCCCTGGCTGGAAAAAATTAGACATGTAAAGATTTTTTTTGACATGTGGTGTGTAATATTTACCTTCTGGTGACCGTTGTATCCTGGAGGAACGGCAGGGCTCGTGTGTACTTGCACTTTCTCCTGCGTCCTCCAGAGCCACTTGGGGCCCGCATCTCTTTGTTGAACTCCTTCTTGAAACGATCCCTCACAGACCACCACCGCTTCACAATTCTCTCCCCTGAAACGTGAAAGCACAAAGTGGTTAGTATACAACATCAGTGTTTCACAAACTCCAGTCCTCATGCCCCCCATGGGTCATGTTTTCAGGATTTCCAAAGTAAATAGAAATCCTGAACACATGATCCGTGGGGACCACGAGGACTGGAGTTCAGGAAACACTGGTTTACATCAAGAAACCGGTACTGTATATACTTACGCTCTTTAATCTGGGCCCGAGCATCGAGGTCCTCCCAGCGGTCAACAAGGAGCAAACAGATTTCCTCCCAGAGCCGTCGGGTAACTATCAGGTCAGCATGGCGGCGGTCAGCCATATTCCATAGCGGCTCCCTTTCTCTGACGAGATCGATTAGCTGGTCCACATCAATTCCTCCATCCTCACCGTCAGAGTCGGGAGCACGCTGTGAGGCTGTTAAAGTAAAAGAGAAAAATAGCAAAATTAGGCACCACACTTTAAGACATGAAATAAAAAGTGTAAAAAAATTAAACTAAAATATTATACTTACACGCTGGTGACCGCCGCGTTGCTGTCACCGACGACCCTGGGAGGCACTGCGAGGACCTTTTGGCCGAGCACCAGATTGGGAAGACTAGAGAAGAAAATAAAAAAAATTATGTGTTTGGATGTTGGCAAATTTGTTTGCTGTGTGATGTCTGCGGTACACTGTTTTCTATGTGTTGTGTGTAGTGTGATGTTGTGTTTCTGCGTTTGATGCAAGAAACTTACCAATTGTGAGCCCACTCCAGGTATCTGTCCACCCCTTCGTTCTTCTTCTGGGAGCTCCTCTTCAGCTTGTGATTCCTGTTTTGAAATAAAAGCCAATGAATAGACATGTATTCCAGAGATAATGGATATTGGAAATAAAAACTTACCGTCAAACGCTGACGATGCGAGGGAGGGCTCCCAGAAGAAGATGTGGTGTCCTACTGCTGCCCAGACTCCACTCTGGTTGGTGTTGCTGATGCTGCTGATGGTGCTGCCGCTGCTGCCGGTGCTGCTGCTGCATCATCTCTAGGGCGTATTCTGCTGGTGAATAAAGAGAAACAAAGGGCCAATGAATATCTTGATATTCCATGGCCCTAGTTTTGAGCAATGGGGGATGTCATAATTACCGTCTGTCATCTGCTGGTGGACTCCCCTCGGCCTGGTCACCATGCTCCATTTGGGGTGGTGCAGTTGTTGTCTCCTGCCATCTTCTGCATCGGTCGCCTCTCTTTTTAGGTGGCATTTTGGCTGTGGCTCAGGGTCCCACTGTCATGGGTTTATATATGTTTGTTGTGGGCAGGGCTACTGAGCATGCTCAGACCAAAAAAATCGGATCCGGCCACCGGATCCAGCCAAAGCCGGATCCGGCGCATTGCGGCGCTCATAGACTTTCATTGTGTGAAAAAGTCGGACGCGCCGGATCCGACTTTTTCGCCGGAGACAAAAAATGTTACAGTTGCCGTTTTTTCCAGACGCCAGATTGCGACACATTGCCGGATCCGGTCAAAACCGGACGAAACGCATGACCATCCGGCGTGATCCGGCGCTAATGTAAGTCAATGGGGAAAAACTGGATCCGACATTGCATTTCGCCGGATCCGGTTTTCGTAAAAATAGCCGGATCGCGCCTGATGGCGAAAAACTGATGTGTGAAAGAGGCTTTAGACTCATTTTAAGAATCACTTTGGCACGTCGGCCCTTTAAGAGCCAGTTTGGCGCACTGGGCTTCTAAATCCACTTTGGCGCACATTCTCTCTCAGGGGCATGCGTCATGTGATGAAGCTAGATTTGCATTTGTGCTTTGGGTTTCGCTTTAAGAGATGATATTATCTGGCAGAAACTCTGTCCTGGTGGAGTCATGTAAAGTTCATAGGCGTTGGCATAGTAACTGGGTCTGCCTGCGCATATCAATGAGCTGCTGCAACTGGTCCTCAAATTTGAATCGCCTCATGACTGCCCCATGTATTCCTATGGCAAAATTTTCCATTGAAATGCATTGAGACAATGCATTCCAATTTCAGGGAAAAAGAAATTAAAATGCAAATTGCGCAAAAACTACAAATCCGATCGACACGAAAAATACTTAGCACACCTCTTGTGGATGCTGGCTTCGAAATGACGCCTCAATGGAGTCTGTGCGTGTAGCAGTTCGGGCCGCATTAATTGTGGAAATCAACTGAATAATAATAAGACCTAGATGTGTATTTCCTGAAGGAAGTACAGATAGTGCTTTGAAAAGGTGCCCGGGCTGCCCCTTTAAGAGAGACTTGCCTGCTGCCCCTGCAAGACTCAACTCAGGATCCATTTTAACTGTGGGTGCCTCTCAGGGACCAGTTTGGCCTCAGGGTCTGATTTGGTGGGTGGGGCCCCTCAGGATCCGATTCGATGGCCTGTGCTTCTCAGGGCTTGAATTGGTGGCTGGGATCCCTCAGGGTCAGATTTTGTGGGTGTGGCCCCTCAGGGTCCGATTTTGTGGGTGTGGCCCCTCAGGGTCTGATTTTGTGGGTGGGGCCCCTCAGGGTCCGATTTTGTGGGTGGGGCCCCTCAGGGTATGATTTTGTGGCCGGGGCCCCTCAGGGTTTGATTTTGCAGCCGGGGCCCCTCAGGTTCCGATTTTGTGGGTGGGGTCCCTCAGGGTCCGATTTTGTGGGTGGGGCCCCTCAGGGTCCGATTTTGTGGACGGGGCCCCTCAGGGTTTGATTTTGTGTTCGGGGCCCCTCAGGGTTCAATTTTGTGGGTGGGGCCCCACAGGATCCGATTTTGTGGCCGAGGTCCCTCAGGGTCCGATTTTGTGGCCGGGGACCCTCGGTCCGATTTTGTGGGTGGGGCCCCTTAGGGTCTGATTTTGTGGGTGCAGCTGCTCTGGGTCCAATTTGGTGGGCGGGGCCACTCTGGGTCCGATTTGGTGGGCGGGGCCACTCTGGGTATGATTTTGTGGCCGGGGCCCCTCAGGGTCTGATTTTGCGGCCAGGGCCCCTCAGGGTCCAATTTTGTGGGTGGGGCCCCTCAGAGTCTGATTTGGTGGGCGGGGCCCCTCAGGGTCCGATTTTGTGGCCGGGGCCCCTCAGGGTCTGATTTTGTGGCCGGGGCCCCTCAGGGTCTGATTTTGTGGCCGGGGCCCCTCAGGGTCTGATTTTGTGGGTGGGGTCCCTCAGGGTCTGATTTTGTGGCCGGTGCCCCTCAGGGTCCGATTTTGTGGGTGGGGCCCTCAGGGTACGATTTTGTGGCCGGGGCCGCTCAGAGTCTGATTTTGCGGCCGGGGCCCCTCAGGGTCCGATTTTGTGGGTGGGGCCCCTCAGGGTCCAATTTGGTGGGCGGGGCCACTCTGGGTCCGATTTGGTGGGCGGGGCCCCTCAGGGTCCGATTTTATGGGTGTGGCCCCTCAGGGTCCAATTTTATGGGTATATTCCCTCAGGTTCTGATTTTGTGGGTGGGGCCCCTCAGGGTCCGATTTTGTGGCCGGGGCCCCTCAGGGTCCGATTTTGTGGCCGGGACCCCTCAGGGTCCGATTTTGTGAGTGGGGCCCCTCTTGGTCCAATTTGGTGGGGGGAGCCATTCTTGGTCCAATTTGGTGGGCGGGGCCACTCTGGGTCCGATTTGGTGGGCGGGGAGCCTCAGGGTCCGATTTGGTGGGCGGGGCCCCTCAGGGTCCGATTTGGTGTTCGGGGCCCCTCAGGGTCTGATTTGGTGGGTGGGGCCCCTCAGGGTTTGATTTGGTGGGCGGGGCCACTCTTAGTCCGATTTGATGGGCGGGGCCCCTCTGGGTCTGATTTGGTGGGCAGGGCCACTCGGGGTCCAATTTGCTGGGCGGGGCCACTCTGGGTCCGATTTGGTGGGCGGTGCCACTCTGGGTCCGATTTGGTGGGCGGGGCCCCTCAGGGTCCGATTTGGTGGGTGGGGACATTCTGTGTCTGATTTGATGGGTGGGGCCCCTCAGGGTCCGATTTGGTGGGCGGGGCCACTCTGGGTCCGATTTGGTGGGCGAGGCCCCTCAGGGTCTGATTTGGTGGACGGGGCCCCTCAGGGTCTGATTTGGTGGGTGGGGCCACTCTGGGTCCGATTTTGTGGGGGCGGGGCCCCTCAGGGTCCGATTTGTGGGCGAGGCCCCTCAGGGTCCCATTTGGTGGGCGGGGTCCCTCAGGGTCAGATTTGGAGGGCAGGTCCCCTCAGGGTCTGATTTGGTGGGCGGGGCCCCTCAGGGTCTGATTTGCTGGGCGGGGCCCCTCAGGGTCCGATTTGGTGGGCGGGGCCATTCTGAGTCTGATTTGGTGGGCAAGGCCCCTCAGGGTCAGATTTGGTGGGCGGGGCCACTCTGGATCTGATTTGGTGGGCGGGGCCACTCTGGGTCTGATTTGGTGGGCGGGGCCACTCTGGGTCCGATTTGGTGGGCGGGGCCCCTCTTGGTTCGATTTTGTGAGCGGGGCCACTCTGGGTCCGATTTGGAGGCCAGGGTGGCTCAGCCTCCGATTTGTAGGCCAGGGTCGATCAGCCTCCGATTTGGAGGCTTGGGTGGCTCAGCTTTCGATTTGGCGTGCCGACCCTTTAAGAATCATTTCGGTGCACCGGCCCTTTAAGAATCACTTTGGCGCGTCGGCCCTTTATGAGCCAGTTTGGCTCACTGGGCTTCTAAATCCACTTTGGCGCACATTCTCTCTCAGGGGCATGCGTCATGTGATGAAAAGTGTTGAGCATTCTGATACCGCAAATATCGGGTATCGGCCGAAATTCGCGGTATCGGAATTCCGATACCGAGTACCAATATTTTTACAGTATCGAATACCGGAATCGGAAGTTCCCATAATGCTATCAGCCAGTTGTGTTAGCCATGTTAACTAATGGCATGGCTGTGATTGACTGTTGAAATGATGTCATCATGATGCGCAGTCTGTGCGGGCCTGCCGGGGGTCTGTACGGGCCTGCCGGGGGTCTGTGCGAGCCTGCCGGGGGTCTGTGCGGGCCTGCCGGGGGTCTGTGCGGGCCTGCCGGGGGTCTGTGCGGGCCTGCCGGGGGTCTGTGCGGGCCTGCCGGGGGTCTGTACGGGCCTGCCGGGGGTCTGTGCGGGCTGCCGGCGGTCTGTGCGGGCCTGCCGAGGGTCTGTGCGGGCCTGCCGGGGGTCTGTGCGGGCTTGCCGGGGGTCTGTGCGGGCCTGCCGGGGGTCTGTGCGGCCTGCCGGGGGTCTGTGCGGCCTGCCGGGGGTCTGTGCGGGCCTGCCGGGGGTCTGTGCGGCCTGCCGGGGGTCTGTACGGGCCTGCCGGGGGTCTGTACGGGCCTGCCGGGGGTCTGTGCGGGGCTGCCGGGGGTCTGTGCGGGCCTGCCGGGGGTCTGTGCGGGCCTGCCGGGGATCTGTACGGGCCTGCCGGGGGTCTGTGCGGGCCTGCCGGGGGTTGTGTGTGTGTGCAGGCATCATCCGATGGGACTACAAGTCCCATCAGGCTATGCCTGCTACAATGACAGTGATTGACTCGTTAGCCAATGATGGGACAGTAGTAGTCCCATCATCCGGCTAATGTGTTGAATGCAAAAAAAAAAAACATACATACATACTACATACAGTTGTGCCCAAAAGTATTGACACCCCTGCAATTCTGTCAGATAATACTCCTGAAAATGATTGCAAACACAAATTCTTTGGTATTATCTTCATTTAATTTGTCTTAAATGAAAAAACACAAAAGAGAATGAAGCAAAAAGCAAAACATTGATCATTTCACACAAAACTCCAAAAATGGGCTAGACAAAAGTATTGGCACCCTCAGCCTAATACTTGCTTGCACAACTTTTAACCAAAATAACTGCGACCAACCGCTTCCAGTAACCATCAATGAGTTTCTTGCAATGCTCTGCTGGAATTTTAGACCATTCTTCTTTGGCAAACTGCTCCAGGTCCCTGATATTTGAAGGGTGCCTTCTCCAAACTGCCATTTTTAGATCTCTCCACAGGTGTTCTATAGGATTCAGGTCTGGACTCATTGCTGGTCACCTTAGAAGTCCCCAGTGCTTTCTCTCAAACCATTTTCTAGTGCCTTTTGAAGTGTGTTTTAGGTCATTGTCCTGCTGGAAGACCCATGACCTCTGAGGGAGACCCAGCTTTCTCAAACTGGGCCCTACATTATGCTGCAAAATTTGTTGGTAGTCTTCAGACTTCATAATGCCATGCACACGGTCAAGCAGTCCAGTGCCAGAGGCAGCAAAGCAACCCCAAAACATCAGGGAACCTCTGCCATGTTTGACTGTAGGGACCGTGTTCTTTTCTTTGAATGCCTCTTTTTTTTCTCCTGTAAACTCTTGATGCCTTTGCCCAAAAAGCTCTACTTTTGTCTCATCTGACCAGAGAACATTCTTCCAAAATGTTTTAGGCTTTTTCAGGTAAGTTTTGGCAAACTCCAGCCTGGCTTTTTTAAGTCTCGGGGTAAGAAGTGGGGGGTCTTCCTGGGCCTCCTACCATACAGTCCCTTTTCATTCAGATGCCGACGGATAGTACGGGTTGACACTGTTGTACCCTCAGACTGCAGGGCAGCTTGAACTTGTTTGGATGTTAGTCGAGGTTCTTTATCCAACATCCGCACAATCTTGCGTTGAAATCTCTTGTCAATTTTTCTTTTCCGTCCACATCTAGGGAAGTTAGCCACAGTGCCATGGGCTTTAAACTTCTTGATGACACTGCGCACGGTGGACACAGGAACATTCAGGTCATTGGAGATGGACTTGTAGCCTTGAGATTGCTCATGCTTCCTCACAATTTGGTTTCTCAAGTCCTCAGACAGTTCTTTGGTCTTCTTTCTTTTTTCCATGCTCAATGTGGTACACACAAGGACACAGGATAGAGGCTGAGTCAACTTTAATCCATGTCAACTGGCTGCAAGTGTGATTTAGTTATTGCCAACACCTGTTAGGTGCCACAGGTAAGTTACAGGTGCTGTTAATTAAACAAATTAGAGAAGCATCACATGATTTTTCGAATAGTGCCAATACTTTTGTCCACCCTCTTTTTTATGTTTGGTGTGGAATTGTCACGTCCGCCATGTCTGCCATGTCTGTTTGTCTCAAGAACTCCTGGAGCGATGTGCATGCGCATGTTTTGTCTGCTGTCCTGCATGTTCGATAGAGCTGTGTGCAGACTCACCTCATGTCTGAGCTGCAGGATCCCTGCGTTTCTGCTCTGCCTTCTGTGATCTTCTCGTCATGTCTGGAGTCCTTGATCATGTGATGTTTCTTAAGATCCTGCACTGTCTGGTTCTGCAATCATCTCGTCATGTCTAGAATCCCGGATCATGTGTTCTTCCTAGGATCCTGCACTGGTTGGTTCGGTGATCATCTCGTCATGTCTGAAACCCTGATCATGTGACGTTTCCTAAGATCCTGCACTGTCTGGTTCTGCTATCATCTCATCATGTCTAGAATCCCGGAAGTTCTCCCCTGGTCCTGACCTGGAGGAGGAGGTGCTATGCCCTATATCTGGCCGCCTCTTCCTATGCTCAGGGCCTGATTATTGTGTTGCTTCCCTGCAAGGCTCTGGGTCTGTGGGGTTGCTCCCTCTATTCTGTGCCCTTGCACTTTGCTCTGTAGTGCGTCTCTGCACACGCTCCGTGCTCTTATTCCGCCTCTTGTCTTGTGCCATGTCTTGTGTTGTCTCTCGTGCCATGTTTGTGTTTGCCTTGCTTTGCCTTGTAGTCCTTCTGCTGTTCTTTGTCTTAGTCTGTTTTGCTATGTCTCGCTTTAGCTATGCTTTGACTTGTAGTCTTTCCTTTGTTCTCTGCCTCGCCTGTTTTGCCATGTCTTGCTTTTGCTATGCTTTGACTTGTAGTCCTCCCTGTGTTCTCTGCCTTGCTATTCCTTGCTTTGTGTTCCTCCCTATGGTCTCAGTCTTTGCTTGCTCTGCCTCGCTCTCTCCTATGGTGCTCTGTAGTGCTCCCTGGCACATGCACCATTTCTCCTCTCCTTAGTGCTCGTTTCTTTGTCTAGTCCCAAAGTCTTCCCTTGGCCCAGCTCTGGGCTTCTGCCTACGCTCCGCTGCTAGACTCTGTCCTCTCTCTGACCTGGCTCTGTTTCTGCCTGTATTCCTTGCCTTGTTCCCTGCCTTGTCCTTGCATTGAACCCCAGCGTGGGTTCCCCTTGGCCGTCTCCTGTGCCGTGGTAAGTGCCACGTGTTTGTGTACAGCCGTGTGCACTGGCCAGTGTGGCGTGCCCCCTGCGTGGCTCCTAGCACGCAGCCCTTCCTTGTGCCCTGGCGTGGCTCCTAGCACGCACCCTGCCTTGAACCCTGGCGTGTCTACTAGCACGCACCCTGCCCTGAACCTGGCGTGGCTCCTAGCACGAAGGTTCCTTTGCCCCCTCCTGTGCCTTAGTCGTGCCTCGTGCTGGCGTTACAGCCGTGTGCATTGGCCAGTGAGGTGTGCGTCCCTGCGTAGCTCCTAGCACGCAGCCCTGCTCTGAACCCTGGCGTGTCTCTACACGCACCCTGTCTTGTGCCTTGGCGTGTCTCTACACGCACTCTGTCTTGTGCCTTGGCGTGTCTCTACACGCACTCTGTCTTGTGCCTTGGCGTGTCTCTACACGCACTCTGTCTTGTACCTTGGCGTGTCTCTACACGCACTCTGTCTTGTACCTTGGCGTGTCTCTACACGCACTCTGTCTTGTACCTTGGCGTGTCTCTACACGCACTCTGTCTTGTACCTTGGCGTGTCTCTACACGCACTCTGTCTTGTACCTTGGCGTGTCTCTACACGCACTCTGTCTTGTACCTTGGCGTGTCTCTACACGCACTCTGTCTTATTCTATGCTTTGGCGTGGCTACACACGCACCCTGTCTCGTTTGCGAACCTTGGCGTGTCCCCTACACACGCACCTAGTCTTGAACCCTGGCGTGTCCCCTACACACGCACCTAGTCTTGAACCCTGGCGTGTCCCCTACACACGCACCTAGTCTTGAACCCTGGCGTGTCCCCTACACACGCACCTAGCCTTGGACCCTGGCGTGTCCCCTACACACGCACCTAGCCTTGGACCTTGGCGTGTTCCCTAAACACGCACCCTGCTTGGATATCTGTCGTGCCTCCTTGCCTGAACCCTGGTTTGCCTGCCGGATGCCCGGAACCTGCCGACCGTTGCCAGAGGTCCGGAACCAGATGACTGCGGCCTGATGTCCGGAGCTGACGTCCGCAGCCTGATCCCTGGACCCTGTCGGTTTGCCAGCAGTCTGGAGTCCGATGCCATCATGCCATTACCTGTGCCTAGGCGTGCCATCTGGCACGTACCATGTTATGGACCTTGGCGTGCCCACGCGCGCACCTTGCACGTTTTGCTTGTTTTCTCTGTATGTGATCTTGTGTTATTCTAATGAAGATACCTTGCACCTACGTCTAGTCTCGTCTTGCTTCCTGCTCGTCCTTGTCGTCAGACACTCGTCTAGTGTCCCCTGAGCCGGCCGTCTGGTCCCAGCAGTCGTGGTGGCTCACCCCCTTGGTCTTGCCCCTGACACTCCCTGTATTGGGGGTGGATTTTCACAAGGTCAGCTCGCCCTCGGTGGGTGGGTGCCACGACCCAGAGGGTCCACTCAAAAAATGGGCTCAGCAGGAGCTGAGTCCGTCACAGGAATTATATCCAATTTGGCTTTATGACAATTCGTTTTTTTTTTTTTTTTTTTTTCATTTAAGACAAATTAAATGAAGATAATAATACCCAAGAATTTGTGTTTGCAATCATTTTCAGGAAGAAACTGAGTACTATCTGACAGAATTGCAGGGGTGTCAATACTTTTGGCCACAACTCTACATACATACTACATATATACTACATTCATGCAACATACATATATACTTCAAATATACTACATTCATACAACATATATACTACATTCATACAGCATACATACTACATACTATTTACATACTACATATATACTACATTCATACAACATACATACATAGTGCATAAGACATACATACTACATTCAAACATACATACTACATATATATACCACAATCATACACCATACATACTACATAATACATACATACTACATTCATACAACATATATACATATATACTACATACTACATATATACTAAATTCATACAACATACATACTACATTCATACAAGATACATACATACTACATACATTCTACATATATACTACATTCATACGACATACATTCTACATATATAATACATACTACATATATACTACATTCATACTACATTCATACTACATTCATACTACATTCATACTACATTCATACTACATTCATACTACATTCATACTACATTCATACTACATACATACTACATACATGCTACATACATTCATACAATGCATACATATAGACACACAGTACATATAATATAGAGTACATACTCACCATCACTTGTCACTTTGATCCCTGAAGCCAGTGTCATCTCACTGTAAAAAATATTAAAATAACAAACAAGCAATATACTCCCTGATCTCCAGAAATCCACGTGTCCCGTGACGATCTCCTGCAGTGCATCACTGAGAGGTTACTATAGTTCACTGGTCTCACTTTATGGAAAAGGCTGCGTGGGAACTTTCTCACACAGAAATGCCAAAAGTGAGACTAGGGACTATTTTTTTTACAGTGGCGGAGAAATACAGTGCGGAAGGATACCTACCTCCCATCATTGTATTCCTGGTGCCCCTGGAGAGCGGTCGCATCAGCTGATGCTGCTGTTCTCCAAGGTTGATCATCGTGGGGCACTCGTGGATTTCTGCGGATCAGGGAGTATAGTGTTTGCTTGTTATTTTAATTTTTTTTACAGATGACACTGGCTTCGGGGATCAAAGTGACAAGTGATGGTGAGTATGTACTCTATGTTGTATGTACTGTATGTCTATATGTATGTATTGTATGTAGTATGTATGTAGCATGTTTTAAGTATGTTGTATGTCTGTAGTATGTATGTAGTATGTAGTATGTATGTATGAATGTAGTATATACAGTGGCATAGCAACTGTTTGTGGCACCCGGGGCGGTCGAAAAATTTGCCGCCCCTTTGGTCGTTGAAGCATCCAAAGAGCCCACACTACACTCAAAGATCTAATTTTTAGTCTGACTTTCATCTTCTTGCCGTTCTCTATATATATGTAAGAGATCTCTGGGCGCATATACATCTACAGTGACACCCCAGGACCAGGTGGGCAGAGATCTCTGGGCAGTGCCCAGTGGGCACATACACATCTACAGTCCCTGCCCAGGCCCAGGCACATAGTCCAGAATCCTGGTGGCCATTCTATAAGACTATTCATTCCTTGTAGCCAGATGTGCCCATCAGCCCGGGTCAGCACAGAGCCCACCCCGCACCAGTGCCACACCACACACCCACATAGACAGCGTCAATGTGACATGCACACAATGGATGTACGTACACAGTCAGGCAGGCACTGACTCCTGTGCCCTCTTACCAAAAAGCGGGCGGGTGGATCCAGTGCCCTGATCGATGGCCCCCCGACCCAGGACAAGTCTGTTGGTAACTTGGTAGCTGCCATCAGCCAGCGGTGTTCGCCGGGCCGGAAGTGCGCTGCCATGCCCATGGTGGAGACACACAGAGACAGGTCCTGCTGGCTGCTTCTGCACTGTGCCTCCGCGCTTCTCCCACAGAGGAGAGGAATTGCTGCTGCCGCGCCGCCCCCACACACGTGCCGCCTGGGGCGGACCGCTCCCCCACGCTACACCCCTGGGCTGCAGTATAGACATCACAGGAAACATGGGGCTGCAGTATAGAAGTCACAGGAGATATGGGGCTGCGGTATAGACGTCACAGGAGACATGGGGCTGCGGTATAGACGTCACAGGAGACATGGGGCTGCGGTATAGACGTCACAGGAACCGCTGCTGTCTTCTTCTTTGGGACAGGAGAGTACAAAGTATTTCCTTGCGCTGACATTGGTTAGCTGTCAAATCGTAGCTGCTGACCAGAGCACTGCCATCTGGCGGTATCTGCCTGGGGTCCGGTAAAAAGATCATTTACAGCCTGTGGGGATCCCCACCCCTGGGCTAGATAGTCATAAACATCAGACTGACCAAACATCATGGACCACTGTGATAAATCTGGGACATTTAGCCTGCCTATTCTGCAGCTGTTATCATTCCACCAGCTTCACTCCCTCACTAGTTTGGGGCTGGAGCTACATGGGACTTTAGATCGCTCTGCGCTGCAGCTACATTGTGGTGCCTCACAGGAGAATGGAGTCAGATTCCCGGCTTTAATAAAATGCCAAGATCAAAAATAAAAAAAGTGTGGTAGTTTGCTCCTTTCATTAGAAGTTACATTGTCTCCACAGCTGATTCCTGTGATAGTGAGCTTATCCTCTTATCCTTCCAATAAAGAAAATTAATAAACGTGGCCGAGCAGCAAAGCACAGACGAGAGAGCTGTGTGCGTCCGCCATGTTTGTGAAGCCACTAAGTAAAAGCAGACACAGCTCAGTTCACTTTTCCCTCTAGCGACAACTTCCTGAAGTGGAAACTAGCAATCTCGGCTCCTGTTTGAGCATGTGTGGTAGAGACTTACCTTTACAGCGGGACAGTTTGAAAGGAGGAAGTGGCTGTATCTCCAAGGTAACGGTGCAAGAAAGCCTGCAGGAGCATTAGGAGCTCAGACGTCAGAAGCCGCTTATGTATCAAGAGGAGATGTGTCAGCAGTGCGCACGTCGGGGAACCTTCTGCTGCTGTAAGTCCGGCATTGCCTCTATGATGGCGGCTGCTTTGCTGTCATCTTTGTGATCGGTCGCATCAGTTTGAGTCATGGAGCACTGCTGCTGCCGCGCCACCCCCACACACGTGCCGCCTGGGGAGGACCGCCCCCCCACGCTACGCCACTGAGTATATATGTAGTATGTATGTTGTATGAATGTAGCATATATGTAGTATATATGTAGTATGAATGTAGTATATATGAAGTATGTATATATGTATGTTGTATGAATGTAGTATATATGTAGTATGTATGTATTATGTAGTATGTATGTATGCTGTATGAATGTAGTATGTATGTAGTATGTATGTATGTTGTATGACTGTAGTATATATGACGTATGTATGTTGTATGAATGTAGTATATATGTAGTATGTATGCAGTATGTATATATGTTGTATGAATGTATTATATATGTAGTATGTATGTTTGTTTTTTTTTACATTCAACACATTAGCCGGATGATAGGACTACTACTGTCCCATCATTGGCTAATGTGTCAATCACTAGCATTGTAGCAGGCATAGCCTGATGGGACTTGTCCCATCGGACGATGCCTGCACACACACACAACCCCCGGCAGCCCCGCACAGACCCCTGGCAGCCCCGCACAGACCCCCGGCAGCCCCGCACAGACCCCCGGCAGCCCCGCACAGACCCCCGGCAGGCCCGCACAGACCCCTGGCAGCCCACACAGACCTCTGGCAGGCCCGCACAGACCCCCGGCAGCCCGCACAGACCCCCGGCAGGCCCACACAGACCCCTGAGAGGCTCGTACAGACCTCACCTGCACAAACAGACACGCACAGTGTCCGCCCATGCACCGCCCACACTCTTCCCCCCTCCCGAACTGGATGTGTAAGTAAAGAAAGGGTTTTTTTAATTCCGATATTTGTGCCCCATTGACTTGCATGGGTTTCCGGTATCGGAATCGGCAATACCCGATACTTTTTGGGTATCAGTCCGATCCAATCCGATCCGATACTTCACAATATCGGATGGTATCACTCAACACTAGTGATGAAGCTAGATTTGCATTTGTGCTGTGGGTTTCGCTTTAAGAGCTGATATTTTCTGCCAGAAACTTTGTCCTGGAGAGGTCATGTATAGGTCATGTATAGTTCATTGGCGTTGGCATAGTAACTGGGTGTGCCTGTGCATATCAATGAGCTTAACTGCAATTTGAATCGCCTCAGGGCATGTTTTCTCTGTGGCAACATTTTCCCATTGAAATGCATTGAGGAAAATGTTTTTTCAAATGCAAATTGCGCAAAAACTACAAATCCGATCGACACGAAAATTACTTAGCACACCACTCGTGGATGTTCATTTTGGGACGACACCACGACACCTCAACGGAGTCTGTGCGTGTAGCGGTACGAGCTGCAGAAAATCAACTGAATAATAATAATGGGAAGAAGAAGCAGAAAAAGAAGAAGAATAAGTTAGCAGGGTTCGGATTACAATATACTGTTTTTATCAAACCACTATAACAAGATGTGTATTTCCTGAAGGAAGTACAGATAGTGCTTTGAAATGGAGCCCAGGCTGCCCCTTTAAGAGAGACTTGCCTGCTGCCCCTGCAAGACTTTCAACTCAAGATCCGTTTTAACTGTGGGTGCCTCGCAGGGGCCACTTTGGCCTGTGGGGCCCCTCAGGGTCTGATTTGGTGGGTGGGGCCCCTCAGGATCTGATTCGGTGGCCTGGGCTCCTCAGGGCTTGAATTGGTGGAGGGGGCCCCTCAGGGTCCGATTTTGTAGCCGGGGCCCCTCAGGGTCCAATTTTGTGGGTGGGGCCCCTCAGAGTCCGATTTGGTGGGCGGGGCCCCTCAGGGTTCGATTTTGTGGGTGGGGCCCCTCAGGGTCCGATTTTGTGGGTGGGGCCCCTCAGGGTCCGATTTTGTGGGTGGGGCCCCTCAGGGTCCGATTTTGAGGGTGGAGCCCCTCAGGGTCCGATTTTGAGGGTGGAGCCCCTCAGGGTCTGATTTTGTGGCCGGGGCCCCTCAGGGTCCGATTTTGTGGCCGGGGCCCCTCAGGGTCTGATTTTATGGCCGGGGCCCTTCAGGGTCCGATTTTGTGGTTGGGGTCCCTCAGGGTCCGATTTTGTGGCCGGGGCCCCTCAGAGTCCGATTTTGTGTGTGGGGCCCCTTAGGGTCTGATTTTGTGGGCGGAACCCCTCTGGGTCCAATTTGGTGGGCGGGGCCACTCTTGGTCCGATTTGGTGGGCGGGGCCACTCTGGGTCCGATTTGGTGGGTGGGGCCCCTCAGGTTCTGATTTGGTGGGCGGAGCCACTCTTAGTCCAATTTGGTGGGCGGGGCCACTCTTGGTCCGATTTGGTGGGCGGGGCCACTCTGGGTCCGATTTGGTGGGCGGGGCCCCTCAGGTTCTGATTTGGTGGGCGGAGCCAATCTGGGTCCGATTTTGGGGGTGGGGCCACTCTTAGTCCGATTTGGTGGGCGGGGCCTCTCAGGGTCCGATTTGGTGGGCGAGGCCCCTCAGGGTCTGATTTGGTGGGCGGGGCCCCTCAGGGTCAGATTTGGTGGGCGGGGCCCCTCAGGGTCAGATTTGGTGAGCGGGGCCCCTCAGGGTCTGATTTGGTGAGCGGGGCCCCTCAGGGTCTGATTTGGTTGGCTGGGCCCCTCAGGGTCTGATTTGGTGGGTGGGGCCCCTCAGTGTCTGATTTGGTGAGCGGAGCCACTCTGAGTCAGATTTGGTGGGCGGGGCCTCTCAGGGTCAGATTTGGTGGGCGGGGCCACTCTGGGTCTGATTTGGTGGGCGGGGCCACTCTGGGTCTGATTTGGTGGGCGGGGTCACTCTGGGTCCCATTTTGGTGGGTGGGGCCACTCTGGGTCCCATTTGGTGGGCGGGGCCACTCTGGGTCCGATTTTGCGAGCGGGGCCACTCTGGGTCCGATTTGGAGGCCAGGGTGGCTCAGCCTCCGATTTGGAGGCAAGGGTGGCTCAGCCTCCGATTTGGAAGCCGGGGTGGCTCAGCCTCCGATTTGGAGGCCGGGGTGGCTCAGCCTCCGATTTGGAGGCCGGGGTGGCTCAGCCTCCGATTTGGAGGCCGGGGTGGCTCAGCCTCCAATTTGGAGCCTGGGGTCACTCAGCTTTCAATTTGGCGCGCCGGCCCTTTAAGACTCATTTCGGTGCGTCTGCCCTTTAAGAATCACTTTGGCGCGTCGGCCCTTTAAGAGCCAGTTTGGCTCACTGGGCTTCTAAATCCACTTTGGCGCACATTCTCTCTCAGGGGCATGCGTCATGTGATGAATAGTGTTGAGCATTCCAATAAAGCAAATATCGGGTATCGGCCGATATTCGCGGTATCGGAATTCCAATACAGAGTACCGGAATCGGAAGTTCCCATAATGCTATCAGCCAGTTGTGTTAGCCATGTTAACTAATGGCATGGCTGTGATTGGCTGCTGAAATGATGTCATCATGATGCGCGGTCTGTACGGGCCTGCCGGGGGTCTGTACGGGCCTGCCGGGGGTCTGTGCGGGCCTGCCGGGGGTCTGTGCGGGCCTGCCGGGGGTCTGTGCGGGCCTGCCGGGGGTCTGTACGGGCCTGCCTGGGGTTGTGTGTGTGTGTGCAGACTATGCCTGCTACAATGACAGTGATTGACACATTAGCCAATGATGGGACAGTAGTAGTCCCATCATCCGGCTAATGTGTTGAATGTAAAAGAAAAAGAAAAAACATACATACTACATACAGTTGTGGCCAAAAGTATTGACACCCCTACAATTCTGTCAGATAATACTCCGTTTCTTCCTGAAAATGATTGCAAACACAAATTCTTTGGTATTATTATCTTAATTTAATTTGTCTTAAATGAAAAAACACAAAAGAGAATGATGCAAAAAGCAAAACATTGATCATTTCACACAAAACTCCAAAAATGGGCCAGACAAAAGTATTGGCACCCTCAGCCTTATACTTGCTTGCACAACCTTTAGGCTGGAGTCACACACAATGATTAAAAAATCAGTCCGATTTTTACGGTATGAAATTGCACAAAGGTTTCTTGTCCAGGGATCCGTCTGTCATCCGAATTTCCGGCGATGAACTGATTTTATTCGCATCTAAGCATCAAATTGACATCCAATGCCAATGCCTGATGCTCTTTCCTGTTGACCTGGAGACGTCTTGCGATTTTATCGCAAGTCACACTTGTGGTCCGTTTGTAATCCGATTTTTAATCGCACACATAGACTTGCATTGGCGAGTCCGATCCGAAAATCGGTGACAATCGCAGCATACTGCGATTGTCTCGGTCTGAAGAAACATTCCGAAAAAAAATTGGATGATGGGAGCTGCCCCATAGAATAACACTGGGACGAATGCAATGCGATTTATTTTTTATCGCATTGCATTCACCCGATTTTTTCGCTAGTGTGACTCCAGCCTTAGCCAAAATAACTGCGACCAACCGCTTCCGGTAACCATCAATGAGTTTCTTACAATGCTCTGCTGGAATTTTAGACCATTCTTCTTTGGCAAAATGCTCCAGGTCCCTGATATTTGAAGGGTGCCTTCTCCAAATTGCCATTTTTAGATCTCTCCACAGGTGTTCTATGGGATTCAGGTCTGGACTCATTGCTGGCCACCTTAGAAGTCTTCAGTGCTTTCTCTCAAACCATTTTCTAGTGCTTTTTGAAGTGTGTTTTGGGTCAGTGTCACATTGTCAGCTTTCTCACACTGGGCCCTACATTATGCTGCAAAATTTGTTGGTAGTGTTCAGACTTCATAATGCCAAGCACACGGTCAAGCAGTCCAGTGCCAGAGGCAGCAAAGCAACCCCAAAACATCAGGGAATCTCTGCCATGTTTGACTGTAGGGATCGTGTTCTTTTCTTTGAATGCCTCTTTTTTTCTCCTGTAAACTCTATGTTCATGCCTTTGCCCAAAAAGCTCTACTTTTGTCTCACCTGACCAGAGAACATTCTTCCAAAACGTTTTAGGCTTTTTCAGGTAAGTTTTGGCAAACTCCAGCCTGGCATTTTTATGTCTCAGGGTAAGAAGTGGGGTCTTCCTGGGTCTCCTACCATACAGTCCCTTTTCATTCAGACGCCAACGGATAGTACGGGTTGACACTGTTGTACCCTCGGACTGCTGGGCAGCTTGAACTTGTTTGGATGTTAGTCGAGGTTCTTTATCCAACATCCGCACAATCTTGCGTTGAAATCTCTTGTCAATTTTTCTTTTCCGTCCACATCTAGGGAGGTTAGCCACAGTGCCATGGGCTTTAAACTTCTTGATGACACTGCGCACGGTAGACACAGGAACATTCAGGTCTTTGGAGATGGACTTGTAGCCTTGAGATTGCTCATGCTTCCTCACAATTTGGTTTCTCAAGTCCTCAGACAGTTCTTTGGTCTTCTTTTCTCCATGCTCAATGTGGTACACACAAGGACACAGGACAGAGGTTGAGTGAACCTTAATCCATGTCAACTGGCTGCAAGTGTGATTTAGTTATTGCCAACACCTGTTAGGTGCCACATGTAAGTTACAGGTGCTGTTAATTACACAAATTAGAGAAGCATCACATGATTTTTCGAACAGTGCCAATACTTTTATCCACCCTCTTTTTTATGTTTGGTGTGGAATTATATCCAATTTGGCTTTAGTACAATTCTTTTTGTGTTTTTTCATTTAAGACAAATTAAATGAGGATAATACCCAAGAATTTGTGTTTGCAATCATTTTCAGGAACAAACTGAGTATTATCTGACAGAATTGCAGGGGTGTCAATACTTTTGGCCACAACTGTACATACATACTACATACACTCACTGGCCACTTTATTAGGTACACCTGTCCAACTGTGTGTTAAGACTTAATTTCTAATCAGCCAATCACATGGCGGCAACTCAGTGCATTTAGGCATGTAGACATGGTCAAGACAATCTCCTGCAGTTCAAACCGAGCATCAGTATGGGGAAGAAAGGTGATTTGAGTGCCTTTGAACGTGGCATGATTGTTGGTGCCAGAAGGGCTGGTCTGAGAATTTCAGAAACTGCTGATCTACTGGGATTTTCACGCACAACCATCTCTAGGGTTTACAGAGAATGGTCCGAAAAAGAAAAAAAATCCAGTGAGCGGCAGTTCTGTGGCCGGAAATGCCATGTTGATGCCAGAGGTCAGAGGAGAATGGGCAGACTGGTTCGAGCTGATAGAAAGGCAACAGTGACTCAAATTGCCACCCGTTACAACCAAGGTAGGCAGAAGAGCATCTCTGAACGCACAGTGCGTCGAACTTTGAGGCAGATGGGCTACAGCAGCAGAAGACCACACTGGGTACCACTCCTCTCAGCTAAGAACAGGAAACTGAGGCTACAATTTGCACAAGCTCATCGAAATTGGACAGTAGAAGATTGGAAAAACGTTGCCTGGTCTGATGAGTCTCGATTTCTGCTGCGACATTCGGATGGTAGGGTCAGAATTTGGCGTAAACAACATGAAAGCATGGATCCATCCTGCCTTGTATCAACGGTTCAGGCTGGTGGTGGTGGTGTCATGGTGTGGGGAATTTTTTCTGGGCACTCTTTGGGCCCCTTGGTACCAATTGAGCATTGTTGCAACGCCACAGCCTACCTGAGTATTGTTGCTGACCATGTCCATCCCTTTATGACCACAATGTACCCAACATCTGATGGCTACTTTCATCAGGATAATGCGCCATGTCATAAAGCTCGAATCATCTCAGATTGGTTTCTTGAACATGACAATGAGTTTACTGTACTCAAATGGCCTCCTCAGTCACCAGATCTCAATCCAATAGAGCATCTTTGGGATGTGGTGGAACGGGAGATTCGCATCAGGGATGTGCAGCCGACAAATCTGCGCCAACTGTGTGATGCCATCATGTCAATATGGTCCAAAATCTCTGAGGAATGCTTCCAGCACCTTGTTGAATCTCTGCCACGAAGAATTGAGGCAGTTCTGAAGGCAAAAGGGGGTCCAACCCCTTACTAGCATGGTGTACCTAATAAAGTGGCCAGTGAGTGTATATACTACATTCATACAACATACATATATACTACATACATACTTCATATATACTACATTCATACAACATACATACTACATACATACTACATATATACTACTGTTGTGAGCTCATTTTCTCATTCACCTTTGATGTCCGATGAACTCCCTCTGCTGGTGAAAGGAGGTGGTGAAACTGATTTGGATGGGAGACACCTGTCACCTGAACAGGTGGTTTGCGATTGGACATCCGGAATCTTTGAGTGGATATAAGGCAGCCGACGCCCTGTAGGGTTGCTGGTGACTTCTCTGCTCTGAGCTCTGGCCTCCAGTTCAGTTCCTGTCTTCTAAAGCTAAGTTTTGCTCTGTTATTGTTCCATGAGATTTTGTCTGATTTGCTTAGTTTTGTGTTCTGCCAGCCCCGGCTGGGGCTCTGCTGAATTTCCATTTTTGTCCCTGATCGGTTAAATCTCTTTTGCTCTGTCTTCAGAATATATCGGAGTGCTGATATAGGGATTTTGAAGTCTAGTGACTTCAGGGCCGTTTTTCCTATCAGACGTGTTGGGACATTTTTGGTAGGGTTTTTGCGGATTGCAGCCAGCATCTTTTCTGTCCTTTCCTATCTAGTTAGTTGGGCCCCATTGTTTGCTCTGCCTGTCTTTCTGTCTGTGTTTGTGTTTTCATCTGTTTTCACCGACGATACATGTTGGGGGCTGTCTATTGCTTTGGGGTCTGCTCTCGGGCAGTTTAGATTTCCCCTCTCTTTCTTTAGGCTTATTTAGTTCTCTGGCTGTGAAGAGGCGTCTAGGACCACCGTAGGAACGCTCCACGGCTACTGTTAGTTGTGAATAGGATCAGGGGTCTGCAATCCACTAGCTACCAACCTCTCTGGTTTTCTGGACTTAGCTTGCATTTTTGTTTTTTCCTCCTCCGGTGACTCATTCATAACAGAATCACCAGCCATACCGCAGATTCTAGGGTACTCAATAGCAGGAAAGAATTGTAAAAAAAAAAAAAATAGTGTCAGAATTTTTTTTTTTTTAATGTATATTTTTTCCTCTTTTTCTCTGGGGTCGTAGGAGGAATTTTTTTTTAATGGAGATTAAGCAATTGTCTGATCGTGTGGAGCAGCTCGCTGCTGAAGTGTGGGGAATTTCCGCCTATCTTGCTCATTCACATGCTGCTGAACCAAAGATCCCTACTCCTGATGTGTTTTTTGGGGATCGGTCTAAATTTTTGAATTTTAAGAATAATTGTAAATTATTTCTTGCCTTGAAGCCTAGCTCATCGGGGAGCTCTGCGCGGCGGTTAAAATTGTCATCTCTTTGCTGCGCGGCGATCCCCAGGATTGGGCATTTTCTTTGACACCTGATGATCCTATTCTAACTAATGTGGACGCATTTTTTCAAGCCTTGGGGTTGTTGTATGATGAACCTAATTCTATTGATCAAGCTGAAAAAGCCCTGTTGGCATTGAGCCAGGGTCAGTATTCTGCAGAGTTGTACTGTCAAAAATTCTGAAAGTGGGCGGTCCTTACTACCTGAAATGATGGTGTCTTGGCAGCTCTGTTTCGGAAGGGTTTGTCAGAAACCGTAAAAGATACTATGGTGGGGTTTCCTGTTCCCTCTGGTCTTGACGATTCTATGTCATTAGCCATTCAGGTTGATCGGCGTTTACGTGAGCGTAAAATTACACGAGAAATGTTGCCACCTGTTGAACAAATGTCTGAACCTATGCAATGTGATGTAGTTTTGTCTAGGGCGCAACTTCAGGAGTTCTGAAGGCGTAATAAGCTGTGTTTTTTCTGTGGAGATGCCTCTCATAATATTTCTGTCTGCCCTAAACGAGAGAAATGTTTTGCACACACATTTGCTGTGGGTGGTGTACAACCTAAGTTTCTTCTGGCAATTACTCTGATCTGCTCCCTGTCCACATTTTCCGCTAAGGCTTTTGTGGATTCAGGAGCGGCTCTGAACCTAATGGACTTGGATTTTGCTAAACGTTGTGGGTTTCCTATGACACCTCTGAGGACGCCTATCCCTTTGAGGGGTATTGATGCTACTCCTTTGGCGAAGAATAAACCTCAGCTTTGGACCCAGGTGGAAATGCCCCCAGACCATCAAGAAAATTGCAGATTTTTGGTGTTGCATAATTTGCATGATACCATTGTTCTGGGGTTTCCCTGGTTGCAAATCCATAATCCGGTTTTGGATTGGAAATCTGTGTCTGTGGTGAGTTGGGGTTGTCAGTGTGCTCTTAGTGACACTCCTGTTTTCTCCACCTCTCCCCAGTCGCATGATGTTCCTGACTATTTGGCTGACTTTTATGATGTATTTAGTGAGAATAAGTCTGCGTCTTTGCCTCCTCATAGGAGTTATGACTGTGCAGTTGAGCTGAACCCTGGGTGTAAATTTCCCAAGGGTCGACTTTTCAATTTATCTGTACCCGAGCACGAGGCTATGCGATCCTATATTAAGGAGTCATTGGAGAAGGGTAATATTAGACCATCCTCTTCACCCTTGGGTGCTGGTTCTTTTTTCGTGGCCAAGAAAGATGGTTCATTAAGGCCTTGTATTGACTATCGTTCCCTCAACAAAATTACTGTTAAATATCAGTATCCGTTACCCCTGATTTCTGATCTATTCTCCAGAGTTAAAGGTGCTTGCTGGTTTACCAAGCTTGACCTCAGGGGGGCGTATAATCTTATTCACGTTAAGCATGGGGATGAATGGAAGACTGCATTTAATACTCCAGAGGGACATTTTGAGCACCTGGTGATGCCTTTTGGGCTCACTAATGCCCCTTCTGTCTTCCAGTGCTTCATGAATGATATTTTCCGGGACTTTGTGGATAAATTTTTGATCATCTATCTGGATGATATTTTGATCTTTTCCAGGGATTGGGACTCTCATGTGGAACATGTTCGGACTGTGTTCCCGATTTTGAGGGAGAATTCCCTGTATGTTAAGGGGTCGAAATGCTTTTTTGGTGTACAGAGGATTTCATTTTTGGGATTTATTTTGTCTCTGTCAACTATTGAAATGGACCCGGCCGAGGTACAGGCCATTTATGATTGGGTTCAGCCCACTTCTTTGAAGGGCCTCCAGAAGTTTTTTGGTTTTGCTAATTTTTATCGTAAATTTATAGCTAATTTTTCTGGTTGCCAAACCATTGACTGATTTGACTAAGAAGAGTGCTGATGTGCTGAATTGGTCTCCAGAGGCTGTTTCTTCTTTTCAGGAGCTGAAGCGAGGTTCACTTCTGCTCCGGTTTTGCGGCAACCCGATGTCTCACTCCCGTTTCAGGTAGAGGTGGACGCTTCTGAGATTGGTGCAGTAGCTGTTTTGTCCCAAAAAGATCCGGTAACATCTAAAATGAATCCCTGTGCTTTCTTTTCCCGAAAGTTCTCCCCATCTGAGCGCAACTATGATGTGGGGAATCGGGAACTGTTAGCCATGAAATGGGCATTTGAGGAGTGGAGACATTGGTTGGAGGTAGACATCAAGTCGTGGTCCTCACTGACCACAAGAATTTGATTTACCTTGAGTCAGCCAAACGCTTGAATCCTAGACAGGCTAGGCGGGCCTTGTTTTTCACACGTTTTGATTTTGTGGTCTCTTTTCTTCCGGGCACTAAGGGTATGTGCACACGCTGCGGATTCCGCTGCGATTCCGCAGCGGTTTTGGCCGCTGTGGACCCGCAGCAGTTTTAGCTGCGGTGTACAGTACCATTCAAATGAATGGTAAAAAAAAAACGCTGTGTAGACGTTGCAGAAAAATCTGCGCGGATTTGCTGCGGTTTTGAAACCGCAGAAAGAATTGACATGTCAATTCTTTCTGCGGAATCCGCAGCGGGTTCCTATCTCCACCATTGTGGAGATGGTGAATCCGCAGGACCAAACCGCAGGCAAAACCGCAGATAATCCGCAGGTCTTTTGACCTGCGGTTTTTGCAAAATCCGTGCGGATTAATCCGCAGCGGATTCCGCAGCGTCTGCACACACCCTAAGAATGTCAAGGCAGACGCCCTCTCTAGGAGTTTCTTTGCTGATTCTCCTATTGTGACCAACCCTGCTACCATCTTAGGTGAGGGGGTAGTTCTTTCTGCCATCTCGCCCAATTTGAGACGTGCTCTGGAAGAGTTTCAGGAGGACAAACCTGAGCGTTGTCCCATTGGAAAATTGTATGTTCCTGACCAGTGGAGGAAGAGAGTAATGTCTGAAGTTCATTGTTCCGCATTGGCTGGTCATCCAGGTATTTTTGGTACTAGAGATTTGGTGAGTCGGTCTTTTTGGTGGCCCGCCTTATCTCATGATGTCAGGAATTTTGTGCAGTCCTGTGGGACTTGCTCCCGGTCTAAACCTTGTTCTCGCTCTAGTGGGTTGTTGATGCCTTTGCCGGTGCCCAGGAGGCCATGGACCCATATTTCAATGGATTTTATTTCTGATCTGCCTGTCTCTCAGAGAATGACTGTTATCTGGGTGATTTGTGATAGATTCTCTAAGATGGTCCATCTTTTACCACTCCCTAAGTTGCCATCTTCCTCAGAGTTGGTGCCCTTGTTTTTGCAACAGTTGGTTCGCTTGCATGGGATTCCTGAGAACATTGTATCTGACAGAGGCGTTCAGTTTGTCTCTAGATTTTGGAGGACTTTTTGTTCCAAGCTGGGAATTCAGTTGTCCTTCTCCTCCGCGTTTCACCCTCAGACCAATGGGCAGACGGAGAGAACAAACGAGACTTTGGAGTCTTATTTGAGATGTTTTATCTCTGATGATCAGGATGATTGGGTCTCATTTTTGCCCTTGGCCGAATTTGCTTTAAATAATAGAGCTAGTTCTGCCACTTTGATGTCACCTTTTTTTGTAACTTTTGGTTTCATCCTCGATTCTCTTCAGGGCAGGTGGAGTCTTCTGCCTGCCCAGGTGTTGACACTGTGGTGGAGAGAATGCACCAAATTTGGGACCAAGTGGTGGATAAGTTGTCTCTCTCCCAGGAAAAAGCCCAGCGGTTTTCCAACCGGCATAGTACCATTGGTCCCCAGTTTAAGGTGGGTGATATGGTTTGGTTGTCATCAAAGAATATCTCTATGAAGGTGGCTTCTCAAAAGTTTAAACCTAGATTTATTGGACCCTACAAGATTTTGGAGATTCTTAATCCAGTCTCTTTTCGATTGGCTCTTCCTGTTACATTTAAGATCCATAACGTGTTTCATAAGTCTCTGTTGAAGAGGTTTGTTGAGCCAGTAGTTCCTGTGGTGGCACCTCCTGACCCTGTATTGGTTGAAGGTAATGTGGAATATGAGGTTGAGAAGATACTGGATTCTCATCTGGCTAGATGGAGACTCCAGTATTTGGTTAAGTGGAAAGGTTATGGCCAGGAGGATAATTCTTGGGTCTCTGCATCTGATATTCATGCTGAAAGATTGGTTCGTGATTTTCATCGGGCCCATCCTGATCGGCCTGGTGGCGTGGATGAGGGTTCGGTGACCCCTCCTCAAGGGGAGGTACTGTTGTGAGCTCATTTTCTTGTTCACCTTTGATGTCCGATGAACTCCCTCTGCTGGTGAAAAGAGGTGGTGAAACTGATTTGGATGGGAGACACCTGTCACCTGAACAGGTGGATTGCGATTGGACATCTGGAATCTTTGAGTGGATATAAGGCAGCCGACGCCCTGTAGGGTTGCTGGTGATTTCTCTGCTCTGAGCTCTGGCCTCCAGTTCAGTTCCTGTCTTCTAAAGCTAAGTTTTGCTCTGTTATTGTTCCATGAGATTTTGTCTGATTTGCTTAGTTTTGTGTTCTGCCAGCCCCAGCTGGGGCTCTGCTGAATTTCCATTTTTGTCCCTGATTGGTTAAATCTCTTTTGCTCTGTCTTCAGAATATATCGGAGTGCTGATATAGGGATTTTGAAGTCTAGTGACTTCAGGGCCATTTTTCCTATCAGACGTGTTGGGACATTTTTGGTAGGGTTTTTGCGGTTTGCAGCCAGCATCTTTTCTGTCCTTTCCTATCTAGTTAGTTGGGCCCCATCGTTTGCTCTGCCTGTCTTTCTGTCTGTGCTTGTGTTTTCATCTGTTTTCACTGACAATACATGTTGGGGGCTGTCTATTGCTTTGGGGTCTGCTCTGGGGCAGTTTAGATTTTCCCTTTCTTTCTTTAGGCTTATTTAGTTCTCCGGCTGTGAAGAGGCATCTAGGACCACCGTAGGAACGCTCCACGGCTACTGTTAGTTGTTGTGAATAGGATCTGGGGTCTGTAATCCGCTAGCTACCAACCTCTCCGGTTTTCTGGACTTAGCTTGCATTTTTGTTTTTTCCTCCTCCGGTGACTCATTCATAACATACTACATTCATATAGCATACATACTACATAATACATACATACTACATATATACTACATTCATACAACATACATACATACATCCTACATACATACTACATGTATTCTACATTCATACAACATACATACTACATAATACATACTACATTCATACAACATACATACATACTACATATATACTATAATCATACAGCATACATACATACTACATAGATACTACATTCATACAACATACATACATACTACATATATACTACATTCATACAACATACATACTACAAAATGCATACATACTACATATATACTACATTCATACAGCATACATACTACATACATACTACATTCATACAACATACATACGTACATACATACATGCTACATACATTCTACATACTGTATATACTACATTCATACAACATACATACATACTACATATATACTACATTCATACAACATACATACATACTTACTACATACATACTACATACAATACATTCATACAATACATACATATAGACATACAGTACATATAAAATAGAGTACATACTCACCATCACTTGTCAATTTGATCCCCGAAGCCAGTGTCATCTCACTGTAAAAAATATTAAAATAACAAACAAGCAATATACTCCTTGATCCGCAGAAATCCACGAGTGTCCCACGACGATCTCCTGCAGTGCATCACTGAGAGGTTACTATAGTTCACTGGTCTCACTTTATGGAAAAGGCTGCGTGGGAACTTTCTCACACAGCAATGCCAAAAGTGAGACTAGGGACTATTTTTTTACAGTGGCGGAGGAATACAGTGCGGAAGGATACCTACCTCCCATCATTGTATTCCTGGTGCCCCCAGAGAGCGGTCGACTCAGCTGTTGCTGCTGTTCTCCACGGGAGATCGTCGTGGGACACTCGTGGATTTCTGCGGATCAGGGAGTATATTGCTTGTTTGTTATTTTAATATTTTTTACAGATGACACTTGCTTTGGGGATCAAAGTGACAAGTGATGGTAAGTATGTACTCTATGTTGTATGTACTGTATGTCTATATGTATGTATTGTATGAATGTATTGTATGTAGTATGTAGTATGTATGTAGCATGTTTTATGTATGTTGTATGTCTGTAGTATGTACTATGTATGTTGTATATATGTCGAATGTATGTAGTATGTATGTTGTATGAATGTAGTATATATGTAGTATGTATGTAGTATGTATGAATGTAGTATATATGAAGTATGTATGTAGTATGTATGTATGTTGTATGAATGTAGTATATATGTAGTATGTATGTATTATGTGATATGTATGTTGTATGAATGTAGTATATATGTAGTATGTATGTAGCATGTATGTGTGTTGTATGAATGTAGTATATATGAAGTATGTATGTTGTATGAATGTAGTATGTATGTATGTTGTATGAATGTAGTATATATGTATTATGTATGTTGTATGAATGTAGTATATATGTAGTATGTATGTAGTTTGTAGTATGTATGTTGTATGAATGTAGTATGTATGTAGTATGTATGGGGTTTTTTTACATTCAACATATTAGCCGGATGATGGGACTACTACTGTCCCATCATTGGCTAGTGTGTCAATCACTGTCATTGTAGCAGGCTTAGCCTGATGGGACTTGTAGTCCCATCGGACGATGCCTGCACACACACACAACCCCCGGCAGGCCTGCACAGACCCCCGGCTTTCCCGCACAGACCCCCGGCAAGCTCCCGCACAGACCCCTGAGAGGCCTGTACAGACCCCGCCCGCACAAACAGACACGCACAGTGTCCGCCCACGCACCGCCCACACTCTTCCCCCCTCCCGAACTGGATGTACAAGTAAAGAAAGGGGTTTTTTTAATTCCGATATTTGTGCCCCATTGACTTGCATGGGTTTCCGGTATCGGAATCGGCTATACCCGATACTTTTTGGGTATCGGTCCGATCCGGTACTTCACAATATTGGATGGTATCGCTCAACACTAGTGATGAAGCTAGATTTGCATTTGTGCTGTGGGTTTCGCTTTAAGAGCTGATATTATCTGCCAGAAACTCTGTCCTGGAGAGGTCATGTATAGTTCATAGGCATTGGCATAGTAACTGGGTGTGCCTACGCATATCAATGAGCTTAACTGCCATTTGAATCGCCTCAGGGCATGTTTTCTCTGTGGCAACATTTTCCCATTGAAATGCATTGAGGAAAATGTTTTTTCAAACGCAAATTGCGCAAAAACTACAAATCTGATCGACACAAAAATTACTTAGCACCCCACTCGTGGATGCTGGCTTTGAAACAAACCTCAATGGAGTCTGTGCGTGTAGCGGTTCGGGCCGCATTAATTGCGGAAAATCAACTGAATAATAACTAGATGTGTATTTCCTGAAGGAAGTACAGATAGTGCTTTGAAATGGTGCCTGGGCTGCCCTTTTAAGAGAGACTTGCCTGCTGCCCCTGCAAGACTTTCAACTCAGGATCCGTTTTAACTGTGGGTGCCTCTCAGGGGTCACTTTGGCCTGTGGGGCCCCTCAGGGTCTGATTTGGTGGGTGGGGACCCTCAGGATCTGATTCGGTGGCCTGGGCTCCTCAGGGCTTGAATTGGTGGACGGGGCCCCTCAGGGTCCGATTTGGTGGGCGGGGCCACTCATGGTCCGATTTTGTGGGCGGGGCCCCTCATGGTCCGATTTGGTGGGCGGGGCCACGCTGGGTCTGATTTGGTGGGCGGGGCCACTCTGGGTCCGATTTGGTGGGCGGGGCCACTCTGTCCGGTTCGGTGGGCGGGGCCACTCTGTCCGGTTTGGTGGGCGGGGCCACTCGGTCCGGTTTGGTGGGCGGGGCCCCTCAGGTTCCGATTTGGAGGCCGGGGCGGCTCAGCCTCCGATTTGGAGGCCGGGGCGGCTCAGCCTCCGATTTGGAGGCCGGGGCGGCTCAGCCTCCGATTTGGAGGCCGGGGCGGCTCAGCCTCCGATTTGGAGGCCGGGGCGGCTCAGCCTCCGATTTGGAGGCCGGGGCGGCTCAGCCTCCGATTTGGAGGCCGGGGCGGCTCAGCCTCCGATTTGGAGGCCGGGGCGGCTCAGCCTCCGATTTGGAGGCCGGGGCGGCTCAGCCTCCGATTTGGAGGCCGGGGCGGCTCAGCCTCCGATTTGGAGGCCGGGGCGGCTCAGCCTCCGATTTGGAGGCCGGGGCGGCTCAGCCTCCGATTTGGAGGCCGGGGCGGCTCAGCCTCCGATTTGGAGGCCGGGGCGGCTCAGCCTCCGATTTGGAGGCCGGGGCGGCTCAGCCTCCGATTTGGAGGCCGGGGCGGCTCAGCCTCCGATTTGGAGGCCGGGGCGGCTCAGCCTCCGATTTGGAGGCCGGGGCGGCTCAGCCTCCGATTTGGAGGCCGGGGCGGCTCAGCCTCCGATTTGGAGGCCGGGGCGGCTCAGCCTCCGATTTGGAGGCCGGGGCGGCTCAGCCTCCGATTTGGAGGCCGGGGTGGCTCAGCCTCCGATTTGGAGGCCGGGGTGGCTCAGCCTCCGATCTGGAGGCCGGGGTGGCTCAGCCTCCGATCTGGAGGCCGGGGTGGCTCAGCCTCCGATCTGGAGGCCGGGGTGGCTCAGCCTCCGATCTGGAGGCCGGGGTGGCTCAGCCTCCGATCTGGAGGCCGGGGTGGCTCAGCCTCCGATTTGGGGGCCGGAGTCGATCAACCTCCGATTTGGAGGCTGGGGTCGATCAGCTTTCGATTCGGCGCGCCGGCCCTTTAACCCCTTCACGACCCATGACGCCTACGTAGGCGTCATGAAAAGCAGTGCCCAAACGACCTATGACGCCTACGTAGGCGTCATGCTATAAATAGCCCCCCTGCGGGTCGGGTGACCGGGGTCACTGAAAGGTCACCCGACCTGCACACAAAGGACCCTTCAGAGTTAACACCTGGGGGTGTGGCTTAGCCCCCACGTGCCTACGATCGCTCTGATTGGCTGTTAAAAGTGAAACTGCCAATCAGAGCGATTGTAATATTTCACCAATGAAAATTGGTGAAATATTACAATCCAGCCATGGCCGATGCTGAAATAGCATCGGACATGGCTGGACACCGAGACCCGACCCCCCCCACACCGACTGACGGCACCGATCGGCTGCCGCCACCGTCTGACGGCACCGATCGGCAGCCGCCGTCATGATCTGCCCCTCCGCCTTCCCTCCGCCCCCCCAGCCCTCCGATCGCCCCTCCGATCACCCACTCTCACCCTCCTTTGTGCCTCCGACCTCCCGCTATCCGTCCCGGTGTCCTGCCGTCCAGCGTCATGGGCGCCGCCATCTTGCAAGATGGCGGGCGCATGCGCAGTGCGCCGAATCGAATCTGCAACGCTGCAGATTCATTCATTTATTTTGATCACTATGATAAACTTTCATAGTGATCAAAATAAATAAAAAGTAAATCACCGCCCCCCTTATCACCCCCATAGGTAGGGACAAATAATAAAATATATATTTTTTTTTTTCCATTAGGGTTAGGTCCAGGGCTAGGGTTAGGGCCAGGGTTAGGGTTGGACTAAGGGTTAGGGTTGGACTAAGGGTTAGGGTTGGACTAAGGGTTAGGGTTGGACTAAGGGTTAGGGTTGGACTAAGGGCTAGGGTTGGACTAAGGGTTAGGGTTGGACTAAGGGTTAGGGTTGGACTAAGGGTTAGGGTTGGACTAAGGGTTAGGGTTGGACTAAGGGTTAGGGTTGGACTAAGGGTTAGGGTTGGACTAAGGGTTAGGGTTGGACTAAGGGTTAGGGTTGGACTAAGGGTTAGGGTTGGACTTAGGGTTAGGGTTGAACTTAGGGTTAGGGTTGGAATTGGGGTTAGGGTTGGGTTGGGGTTGGGATTACGGTTAGGCTTGTGGTTAGGGTTAGAGTTGGGATTTCGTTAGGGGTGTGTTGGGATTAGGGTTGTGGTTAGGGTTATGATTAGGGTTAGGGGTGTGTTGGGGTTAGGGTTGGAGATAGAATTGAGGGGTTTCCACTGTTTAGGCACATCAGGGGCTCTCCAAATGCGACATGGAGCCAGCATTTATTCCAGCGAATTTTGCGTTCAAAAAGTCAAACGGTGCTCCCTCCATTTCGAGCCCCGACGTGTGCCCAAACAGTGGTGTACCCCCACTTATGGGGTATCAGGGTACTCAGGAAAAATTGCACAACAACTTTGGGGGTCTAATTTCTCCTGTTACCCTTGGGAAAATAAAAAAATGGGGGCTAAAATAATTATTTTTGTGGAAAAAAAAGATTTTTTATTTTCACGGTTCTGCGTTATAAACTTCTGTGAAGCACTTGGGGGCTCAACGTGCTCACCACACATCTAGATAAGTTCCTTGGGGGGTCTAGTTTCCAAAATGGGGTCACTTGTAGGGGGTTTCCACTGTTTAGGTACATCAGGGGCTCTGCAAACGTAACATGACGCCCACAGACCATTCCATCAAGTCGGCATTTCAAAACGTCACTACTTCCATTCCGAGCCCCAACGTGTCCCCGAACAGTGGTCCCCCCCCATATATGGGGTATCAACGTACTCAGGACAAACTGGACAACAACTTTTGGGGTCCAATTTATCCTGTTACCCTTGTGAAAATAAAAAATAGTGGGCTAAAAATCACTTTTTGAGGAAAAAAAAATATTTTTTTATTTTCACAGCTCTGCGTTATAAACTTCTGTGAAGCACTTGGGGGTTCAACGTGCTCACCACACATCTAGATAAGTTCCTTGGGGGGTCTAGTTTCCAAAATGGGGTCACTTGTGGGGGGTTTCCACTGTTTAGGTACATCAGGGGCTCTGCAAACGTAACATGACGCCCACAGACCATTCCATCAAGTCGGCATTTCAAAGCGTCACTACTTCCCTTCCGAGCCCCAACGTGTGCCCAAACAGTGGTCCCCCCCCATATATGGGGTACCAACGTACTCAGGACAAACTGGACAACAACTTTTGGGGTCCAATTTATCCTGTTACCCTTGTGAAAATAAAAAATAGTGGGCTAAAAATCACTTTTTGAGGAAAAAAAAATATTTTTTTATTTTCACAGCTCTGCGTTATAAACTTCTGTGAAGCACTTGGGGGTTCAAAGTGCTGACCTCACATCTAGATTAGTTCCTTAGGTGATATAGTTTCCAAAATGGGGTCACTTGTGGGGGGTTTCCACTGTTTAGGTACATCAGGGGCTCTGCAAATGTAGCATGACGCCCACAGACCATTCCATCAAGTCTTCATTTCAAAGCGTCACTACTTCCCTTCCGAGCCCCAACGTGTGCCCAAACAGTGGTCCCCCCCACTTATGGGGTACCAGCATACTCAGGATACACTGGACAACAACTTTTGGGGTCCAATTTATCCTGTTACCCTTGTGAAAATAAAAAATAGTGGACTAAAAATAATTTTTTGAGGAAAAAAAAATATTTTTTTATTTTCACGGCTCTGCGTTATAAACTTCTGTGAAGCACTTGGGGGTTCAAAGTGCTCATCACACATCTATATTAGTTTCTTGGGTGATCTAGTTTCCAAAATGGGGTCATTTGTGGGGGGTTTCCACTGTTTAGGTACATCAGGGGCTCTGCAAACATAACATGACGCCCACAGACCATTCCATCAAGTCGGCATTTCAAAACGTCACTACTTCCCTTCTGAGCCCCAACGTGTGCCCAAACAGTGGTCCCCCCCACATATGTGGTACCAGCGTACTCAGGACAAGCTGGACAACAACTTTTGGGGTCCAATTTATCCTGTTACCTTTGTGAAAATAAAAAATAGCAGGCTAAAAAATTTTTTTTTGAGGGAAAAAAATATTTTTATTTTAACGGCTCTGCGTTATAAACTTCTGCGTAGCACCTGGGGGTTCAAAGTGCTCACTATGCATCTAGATAAGTTCCTTAGGGGGTCTAGTTTCCAAAATGGGGTCATTTGTGGGGGAGCTCCAAAGTTTACGCACACAGGGGCTCTGCAAACACAACATGGTGTCCGCTAACGATTGGAGCTAATTTTCCATTCAAAAAGTCAAATGACGCTCCTTCCCTTCTGAGCCATGCCGTGCGCTCAATCAGTGGTTTTCCCCCACATATGGGGTACCAGTGTACTCAGGACAAACTGGACAACAACTTTTGGGGTCCAATTTATCCTGTTACCCTTGGGAAAATAAAGAATAGCGGGCTAAAAAATCATTTTTGAGGAAAAAAAATTATTTTTTTATTTTCACTGCTCTGCGTTATAAACTTCTGTGAAGCACTTGGGGGTTCAAAGTGCTCACCACACATCTAGATAAGTTCCTTCGGGGGGTCTAGTTTCCAAAATGGGGTCACTTGTGGGGGAGCTCCAATGTTTAGGCACACAGGGGCTCTCCAAATGCGACATGGTGTCCGCTAACGATTGGAGCTAATTTTCCAATCAAAAAGTCACAAGGCGCTCCTTCCCTTCCGGGCCTTGCGGTGCGCCCAAACAGTGGTTTATGACCACATATGAGATATTGATGTACTCAGGAGAAATTGCCCAACAAATTTTAGGATCCATTTTATCCTGTTGCCCATGTGAAAATGAAAAAACTGAGGCCAAATAAAATTTTTGTGAAAAAAAAAAAGTACTTTTTTTTTTTTACAGATCAATTTGTGAAGCACCTGGGGGTTCAAAGTGCATACTATGCATCTAGATAAGTTCCTTGGAGGGTCTAGTTTCCAAAATGGGCTCACTTGTGGGGGAGCTCCAATGTTTAGGCACACAGGTACTCTTAAAACAAGACATGGCAACCGCTAAACATTCAAGCATATTTTACATTCAAAAAGTAAAATGGCGCTCCTTCCCTTCTGAGCCCTGCCGTGCGCCCAAACAGTGGTTTATGACCACATATGAGGTATCAGTGTACTCAGGAGAAATTGCCCAACAAATTTTAGGATACATTTTATCCTGTTACCCATGTGAAAATGAAAAAACTGATGCTAAAATAAAATTTTGGTTGGAAAAATTAAAATGTCCATTTTTTCATTCCATGTTGCTTTAGTTCCTGTGAAGCACCTGAAGGGTTAATAATCTTCTTGAATGTAGTTTTGAGTAGCTTGAGGGGTGCAGTTTTTAGAATGGTGACACTTTTGGGTATTTTCTGCCATTTAGACCCCTCAAAGTGACTTCAAATGTGAGGTGGTCCCTAAAAAAAATGGTTTTGTAAATTTTGTTGTAAAAATGAGAAATTGCTGGTCAACTTTTAACCCTTATAACTTCCTAACGAAAAAAAATGTTGTTTCCAAGATTGTGCTGATGTAAAGTAGACATGTGGGAAATGTTATTTATTAACTATTTTGTGTCACATAACTCTCTGGTATAACAGAATAAAAATTCAAAATTTGAAAATTGCAAAATTTTTAAAATTTTTGCCAAATTTCCATTTTTTTCACAAATAAACGCAAAAATTATCGACCTAAATTTACCACTATCATGAAGCCCAATATGTCATGAAAAAACAGTCTCGGAATCGCTAGGATACTTTGAAGCGTTCCTGAGTTATTACCTCATAAAGGGACACTGGTCAGAATTGCAAAAAATGGCCAGGTCATTAAGGTCAAAATAGGCATGGGTCATGAAGGGGTTAAGACTCATTTCGGTGCGCCGGCCCTTTAATAATCACTTTGGCGCGTCGGCCCTTTAAGAGCTAGTTTAGCTCACTGGGCTTCTAAATCAACTTTGGCGCACATTCTCTCTCAGGGGCATGCGTCATGTGATGAAGCTAGATTAACATTTGTGCTGTGGGTTTTCTCTTTAAGAGCTGATATTATCTGCCAGAATCTGTGTCCTGGGGGCATCATGTGAAGTTCGTAGGCGTTGGCATAGTAACTGGGTGTTCCTGTGCATATCAATGAGCTTAACTGCCATTTCAATCGCCTCAGGGCATGTTTTGTCTGTGGCAAAATTTCCCCATTGAAAAGCATTGAGACAGTGCATTCCAATGACGGGAAAATGTTTTTCAAACGCAAATTGCGCAAAAACTACAAATCCGATCGACACGAAAAATACTTAGCACACCACTCGTGGACGCTGGTTTCGAAACGACACCTCAGCGGAGTCTGTGCGTGTAGCGGTTCGGGCTGCATTAATTGCGGAAATCAACTGAATAATAAAAACTAGATGTGTATTTCCTGAAGGAAGTACAGAAAGTGCTTTGAAATGGAGCCCGGGCTGCCCCTTTAAGAGAGACTTGCCTACTGCCCCTGCAAGACTTTCAACTCAGGATCCGTTTTAACTGTGGGTGCCTCTCAGGGGCCACTTTGGCCTGTGGGGCCCTCAGGATCCGATTCGGTGGGCTGGGCTCCCAAGGGCTTGAATTGGTGGACGGGATCACTCTGGGTCCAATTTGGTGGGCAGGGCCCCACAAGGTCCGATTTGGTGGGCGGGGCCCCTCAAGGTCTTATTTGTTAGGTGGGGCCCCTCATGGTCCGATTTGGTGAGCGGGGCCCCTCTGGGTCTGATTTGGTGGACGGGGCCCCTCAGAGTTCGATTTTGTGAGTGGAGCCCCTCAGGGTCTGATTTGGTGGGTGGGGCCCCTCAGGGTCCGATTTGGTGGGTGGGGCCCCTCAGGGTCCGATTTGGTGAGCAGGGCCGTTCAGGGACCTATTTGGTGAGCGGGGCCCCTCAGGGTCCAATTTGTTGGGTGGAGCCCCTCTGGGTTCGATTTGGTGGGCGGGGCCCCTCAGGGTCTGATTTGGTGGGCTGGGCCACTCTGGGTCCGATTTGGTGGGCGGGGCCACTCTGGGTCCGATTTGGTGGGCGGGACCCCTCAGGGTCCGATTTGGTTGGCGGGGCCCTTCAGGGTCCAATTGAGCGGGGCCCTTTAAGACTCATTTTGGTGCGTCGGTCCTTTAAGAATCACTTTGCTGTGTCGGCCCTTTAACCCCAGCCTATTTTGACCTTAATGACCTGGCCATTTTTTGCAATTCTGACCAGTGTCCCTTTATGAGGTAATAACTCAGGAATGTTTCAACGTATCCTAGCGATTCTGAGATTGTTTTTTCGTGACATATTGGGCTTCATGTTAGTGGTAAATTTAGGTCGATAATTTTTGCGTTTATTTGTGAAAAAAATCAGAAATTTGGTAAATATTTAGAAAATTTCGCAATTTTCAAATTTTGAATTTTTATTCTGTTAAACCAGAGAGTTATGTGACACAAAGTGGTTACTAAATAACATTTCCCACATGTCTACTTTACATCAGCACAATTTTGGAAACAATTTTTTTTTGTTAGGAATTTATAAGGGTTAAAAGTTGACCAGCGATTTCTCATTTTTACAACAAAATTTACAAAACCATTTTTTTAGGGACCACCTCACATTTGAAGTCACTTAGAGGGGTCTATATGGCAGAAAATACC
The DNA here is from genome assembly GCF_039654945.1 of Dendrobates tinctorius. Taxonomy (NCBI): domain Eukaryota; kingdom Metazoa; phylum Chordata; class Amphibia; order Anura; family Dendrobatidae; genus Dendrobates; species Dendrobates tinctorius. The sequence goes on from NW_027361675.1 coordinate 33,893,521, forward strand.
CAAAAGTGACACCATTCTAAAAACTGCACCCATCAAGCTACTCAAAACTACATTCAAGAAGATTATTGTCATGGGAAGCCTAGGTAACTTTAGGCTGAAACCCCGGGGCCCCTGCGGTGTCCCTCAGACTAGGGGAAACCCTGTCTGTCCCTCAACCCAGGGTTTACACTGAAGGTGTGCCTGCCTGGGCCTCCACCCTGTCCCTGTCTCCTGTCCAGCCCTAAGCTGAACCCACCACCTAGTGAGGAGACCAAACACCAGACCCCACAAATAAGTATGGACAGGGATAACGGAAATGCACCACACCGCGTACACACAGGGGAATACAGTAATGTGCAAGGGCAACCAAATAATACAACACAGGGAGGCAAAATGGCAACAATGGAATATACTACACCAGCAACCGTATGCTCCTTAGACCACCACTCCAGACCGATTTCGCTTAGCACAAGGCAAGAGCTATAGTCGGCGACGCCCATAGTCACACAGAGCAATTTAAAGACAGAGGGCATGGCTAAGCCCTCAGCCAGAATGACAACCTGGTTAACCCAATCCAAGCCGGATCAGAAGACCAACGAGCGCCGCTGAGAACCATGTGGTAGGATGGGGTATTACTGCTGTCTGCCGGACACCCTGGTGCGAACAGTGTCCGACATGACAGTACCCCGCCTTCTACGAGGGACCCCAGGAACCTCACAATGTCGAGGACCCGGCTTGTCCGGATGGCGGCGATGAAACACTGTAATCAGTCGGTCCGCATGTATGTCCGAGGCCGGCACCCAAGTCCTCTCCTCAGGACCATAGCCACGCCAGTGGACCAGGTACTGTAGAGTGCGACGCACTACCCGAGAGTCAACCACCTTGGACACCTCAAACTCCAACGTGCCATCCACCAAGACGGGAGGTGGTGGCACGGGAGAAACATCAACAGCACCCACAACTTTCTTAAGTAACGCCTTGTGAAACACATTATGTATCTTGTATACGGCAGGTAACTCTAAACGAAATGCCACAGGGTTGATAATTGCGGAGATCCTAAATGGACCAATGAACCTGGGCCCCAACTTAAGCGATGGTATTTTGAGTTTGATGTTCCTTGTAGACAACCACATCCAATCACCCACACACAGGTCCGGACCAGGCACACGTCTACCATCAGCCACACGTTTATACCTAGAACCTACATTCAGCAAGCGCTGCTTTACTCTCCTCCAAACAGATGACAATTGTGCTCCCAACTGGTCCTCCTCAGGGATGCCCGTAGAGCTCCCTTGGCGCAAGGTACAGAATTGGGGATGTTGACCATAAACACAAAAGAAAGGAGATTCCCCAGACGATTCCTGATAATGATTGTTTATCGCGAATTCAGCCAGAGGAAGAAACGCCGACCACTCTTTCTGATTGTCAGACACAAAACAGCGTAAGGCCGGTTTCACATTCGCGCTTTTGAGCGCAGCGACGGCCTGCGCACGGCCGCCGCTAAGCCCCGCCCCCTGCCCCGCCTTCACCGGTGTCTCCGCCTCCGGGTGCATGACGTTGCATGCGTCGTGCGTCTCCTATCTTCATCACAGAGGGCGCAGGCCGTGCGCAGTCTGCGCACAGTCTGCGTTTGGCGGCGCATGCGCCTTTTTGACTGTGCGCCGACGCAACCAAACTGCAGCAGGTTGCGATTGGTGCTGCTCGGCGCACCGTCAAAAGGACGCATGCGCCGCCAAACGCAGACTGTGCGCAGACTGCGCACGGCCTGCGCCCTCTGTGATGAAGATAGGGGACGCACGACGCATGCAACGTCATGCGCCCGGAGGCGGAGATACCGGTGGAGGTGGGGAAGGGGGCGGGGCTTAGCGGCGGCCGTGCGCAGGCCGTTGCTGCGCTCAAAAGCGCGAATGTGAAACCGGCCTTAGTATTGTTCCAGGCTTTGGTTCATACGCTCAGTCTGCCCATTCGACTGAGGATGGAAAGCCGATGAATGAGACAATTTAATCCCTAGGCGTGAACAAAAAGCTCTCCAAAATTTTGCCACAAATTGTGTACCTCTATCAGATACAATGTCAGACGGGACACCATGAAGTCTGACCACTTCGCGAATAAATACCTGAGCAAGGGTCTTCGCATTGGGCAAAGATGGCAAAGCAACGAAATGCGACATTTTAGAGCACCGATCAACTATTACCAGAATGACCGTGTTCCCAGCCGAGGAGGGCAAATCCGTAATGAAATCCATGGAAATCTCAGTCCATGGCTTACTGGGCACACAGAGAGGATGCAATGTGCCCGCAGGACGGGAGCGTGGTGTCTTGGCCCGTGCGCACATGGTACAGGCTGACACATATGAGGCCACGTCCTGCCGGATTTTGGGCCACCAAAAACGACGTGATACAAGTTCCAGAGTGCCCTTAACTCCTGGGTGACCCGCCAGGACAGTATCGTGATGTTCCCCTAACACCTTTAAGCGTACGATTTATTAGGAGGCAGATCCGGCGGTACCTCCTCCTGAGCATCAGCAATCTCTGCCTCAACCTCTGTCGTGAGAGCCGAGACCACAACTCCCTTTTGGAGGATAGGCACCGGATCCTCACGTGGCTCTCCACCCGGAAAACATCTGGACAAGGCATCCGCCTTAGTATTCTTAGAACCTGGTCGGTATGTCACAAAAAAATTGAACCGGGTGAAGAATAACGCCCAGCGAGCCTGTCTGGGGGACAGGCGTTTAGCAGACTCTAAATAAAGCAGATTCTTATGGTCTGTTATAACAGTAATCTGATGGACAGCCCCCTCCAAGAAGTGTCGCCATTCCTCAAATGCCAACTTGATGGCCAACAATTCCCTGTTACCAATATCGTAATTACGCTCGGCCGGCGACAGTTTCTTGGAGAAGTAGGCACACGGATGCAATTCGCCCAAGGATGGACCCTGAGACAGTACCGCCCCCACTCCAACCTCAGATGCATCCACCTCCACGGTAAATGGTAGGGAGACATCAGGCTGAACCAGGATGGGAGCTGAAGCAAAACTGTTTTTGAGGAATTCAAGCGCGCACAGCAGCCTCAGACCAGTCAGAAAAATTGGTACCTTCTTTAGTCATGTCGGTGAGCGGCTTAGCAATCATAGAAAAATTCTTAATAAATTTCCTATAATAGTTGGAAAAGCCCAGGAATCGCTGAAGCGCCTTGAGATTATCAGGCCGATCCCACTGCAGCACCGCTTGCACCTTTGCGGTGTCCATTTTAAACCCCGAGGCGGAAATTACATAACCCAAAAAAGGTAATTCTTGGACGACAAATACACATTTCTCAAGCTTGGCATAGAGCTTGTTTTCCCTGAGCAACTGCAACACCTGCCTAACATGCTCTATGTGTGCATCACGGTCGCGTGAGTAAATAAGAATGTCATCAAGGTATATAATAACAAATTTCCCCAAGAGATGAGAAAAGACATCATTTATGAAGTGTTGAAATACTGCTGGCGCGCTCGTCAACCCAAATGGCATCACCAAATTCTCAAAATGACCCTCAGGGGTATTAAATGCCATCTTCCATTCATCCCCTTGACGGACTCTTATGAGATTGTACGCCCCCCTGAGGTCAAGCTTGGAAAACCATTTGGCACCAGACACCTGGTTGAACAAATCGGGTATCAGTGGCATCGGGTATGGGTCACGAACCGTAATCTGGTTGAGTTCCCTGAAATTCAGACACGGGCGTAATCCGCCATCTTTCTTCTTGACAAAGAAGAACCCCGCCGCCAATGGAGATGATGAAGGCCTGATGGGCCCTTTGCTTAGACTTTCTGCAATGTATTCTTTGAGAGCTTGCCTCTCAGGACCTGAGATATTAAACATCCTGGCTTTTGGTAACTTGGCCCCCGGTTTTAACCTAATAGCACAGTCATAGGGTCGGTGCAGTGGCAGCTCTGAACAACCTTTTTCAGAAAATATGTCAGCAAAGTCCAGCAGTGGCTCCAGGATGCTGGGAGTCACAGCGGAGATACACGTGGCCAGACAACTCTCCTGGCAGTATCTGCTCCACTGAATTATGTCCTGGGTTTTCCAATCAATCACCGGATTGTGCATAGACAACCTTGGAAACACCAGAACTACCTGAGCAGGTAAATTACTGAGCACCTTACATGTTACCCGCTCAGAGTGTAGGACCCCAATGTGGAGTTTTACATCAGCCACAAACTCTTTAATCTCCCCTTGTGAGAGAGGGGAGGCATTGATGGTAACCACCCGGATAGGATTAGGCAGCGTCTCCACCTTAAATCCTGCAGTACGCGCAAACTTTTCATCAATGAGATTAGCGGCTGAACCACTATCTACAAATACAGTAATCGACAGCTCTTGGCCCCCGATAACTACCTTGGCAGGGAGCATGCACTGGGAGACCACCACGGAGGATATGCAAAGGCTCAGACTAGACTCCTCCAAACCCTCTGAGCCTAGCAGTTTTCCGCCGGCACGTCTTTCTTAGGTACCAGGGGGCAAACATTAATAAAATGTCCTTTTTTGCCACAAAAAACAGACCCCTTGCTTTCTGGGCAAGGGACATTTATGCTTGTTATTATGTGTATGTGATATACCAGCGATCTGCATAGGTTCCACGGATTCACCTGAGGCAACCTCACCAGAGACTGCCCCTCCCCCCACAGGCAATGTCTCCTGCGACCTCTGACGAAAGCGGCGATCAATGCGTACTACAAGCACCATAGCAGCCTCCAGAGAAGTGGGAGTCTCATACATTAGCAGAGCTTGTTTAACCCTTTCAGAAACCCCATGCAAAAATTGACTCCATAGTGCAGGGTCATTCCATTGAGTGTCCACAGCCCAGCGACGAAATTCCGTACAATAATCCTCCGCCAGTCGCTCACCCTGGAGTAGAGAGCGTATTTTAGACTCTGCTAACGCCAGTCTGTCAGGTTCATCATAGATTAAACCCAGAGCAGAAAAAAAAAGGTCTACGGACTCAAATGCAGGTGAATCAGAAGGTAGTGAAAACGCCCATGCTTGTGGGTCACCACCCAGCAAGGAAACTACCAAGGCCACACGCTGAGCCTCATTTCCTGAGGAGAGAGGACGCATGCGAAAATACAATTTGCAGGATTCACAAAATACAACGAACTTACAGCGATCACCAGAAAATCGTTCAGGGAGAGGTAACTTAGGTTCAGATGCTCTGACTGCTGCCTCAGTTTGCACAGCAGGAACTGAGAGGCCTTGTTGCTGGACCGCCCCCCTCAGTTCAGTGACCTGTATGGACAGAGCCTCCAGCTGCTTGGTTATGGAGACTATAGGATCCATGGTAAATAATTCCTTTTTTTTTTTCTTCTCTTTTTGGGCTGACTATAATGTCATGGGAAGCCTAGGTAACTTTAGGCTCAAACCCCGGGGCCCCTGCGGTGTCCCTCAGACTAGGGGAAACCCTGTCTGTCCCTCAACCCAGGGTATACACTGAAGGTGTGCCTGCCTGGGCCTCCACCCTGTCCCTGTCTCCTGTCCAGCCCTAAGCTGAACCCACCACCCAGTGAGGAGACCAAACACCAGACCCCACAAATAAGTATGGACAGGGATAATGGAAATGCACGACACCGCGTACACACAGGGGAATTGTGACGGACTCAGCTCCTGCTGAGCCCATTTTTTGAGTGGACCCTCTGGGTCGTGGCACCCACCCACCGAGGGCGAGCTGACCTTGTGAGAATCCACCCCCTATACAGGGAGTGTCAGGGGCAAGACCAAGGGGGTGAGCCACCACGACTGCTGGGACCAGACGGCCGGCTCAGGGGACACTAGACGAGTGTCTGACGACAAGGACGAGCAGGAAGCAAGACGAGACTAGACGTAGGTGCAAGGTATCTTCATTAGAATAACACAAGATCACATACAGGGAAAACAAGCAAAACGTGCAAGGTGCGCGCGTGGGCACGCCAAGGTCCATAACATGGTACGTGCCAGATGGCACGCCTAGGCACAGGTAATGGCATGATGGCATCGGACTCCGGACTGCTGGCAAACCGACAGGGTCCAGGGATCAGGCTGCGGACGTCAGCTCCGGACATCAGGCCGCAGTCATCTGGTTCCGGACCTCTGGCAACGGTCGGCAGGTTCCGGGCATCCGGCAGGCAAACCAGGGTTCAGGCAAGGAGGCACGACAGATATCCAAGCAGGGTGCGTGTTTAGGGAACATGCCAAGGTCCAAGGCTAGGTGCGTGTGTAGGGGACACGCCAGGGTCCAAGGCTAGGTGCGTGTGTAGGGGACACACCAGGGTTCAAGACTAGGTGCAAGGCAAGGTGCGTGTGTAGGGGACACGCCAGGGTTCAAAGCGAGGTGCAAGGTTCGCAAACGAGACAGGGTGCGTGTGTAGCCACGCCAAAGCATAGAATAAGACAGTGCGTGTAGAGACACGCCAAGGTACAAGGTATAAGACAGAGTGCGTGTAGAGACACGCCAAGGTACAAGACAGAGTGCGTGTAGAGACACGCCAAGGTACAAGACAGAGTGCGTGTAGAGACACGCCAAGGTACAAGACAGAGTGCGTGTAGAGACACGCCAAGGTACAAGACAGAGTGCGTGTAGAGACACGCCAAGGTACAAGACAGAGTGCGTGTAGAGACACGCCAAGGTACAAGACAGAGTGCGTGTAGAGACACGCCAAGGTACAAGACAGAGTGCGTGTAGAGACACGCCAAGGTACAAGACAGAGTGCGTGTAGAGACACGCCAAGGTACAAGACAGAGTGCGTGTAGAGACACGCCAAGGCACAAGACAGAGTGCGTGTAGAGACACGCCAAGGCACAAGACAGGGTGCGTGTAGAGACACGCCAGGGTTCAGAGCAGGGCTGCGTGCTAGGAGCTACGCAGGGACGCACACCTCACTGGCCAATGCACACGGCTGTAACGCCAGCACGAGGCACGACTAAGGCACAGGAGGGGGCAAAGGAACCTTCGTGCTAGGAGCCACGCCAGGTTCAGGGCAGGGTGCGTGCTAGGAGCCACGCCAGGGTTCAAGGCAGGGTGCGTGCTAGGAGCCACGCCAGGGTTCAAGGCAGGGTGCGTGCTAGGAGCCACGCCAGGGTTCAAGGCAGGGTGCGTGCTAGGAGCCACGCCAGGGCACAAGGAAGGGCTGCGTGCTAGGAGCCACGCAGGGGGCACGCCACACTGGCCAGTACACACGGCTGTACACAAACACGTGGCACTTACCACGGCACAGGAGACGGCCAAGGGGAACCCACGCCGGGGTTCAATGCAAGGGCAAGGCAGGGAATACAGGCAGAAACAGAGCCAGGTCAGAGAGAGGACAGAGTCTAGCAGCGGAGCGTAGGCAGAAGCCCAGAGCCGGGCCAAGGGAAGACCTTGGGACTAGACAAAGAAACGAGCACTAAGGAGAGGAGAAATGGTGCGTGTGCCAGGGAGCACTACAGAGCACCATAGGAGAGAGCGAGGAAGAGCAAGCAAAGACTGAGACCATAGGGAGGAACACAAAGCAAGGAATAGCAAGGCAGAGAACACAGGGAGGACTACAAGTCAAAGCATAGCAAAAGCAAGACATAGCAAAACAGGCGAGGCAGAGAACACAGGAAGGACTACAAGTCAAAGCATAGCAAAGACAAACATGGCACGAGAGACAACACAAGACATGGCACAAGACAAGAGGCAGAATACGAGCACGGAGCGTGTGCAGAGACGCACTACAGAGCAAAGTGCAAGGGCACAGAATAGAGGGAGCAACCCCACAGACCCAGAGCCTTGCAGGGAAGCAACACAATAATCAGGCCCTGAGCATAGGAAGAGGCGGCCTGATATAGGGCATAGCACCTCCTCCTCCAGGTCAGGACCAGGGGAGAACTTCCGGGATTCTAGACATGACGAGATGATAGCAGAACCAGACAGTGCAGGATCTTAGGAAACGTCACATGATCAGGGTTTCAGACATGACGAGATGATCACCGAACCAACCAGTGCAGGATCCTAGGAAGAACACATGATCCGGGATTCTAGACATGACAAGATGATTGCAGAACCAGACAGTGCAGGATCTTAAGAAACATCACATGATCAAGGACTCCAGACATGACGAGAAGATCACAGAAGGCAGAGCAGAAACGCAGGGATCCTGCAGCTCAGACATGAGGTGAGTCTGCACACAGCTCTAGCGAACATGCAGGACAGCAGACAAAACATGCGCATGCACATCGCTCCAGGAGTTCTGGAGACAAACAGACATGGCGGACGTGACAGGAATACAGTAATGTGCAGGGGCAACCAAATAATACAACACAGGGAGGCAAAATGGCAACAATGGAATATACTACACCAGCAACCGTATGCTCCTTAGACCACCACTCCAGACCGGTATCGCTTAGCACAAGGCAAGAGCTATAGTCGGCGACGCCCATAGTCACACAGGGCAATTTAAAGACAGAGGGCGTGGCTAAACCCTCAACCAGAATGACAACCTGGTTAACCCAATCCAAGCCGGATCAGAAGACCAACCAGCGCCGCTGAGAACCATGTGGTAGGATGGGGTATTACCGCTGTCTGCCGGACACCCTGGTGCGAACAGTGTCTGCCATGACAATTATTAATCCTTCAGGTGTTTCGCAGGAACTAAAGCAACGTGGAAAGAAAAAATGGACATTTTAATTTTTACAACAAAAATTTTCTTTTAGCATCAATTTTTTCATTTTCACATGGGCAACAAGATAAAATGGATCCTAAAATTTGTTGGGCAATTTCTCCAGAGTTCCAGAGTAGGGGTGATGCGTGAGAGAAATCTTGTATGCGATTGTGGGAAGAGGAGATAAGAGGGGAGTAGAGAAGGAGATCTTGTGAGGATCGGAGGTTGCGTGCAGGAAAGTACCGGGAGACCAGGTCACAGATGTATGGAGGAGCCAGGTTGTGGATGGCTTTGTATGTCATGGTTAGGGTTTTGTACTGGATTCTCTGGGCAATGGGGAGCCAGTGAAGGGATTGACAGAGGGGAGAAGCTGGGGAATAGCGGGGGGGGACAGATGGATTAGTCGGGCAGCAGAGTTTAGAATAGATTGGAGGGGTGCGAGAGTGTTCGAGGGGAGGCCACAGAGCAGGAGGTTGCAGTAGTCAAGGCGAGAGATTATGAGGGCATGGACTATGGTTTTTGCAGATTTTTGGTTGAGGAATGAACGGATTCGTGAAATATTTTTGAGTTGAAGTCGGCAGGAAGTGGAAAGGGCTTGGATATGTGGTTTGAAGGAGAGATCAGCGTCAAGGATTACCCCGAGGCAGCGAGCTTGTGGGACTGGGGAGAGTGGGCAGCCATTTACTGTAATGGATAGGTTCGTTGGGAGGTCACGTGAGATGGGGGAAAGATGATGAATTCTGTTTTGTCCATGTTAAGTTTCAGAAATCTAGCAGAGAAGAAGGATGAAATAGTGGACAGACATTGAGGGATTCTGGTTAGTAGGGAGGTGATATCTGGTCCAGAGATGTAGATCTGTGTGTCATCAGCATAGAGATGATACTGAAAGCCATGAGATTCTATGAGCTGTCCCAGGCCAAAGGTGTAAATGGAGAAGAGCAGGGGTCCTAGGACTGAACCTTGTGGGACTCCGACAGGGGGCGAGGTGAGGAGGTGGTGTGTGAGTGGGAGACGCTGAATGTCCGGTCTGTTAGGTATGATGAGATCCAGGATAGGGCCAAGTCTGTGATGCCAAGGGATGAGAGGGTCTGTAATAATAGGCAGTCTGTGTTAAAGGCAGCCGACAGGTCCAGGAGGAGGAGGACAGAGTAGTGTCGCTTGCTCTTGGCGGTTAAGAGGTCATTGGTGACCTTAGTAAGGGCAGTTTCAGTGGAGTGGTGTGACCGGAAGCCAGATTGTAAGCGGTCGAAGAGGGCGCAAGAAGAGAGATGGGAGGACAGTTCAAGGTAGACGTGTTGTTCCAGTAGCTTGGAGGCATAGGGGAGAAGTGATATAGGGCGATAGCTAGATACAGAGGATGGGTCAAGAGAGGGCTTTTTGAGGAGAGGTGTGATGGAGGCATGTTTAAAGCTTGAGGGGAAAACACCAGTTGTTAGTGAATGTGTGCACATACCCTTAAGAATATTAATGCCGCCTGATGTCCCTCTAAAAATAGGCTCTGTGACTTTAAGAGTACCTCCTTCATAAATGAAACAAGATGTGTCTGCTTATGTGTCACACACCACATGGCCAGCTAGGGTTGTTAAATGTTACAATGACATTTCCCAGTGAATGCATTTGTATTGGTTGAAAGCAATGCTAAAGTTGAAAAACGCATCAAAAACGCTGCGTATGAACATAGCCCAAGTGGTGGAGGATCATTTTTGTTTTGGATTCATTATTTTGCCTTATATACAAGTTATTACCCTGGAAAGGATGTTCCTTAACATATTTCCCAAAAAAATCCATTTTGCTTTCATTTTTGTTTTTTTTTTGTTGCACCTGTAAAAATGGTGTGAAACTCTGACATTGTTTACAGCTGTGACCTAGGAGTCAGAAATACTTCCAGAGGCATTTGCCATGATGGTCCCGTGTCATTTGAGCAGTGTTTCCATCATTTTTAGATGTTTTTAGACCTTAAAAGGACCCCCGGGGGATCACAGTATAAATGGTCGGGTCTTCCATAGACTTACATTGGGCTCATTGTTCTGTCCGAGTACCCGAGTATTTCAATTTGGTCGACCCGAGCAACAAGCACCCAAGCATTTTAGTGCTCGCTTATCACTACTTGTGAGCATTCTAAGAGCCCCCCATACTCGTCCATCTGGGTCTCTCCTACCTTTAGCTATACCTAATAGACCATGGACTAATCTCTCCATGGATTTTATTACCGACCTTCCGCCATCTGCAGGTAAAATGGTGATTTTAGTGGTGGTGGATAGGTTTAGCAAGATGGCACATTTTGTTCTTTTACCGAATGTTCCTTTTTCTGCCAAACAGGGCCGGACTGGGACTAAAAAGCAGCCCTGGCACAAAAAAATTCACCAGCCCACATACAATGAATTTCCTCACCCAAATCGTAGAACAATGGCAGTTTGTGCCACATTTTGCTTTACTTGTTACACCAATCAACAGTTCAATACAGATGGTCATCAGGCTATTATCACACTGCAGACTATACTAAAAATACAGCGCTGACCAGACAAAATGTTTTGTATCAACATTATAGGGATTGTTCACTAAAAGACAACCCCTTTTAAATGCTCCTAGTCTGATGACTCCTCCGTTCTGAGCGCTGTTTCCCCCAGCAATCTTATGACATTGTTTATGTGACATAAGCGCTGCAGACTATCAGAGGACAGTGATGATCTGCAGCTTTCATAGTACATTTTGATGATAACAGGATGCTCTTGTGCCTTAAACAATGTCATGACATCTGTGCTGGTCCTGAAGTAAGTACGCTTGTATTTTAGTTGACACATTGAGGTCAGAACCACTTTAAAGCAAACTGGTCACATCCCAAAATGCTTTTAATCCTACAGATATGGGGTTAATTTGAACTTTATTCGTCCCAGAGACCCACCAGTTTTCAGTTATACAGGAACAGCCGTTGCGGGTTCAATCACCACTCAATAATACATTGCTCCCAGGCAATACATACTGACTATCGGCTCAGCAGTGCATCAGTACAGGGCTGGCTATCAGTCAGTGATGGTGCATGTTACAGCCACCACTCACTATGTACAGAGCTGGCTGTCAGTCAGTGGTGGAGCATGGTTATAGCCACCGATCACTACTGTATGTACAGAGCTGGCTATCAGTCAGTGATGGTGCACGGTTACAGCCTCCGCTCACTATGTACTGAGTGGTGACTGAAGGCATTCCTCTATAACTGAAAATGGAAGAAATAAAGTTTATTTCCTCCAGGCAGCATGACACCTTTACAATGCTATTAACCTGTAGAGTACACCCATATCTGCAGGTTAATAGCATTTTTGACATGACAAATTCCCTTTACAGGTGTAACCCCTTCTGAATCACTATGCTTCCCCCAGTATTATAATAAATAATATTGTCACCTCCAATGCTGCGCCGTTCCAACTATGTCAGCACTGGATCTCCCAGATGTCACGTTATCCTTGCAAACAATCAGCAATGGCTGTGCTCTCCTCTCCAGCGGTCAAATCGTACATCCAGAGGAAGAGAGAGCTGTAGCTCTCCTTTTACTTCTTCCAGATGTCAATTATGTCCATAGGAGAGAAAAGCACGGCCAGCGCTGATTGTCTGCAGGAATTACATGACATAACAAAGTCATATGATACCCGGGAGATCCAGTGCCAACACTGGTGGAATAGCACCAGCACTAGAGGTGACTATGGGTGATATTATTGTTCTGGGGGAAATCTAGGAATTCAGAAGCGGTTGTCTGAATAGTAAACAACCCCTTTAAGGCCAGACAGCAGCTACTATGGCCCTGATTCTTCAAGACCCAATACTGGTGCTGTTCATTCAGGGATTGATGAGATGTGCTGGAGTGAGAGGCGCTGGATTCTTTATGCCTCCTATTGAATCCTGGTGTGTCTTAAAATTTTTCAACTCATCAAAGCGTTTTAAGCAGATTTCTGGCTGAAAACACTGATGTATTGTGGCCTATGTGTCTCTACACCTGAACATTGCCATATACTGCACCACTACATTACATACAATTTACATAACTGCATAATGTATAAATATAGAAAGTTACACACATTATATACAAGTACACAGCACACATGCTGGACATCACATCCTCATTACATACACCTGATAAAGTCACACAGGCACGCATAATATACAAGTACACAGCAGACACGCTGGAACAACACAGGCTCATTACATACACCTCATATAGTCACATAGGCACATACATCATACATGTACACAGCACATACTCTATAAGAAATGCTCAGCAGGTGCACATCATATACACTACAGATATCTCACACACAAGTATTACACCCACTACAGATAACGCACTCAAATACTACAGATATCTCCCATACACACATCCATACATACTACTGTAGTGACCTGGTCCAGACTGGGTATGTAAGTAACCCTGGACCGTGAGTAGCTTCTGTACACTGCAGCTCCCTCCTAAGTTATCCTTTTACTGATATATGGTTTAAATGAATCCATTACTCACTAATCTCATATATTCATGATTTATATATTAATCTCACAATGTGAAGTCTGACACAAGAATTGAGAGTTATCCTATTGGTCGGTGACCCTGTCACCAAGTTTCAATGGAAGGAGCTACCTCCAGTCTCTGTGGAGACAAGACAGGCTTCTGGAAGGTTCACTGGGGAGTCTGGTTCAAGATGTGACCCAGAGCAGACGTCATGTGAGAGGTCTCTTGACCCCCTCCAGGCTCCAAGCCTGGAGGTTCATCCTTCTCTTCATCTCAAGACTTACAGCCAGGCCTAATGCCTTGGATCTTCCCCTGACTTCTACAGCCAAGATGGCTAAAGACTTTTAAACCTTTTTACACTGGATCCCTGCTGTCCGGTTTAAGGTGTGTTTCTCCAGCATTAGGTCACACTAAATGTGTACAGAAGAACCTATTGCTCTGCGTGTTGAGGAAATCAAGGGTCTCCCGCCTCACCACAAATTATCCGTTATTTACTTCAAGTATATTTCTGCACGTACCGTGACCAGCTGAGGAAATGAATATGGGATTTCAGGTCTGTAAATATTGCCATATATTCCCTCTTCTGCCTTTATGCCACTAATAGACTGAACTCTCTTATAATTACCTGCAAGTACTGCTCTTAACTAATACAGGTTCTTAAAGCTCCAGAACCTCAATTCTGTGTCAGAATCCAATCCTGAACTGTATTGGCCGTGGATTCCCCACATGAACTGCTACCATTACTCCATGTTATTTCTCCCCTTTCTGCTGAAGTAAAGCAGCTGTTATCCCCGAGACCTGTTGTCTCTGGTTATTCAATTGGCTGTGGACACTGAGTGGGGGTGGATAACAGTGAACGGAATGGCCCCATGCCAGGGTTGTTGCACTACATCTACCACACACAAGTATCACACACACATCTCACACACAAATATCACACACACATCTCACACACAAGTATGACACACACATCTCACACACAAGTATCACACACACACATCTCACACACACTAGTATCACACACATATCTCACACACAAGTATCACACATTCCTACAGCTCACACACAAGTATCACACAAGTATCACACACACATCTCACACACAAGTATCACACACACATCTCACACACAAGTATCACACACACATCTCACACACAAGTATCACACACACATCTCACACACATATATCACACACACATCTCACACACAAGTATGACACACACATCTCACACACAAGTATCACACACACACATCTCACACACACTAGTATCACACACATATCTCACACACAAGTATCACACATTCCTACAGCTCACACACAAGTATCACACAAGTATCACACACATCTCACACACAAGTATCACACACACATCTCACACACAAGTATCACACACACATCTCACACACAAGTATCACACACACATCTCACACACATATATCACACACACATCTCACACACAAGTATCACACACACCTCACACACAAGTATCACACACACATATCTCACACACAAGTATCACACATTCCTACAGCTCACACACATGTATCACACACAGCTCACACACAAGTATCACACACATCTCACACACAAGTATCACACACGCATATGGCTCACACACAAGTATCACACACACATCTCACACACAAGTATCACACATGCCTACAGCTCACACACAGAGTTTATACACAAGTATCAGACATACACATACAGCTCACACACAAGTATCACACACTCATACAGCTCAAACACAAGTATCATACACGCATTATCATAACTCATAACTTAAGCCCCAGTCCAGGCCAGTAGGCAGCCTGCAGCCAGCTCTGGACCAGGAAAAAGGCCAGGAAATAACATATTTTAATTTAAATTCACTCACCCAGACTGAAATGTACAGCCGAGAACAGGCGCGCTGCACTCGGGTAGGAGCTCCTCCAGGCTCCCTGTGTGTCCCTGATACGTGCAGCGCTCGGCCAACTACTGAAGCCAGGGGCGGGAGAGCAAAGCACGCTCTCTCTGCCCATAAAGAACATCCAGAAGTGTCAACGTCAGCGCTTTATTAACCCCCTGCTATGTGCATCGCAAGCACTGACTACTGCATGCGTACGCGCACCTGTAAAACCGCCTGCCCGCAGATTTAAAGGGCCAGCGCCAGGAAAAACAGGCCGGTGGCCGGATCAGCGGGCAAGCGGTCGGATGAGTGGGTGCTGCTGGCCTACAGCCCACAATGACAAAGACACATCGAGGCCCAGCAGGAAAATGCCCGGTTGATCAGCTTATCAATCCGGACCTGTTGCCAAATGTTAAAACATTGGCTCAGGTGTTTATTAGTGAGATTGTGGAGCTTCACAGGGTTCCCTCCAATGTGGTCTCAGATCAGGGACCTAGTTTGTGTCTAAATTTTGGAGGGCTATTTTTTCTCACCTAGGAGTACATCTATCTTTTCCTTAAACCGAAAGTATAAACCAAAGCCTAGAGACATGCATTTTGTTTCTGAAAATCAGGAGGATTATTCATTATCCCTACCCTTGACTGAGTTTGTACTTAATAATCACCGTCATGAGTCCACTGGTAAGTCACCATTCCTTGGTACATAAGGGATTCACCCCCAGTTATCTACTTTCAGTAGGGAGGAGATTTCAGCATTCCTATGGGGAGAAACGTTTCTCTTCGTCACTCTCTTGCATGTGGCAAGGTGAACAGAACAGCTTGAAGGTGATGGGAGATAGATAAAAACTCATGGCTGATAAAAAAAAAAAAAACGTATTCCAGATCCAGACCTTTGAGTGAATTACTTTTTGGTGTTGTCCTTCAGAAATATTAAGTTGAAGGTTTCTTCCTGGAAACTTAGTCAGGTTCAGTGGTCCGTATAAGATAACTGGTGTCATTAAACCTGTGGCTTTTCATCTTGAGTTGCCACTGGCACTTAAAATCCACAATATTTTTCATAGGCCGTTGCTCAAAAAATATATGCCATTGTCTGAACCGATACCTTTACCTCTGCCTCCGGTCATAGTAAATGGCAATTTAGAATTTCAGGCTGCTACAATTGTCAATTCTTGTCTTGTATATCGCTTTCTTCAGTACCTGTTGCATTGGAAAGGTTTTGATCCAGATGAGATATCATGGGTAGATTAATTCAGACTTTCCACATAACACATTCGTGTAAAATGGTCCAGAGGGTCCTTAAGCCTCTCGTAGAGGGGGGATCTGTCATGAATGTGCAGAATTCTGCTGGGACCTGTGGTGCATCTGAGATTAGAAGATTGCAGCATTCAGCTGAGCACAGGTTCCCTTTAAGTCTACATGGTCATTAATGAATTAAGTTTTTTGTGGCATGGAAAGTGTTTAGAGTTCCTTGTGGTCTATTAGCTGTGCTGCTTATTGGAACCACATCCTTCCATTATTTAAAGCTGTGTGTGGCTTCCCTCCATGCAAACAATAGAATCTTCATTCTGTTCTTGGCTACATTGGAGAAGGTGGTCTGGAGAGTCGCTCTTGTTTTGAGATTATTGCATGTGGTTTGTTGTGAATACCACTTTCTTCCCCTTATTGGTGTTCCGTCATGTTGCTTTTCTGCCTTATTACTGTACTCCCATGTTCATTAGTATTTTATCCTGTGTGCCTGTCATTTGATTTTGCCTTGGTTTGCTCCTGTCTGTACAGCCAGTAGTACCCTTTTACTCCTGCCCCTTTCTTCTTTGGGATTTCGCAGCAGCACAGAGAGGTGCGAGAACCGATCATCTCCACCTTCAGTAGTAACTATGGGCTTAGGGATAGACTAGGACTTCCCTAGATTAGGGATATTATAGGGTACGTCTGCCCCAGCATTCCTTCAGTCAAAAAATTACACAGTGCCATGGGTTGTAAACTTCTTGATTATGTTGCACACAGGGGACAAAGGAACATCAAGATCTCTGGAGATGGACTTGTAACCTTGAGATTGTTGATATTTTTCAACAATTTTGGTACTCAGACAGTTTTCTTCTTTGTGTTCTGCATGCATGTGGCACACACAGACACACAATGCAAAAAATGAGTCAACTTCTCCCCTTTCTATCTGGTTGCAGGTGTAATTCTCATATTTCCCATACCTGTTACTTGCCACAGGTGAGTTTGAATGACCATCAAATTCTTGAAACAATGTTGTTTACCCACAATTTTGGAATGATGTCAACAATTTAGCCTGGTCCATTTTGGAGTTTTGTGTGAAATTTTGTCTAATTTGCCTATTTTTCTGATTTTTTTTTGTGTTGTACCAATACACACAAAGGAAATAAACATGTATTATAGCAAAAAATGTGTAATTGTAATAATTTTCTGAGAGAAATATTTCATTTTCTAGAACAATTTCAATGGTGCCAACACTTTCGTCCATGATTATGTCTTTGTTGAAAACCCTCCAGACGATTTGTGGGTAGAAGAAGTTGTCACACAGATGGAAAAAGTGATCAATGCCTTCCGAAATCTGTAAGACACAATCTATAACGGTAATATTACATAGTAATATAGTAACATAGTTTTGAAGGCTGAAGGAAGACCTTATGTCCATCTAGTTCAGCCTATTATTAGTTCAGCTGTTCTGCGTTGTTGATCCTGGGGAAGGCAAAAAACCCACGGAGTAGAAGCCAATATTCTCCATAGGGAAAAAAATTCCTTCCCCTAAGCTGGGTCAACCATCTACCTATAATATTATGTTATTCGTAACCTTTTATACTGTTACTCACAAGAAAAGCATCCATTCCTTTCTTAAATTCATTCAGTGAGTGGGCCATCACCACTTCCTCAGGAAGAGAATTCCAGAGCCTCACTGCTCTTACCATGAAGAACCCTCTTCTATGCTGATGCAGAAATTGTCTTTCCTCCAAACGAAGAGAATGCCCTCTTGTTCTTGTCACAGTCCTTGGTACAGTTCATTGGAGAGATCTCTGTATTGCCCCCTGATATACTTGTACATATATATTAGGTCTCCCCTAGGTCTTCTCTTTTCTACAGTAAATAGACCTAATTTTGATAACCTTTCTGGGTATTGTAGTAAACCAACTCCATTTATCATTTTCGTAGCCCGCCTTTGAACCCTTTCAAGTTCAGTAATGTCTTTCTTGAGCACCGGCGTCCAAAATTGCACACAATACTCCAATTGTGGTCTGACGAGTGATTTGTACAGAGGGAGAATTCTGTTTTCATCTCATGTCCCCAGACCTCTTCTAATGCATCCCATGACCCTATTTGCTTTGGTGGCAGCTGCCTGACACTGGGCACTCCAATTTAGCTTCTTATTGACTAAGATGCCTAAGTCTTTTTCCATGTCTGATTTCCCCAGCAGTTTCCCATTTAGTAAGTAAGGCTGGTTTCACATTTGCGTTTTTTAGCGCTGGAAAAAAACGCATACCTGCGCATGCGTTTTTTCCCCTATATTTAACATGGGTGCGCATACCTGCGCGCTGGTAAGCGCATGTATGCGATTTTCATGCGCTGTGTTTTTTTGGGGTGTGCGTTGGTATTTTCCAGACGCAGCATGTTGCATTTTTTGGCCCTGCAAAAAAGCGCATGCGCACATATGCGCACGTTTTGCGCTAAAAATGGCCATTATAGCCTATGGATGCGCATATGTGCGCACTGGCATGCTCATGTATGCGTTTTTTTGCATATGCGTTTTTTTTTTTAACCATGGAATTTAGGGGTTTGGGTTAGAGTTAGGGTTAGTTAAGGGGGTTTAGGGTTAGGGTCAGGGTCAGGGTTAGGGTTGGGGTTTGGGTCAGGGTTAGGGTTAAGTATGGTTTGGTTAAGGGTTAGGGTCAAGGTTAGGGTCAGGATTAGGGTTAAGTATGGTTTTGTTAAGGGTTAGGGTCAGGGTTAGGGTTAGGGTCAGGGTTAGGGTTAGGGTCAGGGTTAGGGTTAAGTATGGTTTTGTTAAGGATTAGGGTCAGGGTTAGGGTCAGGATTAGGGTTAAGTATGGTTTTGTTAAGGGTTAGGGTCAGGGTTAGGGTTAGGGTTAGGGTCAGGGTTAGGGTCAGGATTAGGGTTAAGTATGGTTTGGTTAAGGGTTAGGGTCAGGGTTAGGGTTAGGGTTAGGGTCAGGGTTAGGGTTAAGTATGGTTTTGTTAAGGGTTAGGGTCAGGGTTAGGGTTAGGGTTAGGGTCAGGGTTAGGGTTAGGGTTAGGGTTAGGGTCAGGGTTAGGGTCAGGATTAGGGTTAAGTATGGTTTGGTTAAGGGTTAGGGTCAGGGTTAGGGTTAGGGTTAGGGTCAGGGTTAGGGTTAAGTATGGTTTTGTTAAGGGTCAGGGTTAGGGTTAGGGTTAGGGTTAGGGTCAGGGTTAGGGTTAGGGTTAGGGTTAGGGTTAGTTAGGGTTTAGGGTTTGGGTTAGGGTTAAGTATGATTTGGTTAAGGGTTAGGGTCAGGGTTAGGGTTAGGGTCAGGGTTAGGGTTAGTAAAGTCATGGTTTGGGTAGTGTGAGGGGCCACCTAAAAATGTTGGAAAAAAACGCAAACGCGGTAAAAACGCACTAAAAACGCATACAAACGCATAAAAACGCTGCGTTTTTTTCATGCATGCTCATAAAAATGCTTGAAAAAAACGCAGCAGTTGTATGCTTATGTATGCGTTTTTTCAATGCGTTTTTTTGCGGGAAAAACGCGCTGCAAAAAAAAGCAAGTGTGAAACTAGCCTAATTGTAGCATCTGTTTCTCCTTCCCATGTGCATAACCTTACACTTATCTGTGTTAAACCTCATTTGCCATTTTTCAGCCCAATTCTCCAATTTACTCAAATCTGTCTGTAGTTGCAAACTGTCCTCCTTTGTGTTAACTACCTTACATAGTTTTGTATCATCTGCAAATACTGATATTTTACTGTGTAAGCCATCCACTAGATCATTAACAAATATATTAAATAGTAGGGGCCCAATACAGAACCCTGTGGTACCCCACTAGTAACCCTGGCCCAATCTGAGTATGCACCATTAATAACCACTCTTTGTTTTCTATCACTAAGCCAGCTACCTACCCATCTACACACATTTTCCCCTAGCCCAAGCTTTCTCATCTTACTTACCAATCTTTTATGTGGGACAGTGTCAAATGCTATAGAGAAGTCGAGATAAATGACATCCAATGATTATCCTTGGTCCAGTTGAGAGCTTACATCCTCATAGAAGCTGATCAGGTTAGTTTGACAGGAGCGATCCTTCATAAATCCATGTTGATATGGAGTTAAACATTTATTAACATTGAGATATTCCATAATCGTATCCCTTAGAAACCTGTCAAAAATTTTACCCACAACAGATGTTTAGCTTACCGGTATATAGTTTCCAGGTTCCCTTTTACACCCCTTTTTGAATATTGGTACCACATTTGCTTGCCGCCAATCAAAAGGAACAGACCCTGTTTCTATAGAGTCTTTAAATATAAGGAATAGAGGCCTGTCTATCACATTACTTAACTCCCTTAATACCCGAGGGTGAATGCCATCAGGGCCTGGTGATTTGTCAATTTTAATCTTACTAAGGCAGTTCTGCACTTCTTCCTGGGTTAGGCAGGTAATACTTAATGGGGAGTTTACATTATCACTCTGCATTTCCCCTGGCAAATCCTTTTCCTGTGTGAACACTGTTGAGAAAAAAGTATTTAAAACATTTGCTTTTCCCACTGATTTCACCCTCATTGTTCTTTTAAGGGCCGACACCATCAATTTTATTCATTTATTCCTCTTAGTCTTTGTGTAGTTCATTTTTTTTAGTAACAACATGGTCATTTGTTGATGTTCCCATTTTCCCAGTATGGTTAGGATACACCACCGTAGTTTTAAGTTTAGTTACCAAGGTTTGGGACCCATTCAGAAGTGTTTTGCCCCCTCTATCCCCTTCCTGCAACCTTTTCAGCAACCTGTTCTGAACCTTTAGCCACGACTGAATAGAAGTATACGGCTGTGTGCACACGCTGCGGATGTTGCTGCGGTTCCACAGCGGTTTTGGCCGCTGCGGACCCGCAGCAGTTTCTACTGCAGTGTACAGTACCATGATTCCCTATGGGAATCAAAAACCGCAATGCAGACGGTGCGGAATTTTCCGCGCGGATTATCTGCGGTTTTCAATCCGCAGAAAGAATTGACATGTCAATTCTTTCTGCGGATTCTCCTGCGGTTTGCCATCTCCTCCATTGAGGAGATGAAAAACCGCAGGGCAAAACCGCAGAGCAATCCGCAGGTAAAACCGCAGGTATTTTGACCTGCGGTTTCACCTGCGGATTTTACAAAATCCGCACCTAATCCGCAGCGTGTGCACACAGCCTTACTAAGAATTTGTTGAATATAATCACAGTAAACAACAAATATTTACACTACAAGTTTTATTCCTGTTCAGTTAGGTTGAGTTACTTGTTAACATATTAAATTTCATTTTTCCATTAAAGAGGAGGAACTTAAGGCTGATATTTGTAAAAAAAAACCCTGCTATATGAACCAAAATAAAGCAATGATTTTGATTACAAATGTGGATTGGAAGTGTGTAAAGTAGCGAGCAATTATTTGCTGCCAAGCTGGGCCCTCTGCAGACCATTGTGCATAACTACAACTGTACAATTTTGTAGAAACATGAAAACGTTTTATAGTAACAGGCATTTTAATTTTTATTTCATAAATCAATAGTTCGAATGAACATAAGCAACTTTGTAATATACCTTATTAGAGAAATTAGCTTCTTTCTCAGCCAAAACTGATCATTTTTCAAAATTCTTAATTCTAAGAATTCAGTGAAGACAGACGTCCCCATTACTGAGAAAAATATATAAAGTGCTCTAAGTGAGAGAAATAAAATAGAAAAATATTCAGAATTGAGAGTCCTCAGTGGTTGATACCTTTTTAATGACTAACTGAAAAGATGGTAACACATTGCAAGCTTTCGAGACTACTCAGGTCTCTTCATCAGGCTTGACTAATACAAAATCTGAAGAATCACATATTTATACACAACACAGCACAGAAAATATGCAATAGATAAGACATGTGATGCAAAGCAGAAAAAATGCAATAGATAAGCCTGATGAAGAGTCGTAAGCAGTCTCGAAATTAAGGAATTTGCTCCTAAGACCTTGTAGGGGCATCACAACACATTAGGAGACCCCAATCAGAGGACAATAAAACATCCAGACTCCTTATCTATGAACTGGTCCAATATTTTATGTTTCTCCCTCTCCCACAATGATAGTTCTGCTTTGCCTCACTTGTCTTATCTATTGCATTTTTTCTGTGCTGTGTTGTGTATAAAGATGTGATTCTTCAGATTTTGTATTAGTCAATGCCTGATGAAGAGGCCCGAATAGTCTCGAAAGCTTGCAATGTGTTACCATCTTTTCAGTTAGCCATTAAAAGGTATCAACCACTGAGGACTCTCAATTTTGAATATTTTTGGCGAAGGCCAAAGACATAAAGTTCCCTTCTGCCCCGGAGTCCACCGTGACCTCTACCTCCCAGGAGGAAGCACCGCTAACTAACGTCCCTCGGAATGCCGGTTTGGGGGAGAAGGTCTCCACAGCAAATAGACCCCCACCAATCGCCACTGGACGCGATCGTTTCCTCGACCGCTGCGGACACCTGTTAGCCAGGCGACCAGACTGTCGACACTGGTAACAACGTGTGGAGCTTTGTCCTGGACGCCACTTGGGACCGGTGCGGGACACCTCCATGGGCTCTGGAGGTAAACTCTCTGGCTCAGGTGGTTCAAGAGGTTCAGAGAGGTTGGGAGCCAAGTTAACCTTCCGTCTGGATTGAGCACGCTCCAGCCTGCGCTCTGAAAAACGGAGATCAATGAGGGTGGAAATGGCAATCAGCTCTTCCAGACTTACGGGAACCTCCCTGGTGGATAGAGTATCCTTAACATGCTCCGCCAAACCTCTCCAGAATACAGGGATGAGGGTTTTATCAGGTCACTCCAGCTCGGAAGCCAGTGTCCGGAAACGGACGGCATACTGGCTGACCGACAGGGATCCCTGTGTCAGTGCAAGTAACTGGAGAGAGGTGTCGTGACCTGCTTTAGTGACTTTAGAAACTGAGCAGCGCTCAGAACCACAGGATAATCATGCTACCATAGTGGCGTGGCCCATTCCAATGCCCAGCCGGACAGGAGGGAGACGATAAACCCCACTTTAGCCCGCTCTGTAGGGAATTGCGCGGCCAGTAACTCGGGCTGGACAGAGCACTGGCTCACGAAACCCCTACAGGTGGCGCTGTCACCATAAAATTTATCGGGCAACGGGAGGCGGGAAATTGTTGGCGTAGGCGTGGACATGGACGCACGAGAGACAGCTTCTGCGACTGTCTGGGAAGCGACCGCAGCAGCATTCACAACCGAGGTGGAACTCTTGAGGGCCGCCAACCTGCCCTCCAGCTGCTGAATGTACCGCTGTAGCTGCTGCTGGTCCGCCATTATAAGCTAGACCATGGCGCTAGTATAATGTTAGAGACGGCGGAGCGCACTAAATAATAAATAATAATAAGTGCGTTCACCGCCCGGGGTCCACCGTGCAGAAGGTGTTACACTGCTGCTATGTAATGGCAGACACACTATATGGCGGTATAACGCACACGAGTTGAACATCATCCTGAGTGCGCTGGGCGATCTCTGTTCCTTCACAGAGACGCCGAAGTGTTAAACACAAAGGCTGAGCCTGTTGACCTCACAGGACTCAGAGGAATGCATGCACAGTATATGGTCACAGGACTTGGCCCAAGACACAGAGTCCACGTCCATCTAGACCTACCGTGCGTGCGGCGTCGCAACCGCGGATACCCAGAAGAGCTGCTGACTGCAGCGCGGCGACAGACACTACCGCTATATGACAATGCCCAGTAGCAGGCGCACTGTCGGATGCTAGCACTGTGGAGGATGTGCACTGTGGCCTGTAGCTTGCCACTGACTGGGGCTGACTCTATCACTAGATCCCTATACACACTCGTAATATCAGAGGGAGAGGAATCTTAATGAGTCATTTGCAAGTCCATACATCCATCATCATTCACACAGTTAGCAACTAGAGTCTATACTAGCACATGGCCGAGCGACCATGCAAAGCTTTTATAGCCGGGACCTTCCGGAAGCTTCCAGATCCCTGAGATGGACCAATCAGATCTGGCGAAGGACCTGTGCATGTGACTCCCGATCTCCAATGGGAGATTGTCTCGTGAGCATGCTCAGTGGAGCGACGGAAGGACTTAGCCTCTGGAGTGGCTTGCTGCTGGTCAGCCTGCGCTGCTATTACTGGCCCAAAGGTGGCAGCAACAGCCAGACCCACAGAGCAGGTCTGGGCAGAGTGTCGGGAACGACGGGGCTGCTGAGCAAGCTCCTCTGCGGTCGATGGAGAATGGGAGACCGCAGAATGTGAGGCTCTGGATTCCTGTTGTGCCGCTGCAGGAACCTGACGCGTAACATATATATATTTACACAACAGATCACTTAAACCAGCACAACATGTACACAGTGCACTGTCTTATTTGTGAGCACTCAGAGCGGACCCTCTGACAGAATATACTTAACAGTAAACAACTGAACTTGTAATCCTGACATCCAGCCACCAAATTAAATCAGCTTTCTAAGTCACCAAGTACACTGATACCAATACAGATGAAAATTCAAATCAGTCCCAGTAATATTTCACAGCCAGAATCTTGATTTACAGGAATTCACACAGTCTCTATCAGTCCATATGCAATCATAGCAACAGGAGTGTTCTTGAAAATGCTGTTCCCTATCCAACTCCTCCTAACTAAACAGTCGGTGACTGGTCACACTTCTCAGTTTACTCACAGAAGCCGCTTCCTCTGAATCACACTTGTTCAATTCGGATCACTTCAGGCTCTGGATTCTTTTGAATCTCTCTGACAGGGCTCCTTCTCTCATATCCCAAGAAAAATCTCTGATTTTCAACTTCCTGCTTCCAGAATTTTCTCTCTGCTACTCAAAGGGGACCGCTAGTGGCCTAACTAAATTACTGCAGTATCATTGTTTATAACAGAAAGCATCAACATACTACAAAACAACGAACTGAATTCCTGTGTCTGAACCAGAGTCTACCTCAGAGTCGATGCCTTACAATTGGTGCAGCAAATGCAGGAAGAAATCCCAGAGGACAGGTGATTGCTGTCTGGAAACTGCATGTCCTGGGTCAAGGCAGCCATAGTAGTACAAGTGTGGCCTGTAGCCATGGAGGAGCTGATTAAACAACTGGTACTAGCAAATATCCAAAGACATACTGATAGGGAATTTTGATTGTGAGCCCCATCGGGGACAGCATGTGGGGTAAATGAACACGTCCTGCAGCTAAGTATGCAGAAGCGGCAGTTATTTCAATGGCCGAGAATTAACATCAGATCTCCTCTCTTCACACAGGTACAACTCTACACCTCTGCTTGTTGTCTTATCTGCTGCCTATCACCCTGCAAGATATTTTAATGGTATAACTCTACACCTCTGCTTGCTGTTTCATCTGTTGCCTATCACCCTGAAATATGTGCCTGCTAAATCTTTGATATAATTCATTTGTTGCATTGTACTTAACACTCACTGCTGTATATCCATGCTGGGGTAACTCTAGATGTTATCTTCCGAAAGGTGTTACAGCATATAGATGTAGCCAGGCCCAGCCTCTTTGATCATCTACCCACCTCTGGTGTACTATCCAACTGATAATTTATCCCAAACCAGTTCCCACAATTCCTTTCACCTGATCCTCTACTCAGTCCTATAAATTTAGTAGCATTCTAAGTGGTGCTCGCATGTGGGGTGGATGCATGCATCCTGCAGCAAAGTATAACTGCAGCTAAGTATACAGAAGCTGCAGTTATTTCAATGGCAGTCATGGCAGGAGTCAGGACTCCACACTATCTCTTTTGGGTATGTCTGCCAAATAAGCACTTCTTATTTCTTGGACTTAGCTTCTCTTTTAAATCATCTTACAGTGTTTGCTCCACTAATCCTCACTCTCCTTCGTCATCCCCAAACCCCAGCACCCTCTAACCAAATAATCATCTCCCATTCCCTCTTACCTCCCCACCTGAACTCCTCTGCCGATCTGCTCCTCAACCTCAGATCTCTTCTAATAAAACATAAAACAAGCCGGCAACTCACATTCTCCCACCTGCTCTCCCTCTTTCTGCTTCTCCTCACTGCTGGCAACATATCTCCCAATCCTGGACCCCCACACCTAATACTTCCCATTAATTCTTCCTCCTACCGCTCCCTATTTAATATGAACTACCACAATCTCTCCAACGTAAAACCCGTCCCCTTGATGCCCATCCCTTGCTCCCTCTCTTTGGAGCACTCTGGAATGCCCTCTCAATCTGCAATAAGCTTTATATGATTCATGACCTCTTTCTCTCTCACAATCTTGCCTTCCTCGGCCTCACAGAAACATGTCTGACACCCTCTGACACTCACTCCCCTACTGCGCTGTGTTATGGCGGCCTCCATTTCACCCACACTCCTCGCCCCAGCAACAGACACAGTGGAGGAGTGGGTCTTCTCCTTCTAATTGCACCTTTAACCCAATCCCACCTCTTCCCTCCATTATCCTCCCCTCTTTTGAGGTCCACTCTGTCCGCATCTACTCTCCCTCCAACCTCCAAGTGGCCGTCATATACCGACCTCCGGACCTGGCCACTGCCTTTATTGACCAATTCTCTACCTGGCTTCTTCAATTTCTATCCACTGACATCCCCACTATCATCATGGGTGACTTCAACGTCCCTACTGATACCCATCTTTCAACAGCCTCCAAACTCCTGTCTCTTACTTCATCTTTTGGACTTGCTTAGTGGTCCTCCTCAGTCACCCACACAGACAAACATACATTAGACCTGGTCTTCACTCGTCTCTGCTCTCTATCTAACTTCACCACATCCCCTCTCCCTCTATTCGAGAACCATCTACTCACTTTCACAATCCTGTCCTCCTCACTTGTCACCCATGTCCAGCAACATGCGCACCACTGCAGAAACCTCGCACACCTAGACACCCACACGCTCTCTGACTCTATTATACCACTGGCATCCATATCCTCACTCCACAACACAGACAGTGCCACTGCTTTCTACAATGCCACTCTCGCATCAGCTATTGACGAGGTCGCCCCTCTCGTTTATGACAGACAACCCTGGCACAATAACACCATTAAAAAGCTCCGTCAATTGTTCAGGGTTGCAGAGCGGCATTGGAAGAAAACAAATTTGCAAGATGATTTCACTGCATTCAAATAGGCAACACTCGCTGTCAAATTTGCCCTCACCACTGCTAAACAGGCCTACTTTACAACCCTCGTATCTTCCCTATCCTAGAACTCCAAACAGTTATTCAACACTTTTAACTCCCTCCTCCGCCCACCACTGCCCCCTCCATCTTCCCTCATCTCTGCTGACGACTTTGCCACATACTTCAAAAATAAGATCGACCAAACAAGGCAAGTCTTTATTGTTCAACCACCACAACCCCTTTGTATAACAGACCAATGATCAAACCCCATAACCTCCCTCTCCAACATCACTGAAGGGGAGCTTAATTGTCTCAACAAATCACACCTCATCACCTGTGCACTCAATCCCATCCCACCCTCTCCCCAACCTCACCACAGCTCTTATTCCATCCCTAACCCATCTCTTCAACCTATCACTGACTTCTGGTACCTTCCCTTCTACTTTCAAACATGCCACAATCGCACCTATCCTTAAAAAGCCAACCCTCGACCCAACCACTATGTCCAGCTGTCGCCCAATATCGCTGCTCCCATTCGCTTCCAAACTCCTGGAGCAGCACATCCACGCTGAACTTTCCTCCCACCTCATCTAACTTGCTCTTTGACAAACTACAATCTGGTTTCCCCCCTTCACTCCACTGAGACAGCCCTGACCAAAATTACTAAAGTGCTAACGGACAATACTCTATACTCCTCCTTCTAGACCTGTCCTCTGCGTTTGACACAGTTAACCACTGCCTCCTACTACAGATCCTCTCCTCCTTTGGCATCAAAGACCTCGCCCTATCCTGGAACTTATACCTTTCCAACCACACATTCAGCGTCTCCCACACCCACACTACCTCCTCATCCCACTCTCTCTCTGTTGGAGTCCCCCAAGGCTCTGTTCTAGGACCCCTATTCTTCTCAATCTATACACTTGGCCTGGGGCAACTCATAAAGTCCCATGGATTCCAGTACCACCTTTATGCTGATGACACTCAGATCTACCTCTCTGGCCCAGACTTCACCTCTCTTCTGTCCAGAATCCCAGAGTGTCTATCAGCCATATCCTCCTTCTTCTCCTCTCGCTTCCTCAAACTCAATGTAGACAAATCTGAACCCATCATCTTTCCTCCATCTTACAGATCTTCCTTCTCTATCACAATTAACGACATCACGCTTTCCCCGTACTGCAAGTCCGCTGCCTCGGAGTAACCCTTGACTCTGACCTGTCCTTCAAACCGCACATACAAGCTCTTTCCACCTCCTGTCGCCTCCAGCTGAAAAATATTTCCAGAGTCCGTCCTTTCCTCAACCCTCTATCTACTAAAATGCTTGTGCATGCCCTCATCATCTCCCACCTTGACTACTGCAACATCTTTTTCTGTGACCTCCCTGCTAACACTCTGGCACCTCTCCAGTCCATCATTAAGTCTGCTGCCCGACTAATTCATCTTTCCCTCGCTATTCCTCCACTTCTCCCCTCTGCAAATCTCTTCACTGGCTCCCATTCCCTCAGCATATCCAGTTCAAATTACTAATACTGACCTACAAGGCCATCTATAACCTGTCTCCTCCATATATCTCTGAACTAATCTCCCAATATCTTCCCTCACATAATCTCCGGTCTTATCAAGACCTCCTTCTCTTCTTCACACTTATTCGCTCCTCACCCAAATGCCTCCAAGACTTCTCCTGAAAATCCCCCATCCTCTGGAATTATTTGCCCAAACACGTCCAACTATCAACCACATTCTGATTCTTCAGATGGAACCTGAAAACCCACCTCTCCAGGAAAGCTTACAGCTTTCAATGACCCCACTGCCTCCTCACCACTACCGGAGCTACTGCCTCACCAATAACGTAGCTGCTGCAACCCACCAACTTACTTTCTCCTTCCCCACCATCCTGCGTAGAATGTAAGCCCGCAAGGGCAGGGTCATCTCCCCTCTGTATCAGTCTGTGATTGTTAGTTTGCTTACTGTAAGTGATATCTGTAATTTGTATGTAACCTTTTCTCATGTACAGCACCATGGAATGAATGGTGCTATATAAATAAATAATAATAATAATATGTGCAAACTGTAAAGCACTGCGGAATATGTTGGCGCTATATAAAAGTAAAGTTTATTATTATTATATGCAGCAGCAGCAAGCTCAGCAGCTGACTAACTGTTGATAGAACAATTTCAACTACAGCAGCAATTAATATTACAGCAGCAACAACAGCAGGAACAGATGACGCTCCTGGCAGAGGCCGTTTGTGTCAGAGAAGTCACACCACCTCCAGGCCAAAGTGATGAGATACAGGTGAGAAAAACCGTGAGAGGGGCGTTGCAAAAAATTACTCCTGGGGATGACATCAAGACATTCCTGGCCTTGTTTGAGAGGGTGGTGGACTGTGAGAGACTGCCATCGAAGCAGTGGCTGAATGTTCTATAGCCATATCTGACCAAAGAGCAACAGAAGAGTATGGCAAACTTAAGTTTAAGATCTTGGCTTGGTTGGGCGTAACCCTTGCAGTCAGGGCACAACGAGTCCACCTCTGAGACTTTCGCAGGGACACACCTCCCCGGTCACAAATGTTTGACCTTCTGCACCTGATACAGAAGTGGCTGCAGTCACAGACTTGTTTAACAACCCAAAATGCAGATGGCCTGGTGAGCCTAGTGGAGAGGTACCGGGTGGTCAAGGGTTCCCTTGGTGGTCAAGCAGGGGTAAGGTCTTTTTTCTGGGGTTCTCAAAGGAGGGATTATGCTACACAGTACCCAGAGGCGGCATCCTTAAGAAATTCCTCAGGAGCTATTCTATAGCTTCTCTCGAACAGGTCTGCCAAAGGAGATACTAACGGATCATGGCACCCCCTTCCTGTCGAAGGTCATGAGGGAATTGTGCAAGACACTGCAGATTTCACAACTGAGAACCTCAGGGTATCATCCACAGATGGACGGACTGGTGGAGAGGATGAACAAAACCTTGAAGGCTATTTTGAAAAAATAGATGGAGAAGGATAGACAAGACTGGGACTGTCTGCTTCTCTATCTGTTATTCTAAATCAGAGAACTTCCCAAGCTTCCACAAGCTTCTCCCTGTTTGAACATCTCTATGGTTAACACCCTCGAGGACTTCTGGATGTGGCAAAAGAGTCGTGGGAAGCTGAGATCACACCCTATAGAAGCATGGTAGACCAAATTGCACAGGTGAAAGAGAGAATTGCCAATGTGATGCCCATTGTGAAGGAGCATCTCTTCAATGCACAGGAATCACAGTCCAGGGAAAAAATAGGTTAACCAGGGTGAGACAGTTCAACCCAGGGGTCGAGTAATTGTGCTTGTGCCCATGGTGGACACCAAATTCCTGGCCAAGTGGCAGGGCCCCTATGAGGTGATAGAGAAAATTGGTGGAGTCCACCAGTCAGGGAAAGGAAGCCAATTATCTTGGCTATGTGGTAGGTAAAGGTGAAATAAAACCACAAATAAGTAGGCGATCCAAAGCTGGCCACAATCCCTCTCAAAGAAGGTCAGAGCACTTCTAGGCATCATAGGCTACTATCGAAGGTTTGTCCCTAACTTTATCCTGATAGAAGCCCTGCTAACAGATTTTCTTAAAGGCTAAGTGGTCCTCGGAAGCTGAGGTGGCCTTCCAGTAACTGAAACTGGCACTTTGTAAACAGCTAGTGTTGGTTGCACCCAACTTCTCCAAAGAGTTTGTGGTCCAGACGGATGCATCAAATATTGGCCTGGGAGCAGTATTATCCCAGGAGTTTAATGGAGAGAAACACACTGTGATGTACTTCAGTTGCAAGCTGTCCACATGTGACAAAAACTACTCCAAAGTTGAAAAATAATGTTTGGCCATCAAGTGGCCATTGGACACTTTGAGGTATTACCTGATAGGCAGAAGTGTTATGAATGGGTCACCGAGGAGGAAAAAACGTAAACATGCGAAGCCCAGAAAAACCAGAGAGGTTGGTAACTATGCAGATTGCAGATCCCTGATCCTAACCACACAACTAGAACAGCCGTGGAGCGTACCTACAATGAAGCTAGACGCCTCGTCACGGCCGGAGGACTAAATAAGCCTAAAGCAAGAAAAGGGGAAAACTAACTGCCCCAGAGCAGACCCCAAAGGAATAGACAGCTCCCACACATGTATTGACAGTGAAACAAGATGAAAACACAAACACAGGCAGGAAAATAGGCTGAGCAAACGATGGGGCCCAAACTAACTAGAAAGGAGAGGAAAGGAAAGACACTATCTGCAATCTGCCCAAAACCCTACAAAATAATGTCCAACACTTCTGATAACAAAATTAACCCTGAAGTCAATAGACTTCTCCCACTATATCAGCACTCTGAAATATTCTGAGACAGAGAAAAAAGAGGCCAATCTAATAAGGGACAAAAAGCAAATTGGCAAATACAGATAAATAAGAGTGGAAATTCAGCACAGTCCCAGCCGGGCTGGCTGACCACACAAAAAACTGAATAGAACAACAAAATCAAGTGTGAATATTAGCAGAGAAACTTAGCTTGAGCTGACTGGAACAGAGCTGAGAACCAAGACCTGACAAGCAGAAGGAATCACCAGCACCAGAGTAGGGCATCGGCTGTCTTAAATCCAATCTGACATTCCTGAGGTCCAATCCTCATGCTCATTATCAGGTGGCAGATCTCTACTGAACAAATCAGCCTCACTACCTCCTGTTACCACCAGAGGGAGCCTGGAAGGAGAACTCACAACTGGACCAGAAAATGAACTCACAACACAGAAGGTTCAGGTTAGTGTCAGAACATGCCCTACTGAGGTGGATGTGAGAGAAGACGGGAAACAATGCCTGAGCAACTAGGTGGTTCCTAGCCCTACAAGATTTAAGTTTTCAGGTGGAGTATAGGCCCAGGAAACAACATGGGAATGCAGGATTTATTGTTTGTTGGTGGAAAGTGCTTTGGGCAGAGTCGGGTATGTAAGGTGGCAGATGGAAAGGTAGTGGATGGGAGGTATGTGTCCCCGAGGTGCCAAGCCTCGGTGATGTAGGACTAGGAGAAGCAGGCTTCAGCACACATAGTGCTGAGAGATGTTTGAATGGGCCAAGATTATGGGTCCAGGTTTTACAGGCAGCTGGAAGAGCTGTGTGAGATAATTTGCTCACTTATCTCCAGAAGAGATCTTGGAATGTCTGATTTAATGCAGATTTCTCACTTGGTCTGTGTATGTACAAGACTAGGAGGCCTTGTATGTGGTGCTCAGATGCTGCCTGAGCCTCAGTGAAGATTTATCATTTAAACGGGAGAGCCCGTTCTTTGTATGGACTGGTTATTTTTCACTTTTGTTCTGTTATATCGTTGTGTAACCAGAAGAGGCTGTTTCATTTTGTTAACCAGACGGTTTATCGAATTTAATAAACCACCTGTTTGTTTTGAACCGACGAACTGAATCCCTGAGTGTGAAGCAGCATCTAACACAGAGTGAGATTTATACTTATTAATATACTGTACATTATAATATACTTATTATGTACTTATTTAAACACATTTAATATCATTTTATTAAGGCTCTCTTACATATGATATAAGAATTAGAACAGCAAAAGTAGCAAAGTAAAAATATGATGAAGACTCAATTCTATGCAATTGTGCAGATTCCTGCATGTCCGTTTAAAAGACATAAATAAACAAATAAATTATTACTAATAATCGCCATTAAATTTTGCACGTTTAAAAATTGTTTTATTTGAGTATTTTACAAGTCTTATTGAGGAGCCAATGATAAAAAATGCCAAATTCAAATCAATAACAAGTGCATGCTGGAGATTCTTTTTTTTCATAAAATGTCAAAAATATTTATTGGTAGACCTTCTCATCACTTTCAATAATATTAAAAGAAACCTTTATCATCAGCATTTTGACCCCCCAAAAATAGATTTGGAAACAACATAAACACACGCCACTATTTCTAAATCTGGTCTTACTACTTTGAACCATAAGAAGCAGCCTGGCTCCATCTGTTGGAGATACATGTAAAAGGCAACTTTACATCCACCATTCACAAATGGATTACTGACAGGGCTAATAGGATGTTATAAAAACTCTGGACCATATATTTATCTTTAAAACGTGTTTACTTGTTTTTTAGTATAAATTCACATATCAGGTGAGGGATTATTCCCTCTGCTTTAAATATAGTTCTACTGGATGGGCTCAATTGAACTATACAGTATGTGGTATGGCATGTTTTCCGAGATTCACAAAGATGCCTAAAAATGCCAACAATGAAAATTAATTCCAAAAATTGCAAAAAGGCCAAAAAGTGAAACGCTCATAACAGGTAAACGTTTAAATATTACACTACAGACACTGAAAAATATTAAAAAAAATCAACACCCATCCAAAAAAAATGATTTTTTTTTGTACACTGTTCAAAAAAATAAAGTGAACACTTAAAAAACACAATGTACCTCCAAGTCAGTCACACTTCTGTTAAATCAACCTGTCCAGTTATGAAGCAACACCGATTGTGAATCAATTTTTCCTGCTGTTGTGCAAATGGAACAGACAACAAGTAGAAATGATAGGCAATTAGCAAGACAATCCCTATAAATGAGTGGTTATGCATGGGGTGAAAACAGGCCATTTCTCTGTTCTCATCCTTTTTGGC
Source organism: Dendrobates tinctorius (assembly GCF_039654945.1). Taxonomy (NCBI): domain Eukaryota; kingdom Metazoa; phylum Chordata; class Amphibia; order Anura; family Dendrobatidae; genus Dendrobates; species Dendrobates tinctorius. The sequence continues at coordinate 33,927,511 of NW_027361675.1, forward strand.
TGATGTTTTGTTCACTTTTGCATTTTGTCATTGCTTTTACGCCTAGAGGTACAACTGCATGAGGCGGTGTCTACTGTACAACCCACATAAGTAGATCAGGTAGTGCAGTTCATTCAGAATGGCACATCAATGCGAGCTGTGGCAACAAGGGTAGCTGTGGAGAATATAAGGGGTGCTCACTGAACTCCAGAGGTGTTGCTCCAAGGTATGTAAGTAGCAATCAAATAACAAAAAGCTTGGGCACTCAAATGAAAATTTAATGTCCAATGAAGAACAACGAGGCAAATACCACCACCATACAAAAAGGCAACAATAAGGAAAACTCAATAGAAAGCAGATTATCTTCTGCAATGTTTCGGCACAAGCATGCCTTTTTCAAGCAGAATCTGCTCTAGGAGAGGATAACAGGTAATGGGACCAAGTCTCCGTTCATGGCTGCATGGTGTGGGGGCGATGATAACGAGTGCCGGAATGTCATTGAAAGTTCATTCAGAATGGCACATCAATGCGAGCTGTGGCAACAAGGGTAGCTGTGTCTGTCAGCACAGCCCTGCACCATGCAGGGCAATTGGCAATTGCCAGAAAACACCAATTGGCAGATTCAACATTGGCTTCCTGTAATTTTCAGGGATGAGAGCAGGTTCACACTGAGCACATGTGACAGTTGTGACAGAGTCTGAAGATGCCATGGAGAATGTTCTGCAGCCTGCAACATCCTCCAGTGGTTTGACATTGGGTCAGTAATGGTGTGGGGAGGCACTTCTTTGGAGCAGCCTAAATTTGCTAGCCAGAGGTACCCTGACTGCCATTAGGTATCAGGCTGGTGTGAATCTAGCATCAGATCAAAGCAAAGAATAACATGCTGCATAGAAATAAAAGACAACTATTTGCAACTATTCATTCATTCAGATCCACTTGAGAACATATCTGTCATAGCATAGAAAAAACTATGCTGGTAATATGAGCAGAAACTAAATCCCACACCAACAGATTTCTAACTCACTTTCAGTATAGCAATGATAAATGAAAGAAAACTAATTCTCAGTTCACAAATACATTTTTTATAACGTTATATTGGCTGATGTTTGGTCACAAAAAGCACAATTGTTTTAAGAATATATTTCCTGGAAATATTAATCTAAAACTATAACCCAAGTGTAATACCTTCTCAGTATTTATCCTAAACAGGTAAAATATATTTTACTCTATTTCCACTGTTAAGATTCAATTAGGACAGCAGTCATAAGCCATGAATAGGAGATTATACTGTATATACTAATGAAATACTGATGTGTAATCCCCAAGATATTTCTCAATGTCCTGTAATGAGATAAAATGTTATTATGATGGATAAATAGTGTATATCTATTTTAGTATGGCTCTGATCATAAATGAATATGTCTCCATGATTTTTTCCCTCTCTGTCTGCATAAAAACACAGACATGTGAACAGCCCCATAAACGATAATGGGTAGGTGTTGTATTTGTGAAAAGCAAAGCTATCTATTTGTCATTCACGGACATCTGAATAAGACCTACAAATTGAATTATTACACTTATACACATACAATAATCTTTATAATATATTTATTGAATTTTCATACACTTTTTGTGTATTTTATATATGTATTGTTATAAAGTATTGTAATTGAATTGGTAACTATATCTTTTACACAAAAGATATACAGGAAAAATAAAAGAAAAACATAGCTAGACAAACAGAAAGATAAAGAACTAGAGAAACTGGAGATAATAGACATACAGATAGGAATGTATAATATGTGTATATGTATATATATATATATATATATATATATATATATATATATATATATAAAAGTGAGTGAAAGAGTGAGGAAAGAAAGAAAGAAAGAAAGAAAGAGACAGAAAGAAAGACAGAAAGACAGAAAAAAATGAACAAATTAAGAAAAGAAAGAATAAAGAAATTAAGAAAAATAAATAAAACTAAAAAAATTAATAAAGAGAAAAAGAAAGATATACATTAAATGAAAGAAAGAAAAAGAAAGACATAATGAAAGAAAATTAACAAACTAAGAAAAAAATAAGAAAAACAATAAAGAAATTAAGAAAAAGAAGACAAGAAATTAAAAAACAGAAAAAGAAAGATATACATTAGATAAAATGAGAGAAGGAATGAAAAGAGAAAAATTAACAAATTAAGAAAAATAAGAAAAAGAATAAAGATAGATAGATATGGGATGGATAGAAAGATAGATAGATATATATGGGATAGGTAGACAGACAGACAGATAGATATGGGATAGATAGACAGATTGATAGACAGACAGATAGATAGATACAGTTGTGGCCAAAAGTATTGACACCCCTGCAATTCTGTCAGATAATACTCAGTTTTTTCCTGAAAATGATTGCAAACACAAATTCTTTGGTATTATTATCTTCATTTAATTTGTCTTAAATGAAAAAACACAAAACAGAATGAAGCAAAAAGCAAAACATTGATCATTTCACACAAAACTCCAAAAATGGGCCAGACAAAAGTATTGGCACCCTCAGCCTAATACTTGGTTGCACAACTTTTAGCCAAAATAACTGCGACCAACCGCTTCCGGTAACCATCAATGAGTTTCTTACAATGCTTTGCTGGAATTTTAGACCATTCTTCTTTGGCAAACTGCTCCAGGTCCCTGATATTAGAAGGGTGCCTTCTCCAAACTGCCATTTTTAGCTCTCTCCACAGGTGCTCTATGGGATTCAGGTCTGGAATCATTGCTGGACACCTTAGAAATCTCCAGTGCTTTCTCTCAAACCATTTTCTAGTGCTTTTTGAAGTGTGTTTTGGGTCATTGTCCTGCTGCAAGACCCATGACCTCTGAGGGAGACCCAGCTTTCTCACACTGGGCCCTACATTATGCTGCAAAATTTGTTGGTAGTCTTCAGACTTCATAATGCCATGCACACTGTCAAGCAGTCCAGTGCCAGAGGCAGCAAAGCAACCCCAAAACATCAGGAAACCTCCACCATGTTTGACTGTAGGGACCGTGTTCTTTTCTTTGAATGCCTCTTTTTTTCTCCTGTAAACTCTATGTTGATGCCTTTGCCCAAAAAGCTCTACTTTTGTCTCACCTGACCAGAGAACATTCTTCCAAAACGTTTTAGGCTTTTTCAGGTAAGTTTTGGCAAACTCCAGCCTGGCTTTTTTATGTCTCAGGGTAAGAAGTGGGGTCTTCCTGGGTCTCCTACCATACAGTCCCTTTTCATTCAGATGCCGACGGATAGTACGGGTTGACACTGTTGTACCCTCGGACTGCAGGGCAGCTTGAACTTGTTTGGATGTTAGTTGAGGTTCTTTATCCAACATCCGCACAATCTTGCGTTGAAATCTCTTGTCAATTTTTCTTTTCCGTCCACATCTAGGGAGGTTAGCCACAGTGCCATGGGCTTTAAACTTCTTGATGACACTGCGCACGGTAGACACAGGAACATTCAGGTCTTTGGAGATGGACTTGTAACCTTGAGATTGCTCATGCTTCCTCACAATTTGGTTTCTCAAGTCCTCAGACAGTTCTTTGGTCTTCTTTCTTTTCTCCATGCTCAATGTGGTACACACAAGGACACAGGACAGAGGTTGAGTCAACTTTAATCCATGTCAACTGGCTGCAAGTGTGATTTAGTTATTGCCAACACCTGTTAGGTGCCACAGGTAAGTTACAGGTGCTGTTAATTACACAAATTAGAGAAGCATCACATGATTTTTCGAACAGTGCCAATACTTTTGTCCACCCTCTTTTTTATGTTTGGTGTGGAATTATATCCAATTTGGCTTTAGGACCATTCTTTTTGTGTTTTTTCATTTAAGACAAATTAAATGAAGATAATAATACCAAAGAATTTGTGTTTGCAATCATTTTCAGGACGAAACGGATTATTGTCTAACAAAATTGCAGGGGTGTCAATACTTTTTACCACAACTGTAGATAGATAGACAGATAGATATGGGATAGATAGATAGATAGATAGATATGGGAGGGATAGATAGATATGGGAGGGAGGGATAGATAGATATGGGATAGATAGATAGATAGATGGATAGATGGATAGATAGATATGGGATAGATGGATAGATAGATAGATATGGGATGGATAGATGGATAGATCGATATGGGATGGATAGATAGATATGGGATGGATAGATGGATAGATAGATATGGGATGGATAGATATGGGATAGATAGACAGGTAGATAGATAGATATGAGATAGATAATAGATAGATATGAGACAGATAATAGATGGATAGATAGATAGATATGGGATAGATAGATGGATAGATAGATAGATAGATAGATAGATAGATATGGGATAGATGGATGGATGGATAGATAGATATGGGATAGATAGACAGATAGCTGCTAATGGATTAGTAAAGCCACGGTTTTTCACTTTAATTTTTGGAGTGCTGCCTGTTTTTTTTCTGCTTTTCTAGATAGATAGACAGACAGACGATTCCTCCCAGGTGACTTGCCCAGTGCCTCTGAATGTAGACACATAGAGGCAGTACGCCTATCTAGGTTTGGAGGTAAAATAGGTGTTCATTCGCCATAGATGTGACACTCCAGCTTCTACACTGAAGCTGTGCTCTCCCCTGATTAGGAGACCCCCGTGAGAAGCTGCAGCGCTGTACCCCGGTGAGTACCCAGCCCCCAGGACGTCCCATCTCCGGCATCCTGGAGTTTACAATATTATCTACCTGAAATCATTTCGTTCGCAACCATTGACGAGAGCCATCCTCTATTGTGACAGCAGGGGGCGCCCGCGCCACACGCGTCTCCCTGTGCGGTCTCTGTCCGCTCTGTGACGTCACCGTCTTGTAGTTTCACTAGGACTAATAAATCTTCCTTAGAATGAGAGAGAAGTAATTGGTGAGGAAAGGGCTTGTTTATTCCATCATTTATTGCTTTACCATAAAGCCGTGAAGTTGTGCTTGGAACAGAGAAGCGTGCACCTCCTGTACGCTCTCCTGAGAGATAACATGACGGGGCCGCATCCTCTCACTACACACAGTAATATGGCTGATTCCAGGGCTCCCTGTAATGTGAGGAGTAACCCGAGCGTGGACTGTAACCAGATATATACACACAGCATGCATGTAGTCACCGGCACAATACACTGCGGCCCCAATGTGCAGCCTGCTGGGCCATACACCAGCTGTGCCACATTTCCGACGTCTGTCACCAAACGTGTGCAGTGATGCTAGTAACCAATCACAGGGCAGCTTCCATCACACACAGCAAACCGGAAGATACATCAAGTGATCTTATTGGCTGCAATTGGCGGGAAAACTGCTTTTATCTGCTTTATGTTCCACACAGGATAATTTTTTTTCATATTCTCCATTTTTATTGGCAAAATTGTGACTCTTAGTGAAGGCATTAATAATTATAATGTTATCATTAGGTTTTAATGTTTCTCAATTTGGATATGTATTTAGAACTGTAGTACTACAATATCTGTGTATAGAAAAGTCATTTTCTGGTCCTCCACAGTGACAGGATATTCTAGGTGACTGTTCCCAGTCTCTGTAGACATTTTCTCATGTCTGCATGCAACATGGAGGCAATGATTGAATTAGTTTTATGTAATCCTGGGCCAAATCTCTATATGCCTCTATTTTCGGTTTATTTGTGGCAACTTGCATGGCCTGTGGAGAAATACTAGAAATGATGGAGCAGGAAGTAGATTAGAGCTGGAGACTACCTCAGTACAGTCCGGCTATGAAGTGTACTGTGGGTAATTACATGGCAGTAATGTAAAGCGGATGGGGAGATGCATGGAAGCAGTCTAATCTTTCCGGAGCCAAATGATGTGCAGGCTCCAACGATTTCCCCTAGAAAACAGTCAGAACAGAGACAGATAGAAATATAGATATTAGATAGATAGATACTAGATATGGCGTTGGTATATAATTGATAGATAGATATTCGATAGATAGATAGATACAGATAGATATATGAATAGATGGATAGATACAAGATATTAGATAGATAGATATGAGATAGATAGATACTAGATATGGCGTTGGTATATAATAGATATATAGGAGATAGATAGATAGATGAATAGATGGATAGATACAAGATATTAGCTGGATAGATACTTATTAGAGATATAGAAATTACTAGATAGATGGCTAGAAAAATAGACCGCTGCAGTAGCTATATTCATGGAAAGAGATAGATAGATATGTGAGTAGATAGACAGATACATAGATAAAGTATATTAGAAGGCATCACTAGCAAACAATGGCAATGTTCCAAACCTTCCAGGCATAGAAGAAAATCAGCAAAATAATGCGAAAAGATGAAGACAGCACACCATTTTATATATATATATATATATATATATATATATATATATATAAATGTGATTTAATAGCCCAAAGGGGCTCAGCGACATTTCGGTTCAAATGAGCTTGAAAAAGGTTCTCATTTGAACAGAAACATCCCTGAGCCCGTGTGGAATCACTTTTCTATTTATTATTTATTTATTTTTTAAATGGTGCCTTCATCTTTTTGCGATGATAGATAGATAGATAGATAGATAGATAGATAGATAGATAGATAGATAGAATGATTAAGTTTTTTTTCTTTAAAGTCTAAAATGACAAAAATAATTATCATGGGGGTACTCACATCAAGTAAATGTGTGATTAAAAAAATTCATACTTTAGAATAAACTTTATCACACTACATTATGTGGAACGAAATAATCTAAACTGTTGTTTGCTAGGTCTTATGTTTACATCCATAAGTTATACTATGCCTTTTATTTAAACCTAACATACATAGACCATATACATCTTTTTTATTTAATTATTTTGGATGGGGGATAATTATTTTAGCACTAATAATTTAACAATAACACATTTATTTCCCTATCCAAACACACAAACGGACTCAGAATTACTTTAGGCTTTTTATTGAAAGACGTGAAGGTTTAAAAAAAAAATCTGAATAGATCCCCGAGTTACCAGCACGTTTGTAAATCATGACTTAATAAAATGCAATAACACAGTCCGTGATCATTAACTTTTATTGAACTGGAGTGAAAAGAAAAGAAAACCTGAGGTTTATTCCTGCATTTTATGCCTGCTCTGTACATTATTAATTATTATGATTAGTCATAATTACGCTACTGAATTCTGATGGATGGCACATGATTGTCGAACACCAGCAGGCGGGTAGAAATAATAAAACACAGTTAAAAAACCGTATTACACCTCCTTCAATCACAAAGAGCTAGATAAGTTTTCATTTACAATATATATCATGTAAATTGAAAAAAAAAAATAAATGCAATGAATTATTCTCTAAATATTATGTACACACCATGTACAACTCTGAATAAATTAATACCAATTTGCATATTTGGGATTCGTCTAGCTTATTTACATTTTTTCATAAATATCTCTGGTACCCAGGTAGGTATACAACCAGTAATGTACCAGACTGGTAATTTGGTGCAGGATGCAGTCTACCTATCTGCAGGTGGCATCTTCATGTCTTTGTGGTGTCTACCTGATTACTGGCTTCCTGTCTTCACAATCAATGCAGACAGCCTTTCTATCTCATGTCTTGTGTCTCCAATAGTCATATAAAGAAATACCTTCTACCCTCCCTCCCCCCAATCTTCAGAAATTCAAGGAATTTCTTGCTCCCCCCTGTCCATCATCAATTGCATTTAGTCTCTGCATTTTTGGACCATGCCAAATATTGTTTTAGGGGCTTCTTTTCCACAGTAGGACTATTATTTGCGAGTCCTTGAAGTCCCCATAGGTGTACGTTTGTCCCATCATATTGCATGAATAATGCTATATAATTTTACAAGTGGATGTCTTAGAATTCTTCTCAAACCTTCATAAATTGTGGTGGGGTTTCAGTGTGTCTTGTACAAGTCCTCCTCTTTTGATCGCTGACCCTTTCAAATAAATAGCTTTAATGTGCTGTACAAAATCCCAGTGCTTTTCAGCCCTTGTGGCTCAGGTAATTGACCGGGTGTACCAGTCACTTTGGGGTCTCTCTTCCTGGGGAGACCTCTCTCTGACTCTCCAGACCACTGACCAGTCTTTGAATGTTCTGTAACTCGTTTATGGAATCCTTCATAGAACTCTTTGGAGACAAAGAGCTAGAGTGGGATCTCTTATGGACAGGAGTGTCTGGGATAGGGCTAGATTCCCGGCTGCTTCCTGGTTTAGAGCTCTCTGATCCCGGATTGAGACTTGCTGGCAATCCAGTGGTCAGCAAGTTAGTGCTGGGAGGAATGCCCACCGGGATCTGATATGGGCTAAAGCGTAGACGAGGGCGTGTACTACTGAGAAAAGGGTTCCTTGGCATTGTGGTGGCAGCAACGCTTGTGGCTGGCATAGCAGAGGCGGCAGCTGCAGCAGCTGCCATGTAGGTGTAAGGGTATGGGAAGAGACCCCCAAATGTGGGCATTGGAATTCCCTGTAAGAAAAAAAACAGCATTTATTATAGGATTTTGTAATTATTAAAAAATAATAACAATCATCTTCACATCAAATGTGGTCCAAAAATCCATAACATCGGTATCACGTATATTATTATTATTACTAACACACAATATAAACACATTATATATATATTACCAAAAATATATATACAGAGCCTCAGCAGAACAGTAAAACATACCTAGCACAAACCGAACCATCCAGATATGAAGAAAAGGAGTACAACTGTAGGTAGCACACCAATATTATATAAGAAGTGGGGGGGGGGTTTATTGGCCCATTGTGGAGACGTTTTGGTTCCAAAGTGTGAACCTATTTCAAGTCTTTTCCAAGCTAGTTCGTTTCCTGGTTTTATTCCCCTTATTACTCAATGCAATTTTTTTGACATATTGTTATTTGTTTAATTCTTTACAAAATGTATTTTAGTTTTATTATTCGTATTATAATACAATATATTAATATGTGAACCATATCCTTGTGAAACAATTAGTATAGACGTGAAGAGAGAGCTTCTGGTATAGAACAACAAGTATCTGAACGTCTGCAGATTACAATGAAGCGGCTTATGTGAGCAAGAGATTTGTGCCAATAAAAGCCAGCGATAATATCGATTACAGATCGAGTGTCAGAGATTTGTCTGCCTGTGGTTGGGAGACCAGCACAATAGTTTCCTGGGACTTGATGAGAAACTGAATCTAACATGAATGGGTGCACTGGGTCCAGGAAGAAAAGACCTTAAGACACCTGAAAACGGGGATCAGGTTTAGCAAGAAATAAATCAAAAGGTTCCAGAATGATTTTTTGTCAAAGAGTAAGCCTTATTTCTGGGGCAGATGGGGAAAGATGTCACACACAGGTCACATCAGTTACTACAAGAAGGGTGTGAAAGCTGTTAGGTAGAGCCTTTTATGGAGACAAAATTACCATAGCTATAGTAGTGCTTCACAATACCCAAATAGTGAAAAAGGGAATGCTCACCTGAGAGGCCAGCATGTGCTGAGATAGGTGGAAAGGAAAGTTAGTAGCTGCACTTTGTACTGAGGAAAGACTATTCTCCAGGCCGCTTGCCCCAGTCATAGAGGCTAATAAATGTCCCATGCCCATTGCAGAGAAGGCTCCAGGGGCCATCGTGAACTGTCCTGGGTGGATGAACAAGGGTTGTCCAGCATTCAAGGGGTTAAAGAACTGCTGCCCATGGATACCAGACAGGGCCAAGCTCTGCAGGTGACTAGCGCTGAGTTGTGGAGGGCTGTCAGTCTGTACCATGAGGGGTGAAAAGGTCTCTTTACTCAACCCTCCACATTCTGCCTCCACAGCCTTCGAGTCCTCTTTTCTCCTGCTTTCCTGTTTGTCTTTCTCTAAGCTCCGACCACTGAAGATGCTGCTCTCATTGTCCTTTCGGTTTCCAGGAGCCTCGCTCTTCTTTTCTGGAGTGCTCTTCTCCCTAACCCTCTCTTCTCTCCGGGGGCTACTGGGAGCAGAGGGGGCTCCCCCGGGGCTGCTGTGACTTCGGGCGAGCCGTATTTCTCGCCTCTCCAATTCCTGATCGCTGTCTGCTCCGTACTTCTCATCTAGAATGCAAAGGACATATGGCTCAGGACAGATTGCTGATGATAACGTGATAAACCCTTCATTACAGCTTGAGAGAAAGAAGAGGAAAAAGCAAAAGGAGCTTGCTTGTTTGTATGGGTGTGCTAATTTCAGAATGACTATAAATTATGTAAAGAACATTAAAATCATTTTTATTAAAGGACAGATATTCTATAATTTGATTATTTTCACTTACACATAAATGGAAAATAAACAATGAGATTTAAAATGTAACTAACAAAGCTGTAACAATATGCAAATACTGCCTACATTAAAATGGCCAATTCAGAAAGGCAGAAGATGTTATAATAGTATGTATGTAATAGTATAAAAGAAAATGCTATGATTATGCATAATCATATAATGATGTGCATTAAGGTACCATAATATAATACATAATATATGTATTATAACACTTGATGTTAAAGTACACCTGTGATTTGCGCTTAGAGACAGAATGATAAACAATTGGGACAGAGGTCTTTCGGTTTTAGTTAAAAAGACTAGTATAAACATTTTAGTTGCAAAGAATATTAATATGATTAATTTATCAATGACATTTATCCATTTTTCTCTATGTGATCCAGGGTTTATGCATCATGATCTATTATAGTTAAACTGCATTTATAAAAAAAAAAATGCATAATAACATTTTACAGTGGGGTAGAAAGTATAAAGGTTCCATTAAAAGAAACCTCTCTAATATACCATTATTTCCATAAACTACTTTTTTCCTTTTCAAAATTGGTTTATTGGCTATATTTATAAGGAAAATAAAATGCCTTTTCCAAAAAAATACATTTACAGGCCTACGTTATTGTAGTATATTAGGCAGTGCATAAAAAATGGCATCATATGGCAAAAGTAGATGTAGAAAAGGGAATGAACTGGTAGGTATTATCTATTTAAAATCATATATGTTAGTGTAAATATGTGTGAAGACTATACTGGAAATGATATGTGCTATTGATAATAATGCTCAATACTAGTATATAGTCAGTGCGTTGTAGAACAAGTAGACAAAGTCTTTTTTTTATAGTTTCCTAATTACCTCTGTTGTTGTGGCTGAGTCTCAGGGGACTGGGTTCTGTACCCAGAGGTGAGTGCAAGCCATCCCTGCCCGGGGCAGGATCACAAGAAGAGGCGTCAGAGTCTGCCCCATCCCTGTCTGCTTTGCACTGTTCCTCATACATCCGCAGGGAGGGCAACGTCAGCTGTTTTCTTAAATACAAAATAAGGGGAACAAAGAACAATTAGCCCTTCCATATATTACTCCATTGGTGCAATCATTTTAATGTGCCCCAGCGCCATTCAACTGTAGGCCAAGTCTACCTCCAATATTTTGCTGTATCAAGTGCATTTAGTTTGTTGCTAGTATTGAATTCTCTTTTACTTCATGTTAGTACCACCACAATATCATATTAAATTGTGTTACCTCTTCTCTCGTCTTCCATTACCCGTATCTCGAAATCCTTTAGCAAATGGGTTGTTGTCTATTTTGAGTTGTGTAATCTGTGGGATAAAGCGGATGTTAATGCATATATGCAAACAAATAAAAAGTAAGCAAAGTTTAAGTAGAAACAACTTTATATGTATAAAATGAACATATAAAAATAATGAGTAGCAATACAGCACACATCTATACATACTGTACATTAGATAAATAGATATGTGATAGATAGATAGATAGATAGATAGATAGATAGATAGATAGATAGATAGATAGGGTATAGAGTGATAGATATGGGATAGATAGATAGATAGATAGATAGATAATTAGATATAGATATGGGATTAGATACATAGATAGATCGAAACATAGATAGATATGTGATTAGATAGATATGTGATTAGATAGATAGATATGGGATTAGATAGATAGATAGATAGATAGATAGATAGATAGATAGATAGAGGTCGAGCAAAGTTGCACATATTATCTCTTGATGAGTGACAGAGCTCCAATCAGTGTGTGGTGTAGCTACGATGTTTACCTAGGCTGTAGGGTTGACAGGGTTTACCTTCATTTTACATTCCTACAATTTGACAGTAAATAGAAGTTGTGTAGCTTGTAATACCCTCACATGCCCTACCCTACCTAGATTGCAGCAGGTTCCTTTACACACAACCTCCCTGGTTTAACACACCGCAGGCTTTATTAAAAATGATGCTGAGGTTTGCCTTGAATTATTAATAGAGTTTTAATGATAGCAAGTTATTTTTCAGAGCCCCCTGGAGGAAAGATGGCGACTAAACATTGCAGCGCTGGTTAAAAGCTATTCTTATCTCCCACATAAGTCTGACTTATGGTGCAGGCGACATTAGGGCAATAAATAATTCAGGCTTTTGAAATATGTCCCCCTCAGATGCCATCTTTAAAAATGCATGGCTG